>NC_091986.1:130058991-130371088 GCF_044704955.1 Pristiophorus japonicus | reverse complement strand
TGGCAGGAGAGCCCAGGCCCATGTCATGCGCCTCCTGTGCCATGTGGGAAATCAGGGACACTTCCCTGACGACTATGTGTGCAGGAAGTGTATCCAGCTGCAGCACCTGTTAGACCGCATGATGGCACTGGAGCTGCGGATGGATTCACTCTGGAGCATGCACGATGCTGAGGATGTCGTGGATAGCACGTCCAGTGAGTTGGTCACACCGCAGGTAAAGGTTACAAAGGCAGATAGGGAAAGGGCGACTATCAGGCAGAGTAGGAAGGCAGTGCAAGACTCCCCTGCGGTCATCTCCCTCCAAAACAGATATACTGCTTTGGATATTGTTGGGGGAGATGGCTCACCAGGGGAACGCAGCAGCAGCCAAGTTCATGGCACTGTGGGTGGCTCTGCTTCACAGGAGGGCAGGAAAAAGAGTGGGAGAGCTATAATGGTAGGGGATTCTATTGTAAGGGGGATAGAAAGGCGTTTCTGCAGTCACAACTGAGACTCCAGGATGGTATGTTGCCTCCCTGGTGCAAGGGTCAAGGATGTCTCGGAGCGGCTGCAGGGCATTTTGGAGGGGGAGGGTGAACAGCCAGTTGTCGTGATGCATATAGGTACCAACGATATAGGTAAAACATGGGATGAGGTCCTACAAGCTGAATTTGGGGAGCTAGGAGTTAAATTAAAAAGTAGGACCTCAAAGGTAGTAATCTCAGGATTGCTACCAGTGCCACGTGCTAGTCAGAGTAAGAATTGCAGGATAGCTAAGATGAATACGTGGCTTGAGGAGTGGTGCAAGAGGGAGGGATTCAAATTCCTGGGACATTGGAACCGGTTCTGGGGAGGTAGGACCAATACAAACCGGATGGTCTGCACCTGGGCAGGACCGGAACCAATGTCCTAAGGGGAGTGTTTGCTAGTGCTGTTGGGGAGGGTTTAAACTAATATGGCAGGGGGATGGGAACCTGTGCAGGGAGACAGAGAAAAATAAAATGGGGGCAGAAGCAAAAGATAGAAAGGAGAATAGTAAAAGTGAAGGACAGAGAAACCCAAGGCAAAAATCAAAAAGGGCCACATTACAGCAAAATTCTAAAGGGACAAAGAGTGTTAAAAAGACAAGTCTGAAGGCTCTGTGCCTCAATGCGAGGAGTATTCGTAATAAGGTGGATGAATTAACTGCATAGGCAGCTATTAACGATTATGATATAATTGGGATTACGGAGACATGGCTCCAGGGTGACCAAGGCTGGGAACTTAACATCCAGGGTTATTGAACATTCAGGAAGGATAGACAGAAAGGAAAAGGAGGTGGGGTAGCATTGCTGGTTAAAGAGGAAATTAACACAATAGTAAGAAAGGACATTAGCTTGGATGATGTGGAATCTGTATGGGTCGAGCTGCGGAATACCAAAGGGCAGAAAACGCTAGTGGGAGTTGTGTACAGACCACCAAACAGTAGTGGTGAAGTTGGGGATGGCATCAAACAAGAAATTAGGGATGCATGCAATAAAGATACAGCAGTTATCATGGGCGACTTTAATCTACATATAGATTGGGCTAACCAAGCTGGTAGCAATGCGGTGGAGGAGGATTTCCTGGAGTGTATTAGGGATGGCTTTCTAGACCAATATGTCAAGGAACCAACTAGAGGTTTGGCCATCCTAGACTGGGGATGTTGTGTAATGAGAGAGGACTAATTAGAAATCTTGTTGTGCGAGGCCCCTTGGGGAAGAGTGACCATAATATGGTAGAATTCTTTATTAAGATGGAGAGTGACACAGTTAATTCAGAGACTAGGGTTCTGAACTTCAGGAAAGGTAACTTCAATCGTATGAGACATGAATTTGTTAGGATAGCCTGACAAATGACACTTAAAGGATTGACAGTGGATAGGCAATGGCAGACATTTATAGATTACATGGATGAACTTCAACAATTGTACATCCCTGTCTGGTGTAAAAATAAAACGGGGAAGGTAGCTCAACCGTGGCTAACAAGGGAAATTAGGGATAATGTTAAATCCAAGGAAGAGGCATATAAATTGGCCAGAAAAAGCAACAAACCTGAGGACTGGAAGAAATTTAGAATTCAGCAGAAATGGCAGACCAATTAAACAAATACTTTGGATCGGTCTTCACTAAAGAAGACACAAATAACCTTCCAGAAATACGAGGGGTTCGAGGGTCTAGCGAAAAGGAGGAACTGAAGGAAATCCTTATTAGTCAGGAAATTGTGTTCGGGAAATTGATGGGATTGAAGGCCGATAAATCCCCAGGGCCTGATAGGCTGCATCCCAGAGTATTTAAGGAAGTGGCCCAAGAAATAGTGGATGCATTGGTCATTATTTTCCAACATTCTATTGAATCTGGATCCGTTCCTATGGACTGGTAGCTAATGTAACATCATTTTTTTAAAAAGGAGGGAGAGAGAAAACAGTGAATTATAGACCGGTTAACCTATATCAGTAGTGGGGAAAATGTTGCAATCAATTATTAAAGATGAAATAGCAGTGCATTTGGAAAGCAGTGACAGGATCGGTCCAAGTCAGCATGGATTTATGAAAGGGAAATCATGCTTGACAAATCTTCTAAAATTTTCTGAGGATGTAACGAGTAGAGTGGACAAGGGAGAACCAATGGATGTGGTGTATTTGGACTTTCAAAAGGCTTTTGACAAGATCCCACACAAGAGATTAGTGTGCAAAATTAAAGCGCACGGTATTGGGGGTAATGTATTAACATGGATAGAGAACTGGTTGGCAGACAGGAAGCAAAGAGTAGAAATAAACGGGTCCTTTTCAGAATAGTAGGCAGTGATTAGTGGGGTACCGCAAGGTTCAGTGCTGGGACCCCAGCCATTTACAATATACATTAATGATTTGGACGAAGGAATTGAATGTAATATCTCCAGTTTGCAAATGACACTAAGCTGGGTGGCAATGTGAGCTGTGAGGAGGATACTAAGAGGCTGCAGGATGACTTGGTCAGGTTAGGTGAGTGGGCAAATGCATGGCAGATGCAGTATAATGTGGATAAATGTGAGGTTATCCACTTTGGTGGCAAAAACAGGAAGCAGAATATTATCTGAACGGTGACAGATTAGGAAAAGGGGAGGTGCAACGAGACCTGGGTGTCATGGTACATCAGTCATTGAAGGTTGGCATGCAGTGCACCAGGCGGTGAAGAAGGCAAATGGCATGTTGGCCTTCATAGCTTGAGGATTTGAGTATAGGAGCAGGGAGGTCTTACTGCAGTTGTACAGAGCCTTGGTGAGGCCACATCTAGAATAGAGTTCAGTTTTGGTCTCCTAATCTGAGGAAGGACGTTGTTGCTAATGAGGGAGTACAGCGAAGGTTCACCAGACTGATTCCTGGGATGGCAGGACTGACATGAGGAGAGACTGGATCAACTGGGCTTGTATCCACTGGAGTTTAGCAGAATGAGAGGGGCTCTTATAGAAACATATAAAATTCTGACAGGATTGGACAGGTTAGAGGCAGGAAGAATGTTCCCATTGCTGGGGAGTTCTAGAACCAGGGGTCACAGTCTAAGAATAAGGGGTAAGCCATTTAGGACCGAGATGAGGAGAAACTTCTTCACTCAGAGAATGGTTAACCTGTGGAATTCTCTACTGCAGAAAGTTGTTGAGGCCAGTTCATTGGATATATTCAAAAGGGAGTTAGATATGGCCCTTACATCCAAAGGGATCAAGGGGTATGGCGAGAAAGCAGGAAAGGGGTACTGAGGTTGAATGATCAGCCATGATCTTATTGAATGGCGGTGCAGGCTCGAAGGGCCGAATGGCCTGCTCCTGCACCTAATTTCTATGTTTTTATGTTTCCCTTTTGTTGTGTGCCACTTTCCTCTGCAAAGATGAAAAGATAACTTTTTAGAGAGGGTGTCTTTCTGCTGGATGGGACATATACAGATGGTCACATTTACATATGCAATTTGATTGAAAAATGAATATTACTTACACTAACTACTTGATCAAGGTCTTGCCACTTCTTTTTGCAATGGCCTCCAGACCTTAGGGTGGTCACCATTGCACAGTCATCTTCTGCAAGTTGGTTCCAGGGTTTCTTAATTTCTTTGGGTGGAACTTTTATGTGACCTCTGCTGGTATCCAGCTCCTGCCATCTACCCTCAGTCAAGTGCCTCCACTTCATCCTGTAAGAAATTCTTGGTCCTTGAGCCGAGTTGCAGCTTGCATTGCAGCTCTGATTTTTCAAATGATAATTAAAGGTCTCACACAGCACTCAAAGTTCTCACACACACAACTGGCTCTTTAACAATGGCTGATTGCAGACCAGGAGCTCTAATGCACATGCACGTCAATCGGAATCACATCAAAAATGTCCTTTTTTTTTCCGCGCATGCGCAGAAGGGGTGGCAGTTTTTTCGATGCAGACAGTTGGCTCCACCCCCCCGAGGCTACAGTACAGACTGCGCCGCGCCAATTTTGAAAAATAGAGCGGGGAAACTTGCCACATTTATTTTTGGAATAGTTCTGGCCTAGAAAAACAGGCGTAACTCTGGCAATACGCTAAAAAACAGCTTTGAGCAAAATTGATCCCATAGACATTGTTAATTGTGAGTAACTACTTAAACATAAACAAATAAGAAAAAGTAATTTTGTGGGTGCTTTGGCCTATTAAGTCTTGGCAACTTTGTGCATTGTTATGTCTTATAGTTAGGCTTAATATAGATTAATCAATTTTTGAAGTCAAGTTGCTGAACGACGCATATCCAGTCTGGTTGCAAATTTGCTGACAGTGCCAGAAATATGAGAGCTGATCTTATCAGGCTGTATTCCTGATGAATTTGCAGATGTTTGTTTTGCTATGGCTGCTCTCTAGAATGGCCTTCATCTCTGAAGTTCAGAACTTTTATCTTTAAAGTGAAAGAGATTTCAACACAATGCCTCAAAATAAACAAGACAAAGTTGTTTAAAGTGCAGTAGAATTTTATTGCTTTTGTCCCAGGATGTTTTTGTTTGGTCAATTTTATGGCTTTTCGTCATTGAATTGTATGCTATTGGAGAAGGACTTAATGTGAAAGCCCAGCTAATGCTGGTTATTCTACAAACTAATAAGCTGGCAAGCTCACCATACAAGAAAAAAAAAATCACTTCCATCTCCTCTCACAGCAAATTCTCACCACTCTTCATAAGCAAGTGTTAACAGGATGTATCTTTGCGATTGCTACTCCTTGAATTTTGGATGGGAGTCAGAATGATGAAGATGAAAATGCTATGTACTGAGTCAGTTCAACCACAGGTTTGCTTATTTCTTCCAAAGCTAGTGATTCTGATGTTATACATATTGAACTGATTTCCAAACTGTGCTTATACTGTTGAATATTACCTTTTGTAGTTTGTGGTTCAATTAAAAAATAATTTTAAAAATTGCTTATTTCTATGAAGTTCAGCGTTCCAGATACTCAATACCATGCAATAGAAGGATTTCCTTTGGCTCACGTGCAAGATGTGAGTTTGATTTATAGCAAAAGGAGACAAACATTGCAGTGAGGGAGGGCTTTGGCCAACACTAAACTGTTTCACAGAATTATGGAGCAAGATTCAGCCCCATAATGGACACACTTCTTTGCTAAAGCACCTAATATTGTTGTAGGGAGAGATGTAGCAAGACAAAGGAATTTAGGCGTGGAGTTACAGAGTGTGGAGCAAGATGACTGATGCCTGTATTACCAATAGTAGAGTACAATAGATCAGAGGTAGTAGAGTACAATAGATCAGAGGTAGAAGAGTAGAGAGTGTGGGTAGAGATGTAGATTTGAAGGAGTTTGGAAAGGTAGGGCGGGACAATTTTGAATACAAGAATCATAAAATCGATGAGCTGAGGAATAGGGAGCTAACAGAGGCAAGGATTGGGATGATCTGTGAGCAGAATTTTGCGTGGGATAGGATGCGGTTGGCAGAACCTGATGAGTGGTTCCAGTATTTTCTGTTTTTATTTCAGATTTCCAGCATCTGCAGTATTTTGCTTTTGTTTTAGTGAGAAATAGAGATTGGTGTCCAGAATTCAAAAATCAAAACCATTGATTTCCAAATAGTAAGAGCTTGCCTGTTTAATTGTACTGGGGATTGGGCAATCCACTGGTAGCTGTTATGCGAGATAATATTTTTTGTGGATCTAATTTCCAGTCGAATGTGAAATCTGTGAGAAACATTTATTATTTTTCTAGTCAGAATAATCAGGATGTGTCTTTATTTTATGATTTAGCAACGAGATTGGCCATTCAAAGACTTTCTGTTTGTAAGGCCAACTTTAGCTGAATGTGACTAAGGAGAAAAGGCAGCCAGATACTGCATTCTGGAGCTGCAGTCTGTCAACATTGTTTAAATTGCTTATTTAAACAAATGCGAAAAATCTTACAAATTGCTGGTATCTTTTAAAAACTGTTAAGTACACTGCATGGTTTCTTTAGATTATATAAAGTAACTGTCATTTAGATATTATATTAGAAATCATATTTACCTCACTTATGTATTGCCACTTATGTATATTATTAATTTAAACATTTCAGGAATATCCTACTTTTTACATGCAAATGTTAATCAATGTTTTTGTCAGCTTTTAATGCGAATTCTTTATATAGGGGACAAGCTTTTTTTGAGGGATTCTAGATTTTGGAGGTACTACCAGTGAAAACATCATTTTCAATCTAGCCGTAATGCAACATTAATACCAAATATGCAAATTGCATTCTGAAAAAGGAGTGTCAGTAACCTGGGAGAAGCAAACAAATATGATCTAAGTATCCTCAGTAATTCAGGAGACATTCAGTAGACTCACCTTCACCCTAGGCATCAAATGCCTATGCAAAGGCACACCCAGCCCAGTCAACCCTGCAAAGTCCTCATCACTAATATCTGGGGACTGGCGCCAAAATTTGGAGCAATATCTCACAGACTAGTCAAGCAATAGCCTAACATAGTCATTCTCACAGATTGATACCTATCAGTCAAGGTCCCAGACTCCTCCATCACTATCCCTGGGTATGTCTTGTCCCACCAGCAGGACAGATCCACAAGATTTGGCACAGTGGTATACAATTGGGAGGGAGTGGCCCTGGAAGATCTCAACATTGACTTCGGAGCCTATGAAGTCTCATGGCATCGGCATCGGGTCAAACATGGGCAAGAAAACCTCCTGCTGATTACCACCTACCACCCTCCCTCAGCTCTCATATCATCGGTGGCCACACGAGAAAGGTACCAGAGGGCATAGTTCCTGCACACCTGTAGCCCATCAAGGAGTCAATGCCATCATACTGACTTGATGATTTGTGAATGTCATTAAAATGTCAAATAACCCGCAAATATGTCATTGTTAGTGCAGTTGATGTATTTGCCTATTGGGCCATTTGAACTTTAAACATTTTTGAAAGCAATGCAGGGTACTGAAATCAATTACAGGTATATGTTGCAACCAGAACACAAGGGAATAGACTTAAAGATGTTGGCAGCCATTAAATGATATCAGTAACACAAATGCCTGTAATTGGATGCTGCTGTGTATTTTCAGCCTTTTCTATTGTTACTACCAATTGGAAATGTCAGCAAAATCACCACATCAGCATTATCAATAGCACAATATTGCAATGATTGTAAAGAAACAGTGCATGCCTTTGTTTTGACATTTCTTAAAATGTTAATCATTGCAATTCAATAGAAATATTCTTTTGCATGCCAGTTACATAATAATTGGTCATATTTTATTGTACTATTAATTTGTTTTGACTATTATCAGTCTCAATTTCACCCCACAATGTGTTGCAATGTTTCACAATGGGTTATTGTCTATTGTAACAAGTGTGGCAGCTCTCAGGTTAGTCAGAACTTGGGTGTTAAATCATGTTCCACCCTTTCTTTTGTGACACACTACCAGAGATACACTACAGGAAAAGGTGAAACTCTTTAAATCAATTGTATGGCAACAATATCTGTTTATGGTCCCATTTCTGTAATACCCTAAATCTGAATTTTATTCTTTGTTTAATCCTCTAAAATCCAAAAAAAGGGGCTATATAGCTGTGATTATCAAACTTCATAATTCACAAGAGTAGTTCAGTGGAACAATAATGTGTTGCACCATCTAGTGGTTGAAAACTGTAACAGTGGAGTGTTTAATTATGAATGGACCTGTTAAAGTTACACATAACTTTTTTTCTTACTCCTTCCATTTTTTAGATTCTCCGACTATTGCTCGCTTCGAAAACTGTCTTCCATCACCATGACTCTTCATTCAGTCAGGAGAATAGAATACTGCTTCATAGCCGCCATCCTTGCCACTCCTTTATTTTCCGCAGCAGCTGTGCTTGTTGGTTGAAACTGGTCCTGCCACTTTTTTTGCCCTACAGCATCAACCACTCAGATAGAGAAGTACTCCATTAAAAAGCTGCATTAGAAATGTCAAACTGTTCAGTAATAGTACATTGATTGTTAGTCATACATTTCCAGTTGGGAGAATGACAGGCACAAGAAACTCCTGCTGACAACAGGCAGGCACTTTATTGTAGTGTTATAATGGAATTAAAGCAACGTTGTTTGGATATCATAGCAACATCATAAGCAATCCCTCAAAGCAAGGATGACTTGCTTTCACGCTAAAAAGGGATGAGTTCACTGGTGTTTCAATAAAGGACCAATATTCCAGATCCCAAACTACATCGTGAAGGGTGGAAGATGCCTGTGCTTGGATTTTTTTAATGTGTGATGGCCGTTGCACACCAGCCACCACACGGGCTTGACAGAGCTAGGTCTTGGTCCAGTGGCAAGGATTACACGAGACTAGCTGGAGACCAGCTCTGCTGCACAGACTGAGCACGCACACATATTATAGTGTGGGCTGGCCCGTGCTGCCCCTGGGCCCTCGCCTCCTCTGGGCCCCAGATTCACGCCTCTCCTGGGCCCCAGTCACTTCCCTCTACGGACTCTTGCCGCTCCTTCGCCCCTCCTGCTTTGCCTGCTCGCAATGCAATCAGTGACCTGGCTTCGTAGCCGCCGCCCTCCTGCAGTAGCACGCGCTGCTTCCTGAAGTGGTATGCCGCCGCTGATGGTCTTGCAGGTCGGGACACTGCCAATTTCGCCAATAGATTCAGCATTCAAACACAAAGGGCATGAAGTTGCAGTACTTCCCCACTAAACATGCCCGAAAAGGTTAGGACTTGTCCATTCAAATGTATGTGAATTTTTAACCACGTGATAAGTCTTATTACCAAACAACTTCTCTGGCACTGAAAATTTACTTTTAATTAATTCTTCAGATTTTAATTGTTTTTTTTATAAATTAAACAGTTTAACGTTTTCTTTGTTTCTTATCTCTCTCAAGTCACATCTTTCTTTCCCTCTCATTATTCTGCTTCCTGTACATGATTTTACATTTAATTAAATATTCTAACTTGTACTTCCTGGTTTGGAATCCGTGGGGCTCAGCAATGATTCTTCAATCTGATTGGTTGAAGAGACACGCTGCTGCTTGCTCTGTTCACACAGCTGCCAAATCGCCTGTAGAGAGCACTGCACTGTTTCAGACTGCCAATGACCAAAGAATTGTTAATGAACAGTGCAGAGTCTGACCAGGAAGTGCAAGTTAGAATAGTGAATTCAATGTCAAATCAGGTACAAAAAGCAAAATAAAGAGGGGGGAAAAGAAAGATGATATTAAAAAAGAGAATGTATAAAATGAGATGGAAAAGTTAAAAAAGTGAAATTTTTCAAAGAAATCTCCAAGAATTAAAATCTGAAGGACTGAGACTCCATACTTGTAAAAGTTAATTTTCAGTGCTAGAAGTTGATTGGCAGTAATCAAGACGCTGTTTAAAAAAGGATACCTAGACTGAAATGGACAAGCCTTAACTTTCTGTAGTGAGTTGGAACTTCACATCTTTCAATACATTTGAATGGGGAGCTAGATGGCAAGATGCTTAGGAACTTTTTGCTTTTTGGACCTGATTTGACATTGAATTCACTATTCTAACTTGCACTTCCTGGTCAGACAACAACTTCAATATTTTTGGGTTTAACTACACATCTACCCCTCGCCCAGAGTTGCGCATAAGTAACTGAAAGCTGTTAGTCTCTTATTTTTATAGTAAATTTTGGCCCATTATGAACACATGGGCCAAAAGTTTGTTTCTTACCAATTACTCCATATCTCTGCTGGACAATATGTTGCAGGCAAATCTTAGGTACAGTGCATTTCATAAATCAATTACAATAGCAAATCTTCGAACATTAGCTTGCATTCATCACTAGATTATATTGCAGCTTACTAAACTAGGATTTAAAAAATATATTCAACTAGATTTACAAGAAAACTGGCTGCTCAGAGTCTGTGATACATACACTTTACTGATAATTCAGTCATGTTTGCACCATAAAAATTATCCAATAATTTTAATTAAGCAACGTAAATAACAGCATACTGGGAATTTAGTGCTAAACAAAATTGAATTACATTAGAATTTGAATTTGAATTTGAAGCAACTTTAAATTAAAAAGTGTACCGTTTTTCCATAACATTTGTGACTACATCCAAAAAGGTAGAAAACATTTCATTCACAGAACCAGAATAAGAAAGATTGTACTTTTATCTGTCATGAATTGCCTGCTGAATTTCCACCATATCATCTATGTGAAAGAAAGTACATGCCCGAGGCCTCAATGGGACCAGCAATGGGAACAGTTTAAGTTTGGAAATGGTTTACAGTTATTATTACAAACATTCATACACTGACTATGATTTAGACAGTTACAAAGCTAGTGAAATGTCTCATTTTGCAGTCCATCAGGTGGAACTTGCTCAATATGATGATATTCAGGTATTACTCTTACACTCTTGCTTCTTCCTGCTCCAATACAAATCTTACAATATCTGGTGTGAGGTGCAGGAAAAAGCAGAGAAGATTGCATTTAGGGAACCTGCCCTATAACAAGTACTTTGGGACAGCTGCCTTTCCGGGCTAAGGCTACAACAAACAGCTTGGTGCGGGGAGAGTTTTGATCCGGGGCGGGGGGGAGAAAGAATTTTGATGGGGGATGGGGGGGCGGGGGGTTTAATCCCAGGGGGAATTTTGATCTGGGGGGGGGATAATAACAGTGTAGCCAGTAATTTTAATGAGCTTACTCAAGACTTTCCTTAACTCTGTTGATGAAAATACTTTCCTACATACGAACATAAGAATTACGAGCAGGAGGTACTTCTATTTTCTATTTGGATATTGTGACAAAATTATGTAAATATGTTTTGTCTCTTTACTTCTTTTATTTTTGTAGTTTAAGTTTCCATGAATGCTTCTGTTGTATAGTAAATTAACTTTGCGAAGTTTGTCATATGATGTCCTGTATTGTTTGATCCTATTCACATTCTTTAGTACCTACCTGTGCTGATTTCTTAACTCTCCGCAAGGGTTTTCTGTGCGGCCACAAGTGGCCACATACGCTGGCCTAAGTTAGTTTGGAGTAATTATTAGCTGGCCAAAGTGGTTTAAATGGCCAAAACGCGGCGTAGGTGGCTGGTAACGCCCCCTTTTGAAAAAAAACAAAACTAAAAAAATCCTAAATTACACTTACACTGGCACAAATTGAATGTGCAAAATGGGGATTTTTTAAGATACTGCAAAAAAAATCAAGTTGCTCCAAAAAACGGAGCCAATTTTGAGCACCTTGTGTGGTTTTGTTTGCAAACACAGAAAAAGGTTTGTAAAACACTTTTCCATAAGGATAATGTCTTTTTAAGGTTGCTTAAAAACAGAATCATAATTCATAACTGAAATGGAAGTTCAGAGCAGTGGAACCAGTGGACAAGTACAGTAGGATTAAATGTTAAAGTAGTAAATAAGAATTATTGGACTTAAAATTGGCCCCGGGGTCCGCCGCTTTTCCACGATTCCAAGAGCACCGAAATTCTTCCTCCTGACTTTGGCCCCTGTCCGGCTTCTCCTCGGTGGTGGCGTAGCGTGGTCGATGGATTGGGGATGGAGCCAACGTCCTGGCGCTGAAAACAGTGCCGGGACGTCTGCACATGCGCGTTCGAGTGTGCGCGCATGCTCAGTAACTCCTCGCCCCCAGCGCGCCCTGCAGCCTGTGTGAGAGGGACCCGATGCTCGCAGTTGCTGTCCCTATCCCTAGCCGAGTGGTCTCCCGCATTGGTCTGCTATGTAAGTAGCTGCTTGTGTTCGTGGTTTAAACTACTGTGATTAAGATGGCCAGGGTCAATGTCAGGAAGAGTAGTGTTAAGTAGGTTTTAATTAAGTCTTGCTGGGGTTGAGTAGAAAGTTTAATCATCGGTGTTTGGTGAATACGTGTCCCCCTTGAGATAACGGCCAACATTCCAGTAGCCTATTTGATTATTTTTTGTACCTATCCACTAGATTTTAATGATTTGTATACATGGACATCGAAATCTCTTTACTCCTCCATAGTTCATATTTCTCACCATTGAGAAACTATTTTGATTTATCTTTTTTGGATCCTAAGTGGATGATCTCACACTTCCCCACTTTGAACTCCATTTGCCACAGTTTTGACCACTCACTTAATCTGTCTATGATCCTTTGTATCTGCCTGCTTCCATCTGCAAGCTTACTGTGCCTCCTATCTTAGTGTCACCTGCAAACCTGGATGTGCAACTCTCCTTCATCCAAGTCATTATTGTATATGGATTATATATCGTGTAAAGCTAAGTCCCCAATACAGATCCCTGTAAACCCACTTGTCACATCCCACAAATCAGAGAAACTCTTTATCCCTACTCTCTGTCTTCTACCTCCCAACCCATGTCATAGAGTTGTCTCCAATTCCATGTGCTTTCACAGAGTGAATCGAATTGGAAACCTATGATGACAGAAATCTCAGGAAAAGGCCGAGTAGGATCGTTCACTTGGCACTTTTGCCTGAAGATACTTGCTGACCTTTCAGTCTTGTCTCTTATACGCACATACTTTGCTCTGCCATGGTTAAGAATGTGGATGTTTATGGAATCTTCTCCTCCCATTAGTTGCTTAATTGCCCACCATCATTCTCAACTGGATGTGGTAGGGCTATAGCATTTTGCTATGATCTATTGTTTACGGGATTGCTTATCTCTGTCTGCAGTCTAGTGCTTTTTCTGATTAGCATACAAATAGCCCTGGATTGTAGTTTCTCTAGATTGGTGTTCCAATCTGAAGTATGTCTGTTGCTGCTAGCCACTTAGAGGTGAGTGAGAGCAGCTTGCCAACTGTGATTTTGCTTCTCGTTTATTATTTTTAATGTGAATTGGGTAGTAAAAGTATAGTTTCCATTTCTCTTGTCTGGTTTTTAGTGAATTTTGTAATTACTGTAATTTTGGTCTGTAATTTGCGGTCAGTAATGAAGTAAATGCGTTTGTTGCTGGGCCCGAAGAAAGCTGCCCACAAAGATTTTGCGATCTTTGTGACGAGAAGTTTGGCTTTTTCAACATTCAATTGTGATCAGTGCAGTGTAGTGCGAATTCCATAACACGATCTGCAGTGGCGTCAACAAGCTGGCTAAGCAGCCAATCACAATACAGAATTCTCGCAGACAGGGAACCAGGAAGTGAAGAAGCTCCTTTTATTCTGACTTTTTAAAAATGTTAGAGAGAGTAAAACAAAAAATTGAGTTCTCACATGGGGAAAAGGTAATCTTGCAATATATATGAACAAACTTTAAAAACCTTTTAATGGGTTTTTAACAGCGATATTACCGCGGAAAAGGCAAAGTCACTGATTTCCCTGATTACACTAATTGTCGGCTCTAGGGAGGGGTTCCACAGAGCAGCCAGTGTCAGAGCAGTGAATGACTGATCGTAACTTCAGGATTTCCGCATTAGGATGCGCATGCGTTAAATCCTGAAGTTGCGGTCAGTTTCAAAAGGGTAATAACAGCGTACGCTATTCATTCACTGTTATTACCCACTGCAAATTCCGGGCCATTAGAATTTGAGTGATGTCTATTGTTCCTACAGATGCAAAACCATCAAGGCTTCAAAATGAAGTTCAGTATAAACTAAAGGAATAGCACTGAAATAAATATATCCCCTCACTAGTTGAAGGTTAAGGTTACAGAATAGTTTAAATCCTTTCCCATAATACAATTCATTTTAGTTATTTCCTTAAGTCCAGCACCCCTTCCCAATCTGATTTTGAACTCAGTAAAATGTGGCAACACTAATGCAATAATTGGCCTTCCAATTTTCTTTCTGCCCCTGTGCATTGCAACTACCTCTGCTTAACAGCTCTCCTTAGATACCACCCAACACAGTGGCTTAGCATATTAAAACTCTGAGTCACTGTACCACCACACTGTTTCTTGTGAGATGATTAGGTTTAGTGACCAAAGCAAACTCAGAGTGGGAGCCATTATGACATAATTGATTTGGCAGCAAGGAATGACAATGCATTAACCAGCTTATTGTTGTCTACTGTTTTGCTGCTACATTTTCCACCAACCCCAACTGATAATGGCACGTAACTGATTTGTTTTGCACCTGGAGTAGTTCTCAATTCTATCGGAAGTAACATGTTTTGTTGCTGTTACTTTATATAGACTGAAGAATTTTCAAAACAAAAAGTACAGGTATGATAATTCCTGCATGGAAGTGAATCAGAATGCTGTTAATATGTTGACCTTTTTTCACATAAATCACGCCGCAAGAAAAATGCTTGTTTCAGATCTCTTGTGGCACATTCCTCTGAGAATACAGCACTCCCCCTGATAACCTTGTAAATTTAAAAACTTGCTAAAAATAGACCAGCAAGCTAAGGTTAACTTGGCAGTCAAGAAGTTAACCGAAAATCCAGGAGACTCCGAATTCCTAATAACTACGGCTGTGTAAACAAAACGGCTACCACTGGAACTGGAGACAAAATGTCTGATAAATTGGATTTACAAGGGGTCAGAAAAGATTATGTTAGCTTCCTTAGTAACAGATTAGTGATCAGACTTTGAAAGATAAAATAAATGAATGTTTTCTTCCTCTATGATGAAGAAACTGAAGGCTTTTCTGTTTTATAAGGAATATATGTACATATACATAAAATATTTAGGGTGATAAGTCAAATATATGCAGTCACTTATTGATGACTTATCTTTACGTAACATGGCCTAGAAATTTGGGCTGCCTTTTTTTGGGCACGTGGTGGGCTCAGGTTACAGACTCTGCATCCAAAAGGTGAGGTCTGAGGCTCCCCAGATATTGGGCCTCAGGCCACATTTCAATGGAGCCAGCAGAGCGGTTTGAGCCTGCCGGTGAAGAGGAATGCAAGATTGGGCTGCTGCTAGCCTTGCAGAGGCCCTCAGGAAACTGGGTCCAGGAGTCAGGGTTGGTGCCAGTGATTACACCTCAAATCATCCCATCCAAACAGCTTTCCCCCCCCCACCCCCATCACCAATATTTTTATAACTAATAAATGAAAGTTTTCAAACAAAAGAAAAAAAAACACATACATTTTTTAATGCCCCTTCAATTTGTGTCTCGAGTTGTTCACAGCAGTGGCCAGGAGAGCAATCTTTCATTCTTAGAAGCTCCAGGACAATCCTGAGGGTTTTGACAACCCTAAACCTTCCTGTGCGCAAATTGGCTGTCACATTTACCTGCATTACAACAATGACTATGTTTCATTGGCTGTGAAGCACTGTGGAACATCCTGAAATTATGAAAAGCACTATATAAATGCAAGTCCTCCTCTTCTTTTAACTAGCTTAACAAACAAAATGACTTTTGTAAATTACCACATGATTATACCAAAATACATTAGCATAATTGTGATGAATTAAAAGGCCGCCTATCTTCTGAATCACACGTAAGAGTGAATCCTTCTGAAAATTAATGATCTTATATCCCTCACAGATGCTGGGTGTTTAGAGAAAGATGGACTGACAAGAGCCATGGCAGCTGCAGAGTGTCCATTCCCACATCCTAATCACTGACTCCGTCATGGCGCCTTAATTATTCAAACAGCAGCCCAGATGCACCCACATGGGAGGATGTAAATAGTGAGACAGTGGATATATTACAGGGTGAATTAGTAGGAGGAGCTGTGTGGGGAGACTGAGAAACCAACTGTCTATTCCCAAGGAGAGCAGAAACGATGGCCCTCGACTGAGTTTCCCAGAGCTTAAAATCTGGCTGGTGATTGGTGAGTAATTTTTCTTTTTTTTTTCGATATCAGTAAGTAACCTTTAGCATTGTTGTTGCCAATTTAAGCTTATCTAGGGCTTAGTCATGGCAGAAGATCTCGGAAACGTGTTATGCTCCTCCTGTACTATGTGGGAAGTCAAGGACGCTTAAGGTGTCCCTGACGACTACGTGTGTGGGAAGTGTGTCCGCCTCCAGCTCCTGACGGACCGCATTGCAGAGCTGGAGCTGCAGGTGGATTCACTCTGGAGCATGCACGATGCTGAGAATGACGTGACTAGCATGTTTAGTGAGTTGGTCTTACCTCAGGTAAAGGGTCCACAGCCAGATAGGGAATGAAAGACCAACAGGAAGAGCAGTGCAAGGAAGGTAGTGCAGGGGTCCCCTGCGGCCATCTCCCTGCAAAACAGATACACCGCTTTGAGTACTGTTGAGGGGGATGACTCATTAGGGGAGAGCAGCAGCAGCCAAGTTCACGGCACGGTGGCTGGCCCTGCTACACAGGAGGGCAGGAAAAAGAGTGGGAGAGCAATAGTGACAGGGGATTCAATTGTAAGGGGAATATATAGGCGTTTCTGCGGCCGCAACCGAGACTCCAGGATGGTATGTTGCCTCCTTGGTGCAAGGGTCAAGGATGTCTCGGAGCGGGTGCAGGACATTATGAAAAGGGAGGGTGAACAGCCAGTTGTCATGGTACATATAGGTACCAATGATATAGATAAAAAATGGGATGAGGTCCTACGAGATGAATTGAAGGAGCTAGGAGTTAAATTTAAAAAGTAGGACCTCAAAGGTAGTAATCTTAGGATTGCTACCAGTGCCACATGCTAGTCAGAGTAGGAATTGCAGGATACCTCAGATGAACACGTGGTTTGTGCAGTGGTGCAGAAGGGAGGGATTCAAATTCCTGGGGCATTGGAACCGGTTCTGGGAGAGGTGAGACCAGTACAAACCGGACGGTCTGCGCCTGGGCAGGACAGGAACCAATGTCCTGGGGGAAGTGTTTGCTAGTGCTGTTGGGGAGGAGTTAAACTAATATAGCAGGGGGATGGGAACCTATGCAGGGAGACAGAGGGAAACAAAATGGAGTCAGAAGCAAAAGGTAGAAAGGAGAATAGTAAAAGTGGAGGGCAGAGAAACCCAAGGCAATAAACAAAAAGGGTCACATTACACCCAAATTCTAAAGGGGCAAAGTGTGTTAGAAAGACAAGTCTGAAGGCTCTGTGCCTCAATGAGAGGAGTATTTGGAATAAGGTGGACGAATTAACTGCACAGATAGCAGTTAACGGGTATGATGTAATTGGCATCACGGAGACATGGCTCCAGGGTGACCAAGGCTGGGAACTCAACATCCAAGGGTATTCAGCATTTAGGAAGGATAGACAGAAAGCAAAAGGAGGCGTTGCTGGTTAAAGAGGAAATTAATGCAATAGTAAGGAGGGACATTAGCCTGGATGATGTGGAATCGGTATGGGTGGAGCTGCAGAATTGCAAAGGGCAGGAAACGCTCGTGGGAGTTGTGTACATACCACTAAACAGTAGTAGTGAGGTTGGGAACAGCATCAAACAAGAAATAAGGGATGTGTGCAATAAGGGTATAGCAGCTATCATGGGCAACTTTAATCTACATATTGATTGGGCGAACCAAACTGGTAGCAATGCGGTGGAGGAGGATGTCCTGGAGTGTATTAGGGATGGTATTCTAGACCAATATGTCGAGGAACCAACTGGAGAGTTGGCCATCCTAGACTGGGTGATGTGTAATGAGAAGGGACTAATTAGCAATCTTGTTGTGCGAGGCCCCTTGGGGAAGAGTGACCATAATATGGTAGAATTCTTTATTAAGATGGAGAAAAAAAAAAAAAAATTAAGATGGAGAGTGACATAGTTAATTCGAAAACTAGGGTCCTGAACTTAAGGAAAGGTAACTTCGACGGTATGAGGCGTGAATTGGCTAGAATAGACTGGCGAAGGATACTTAAAGGATTGACGGTGGATAAGCAATGGCAAACATTTAAAGATCACATGGATGAACTTCAGCAATTGTACATCCCTGTCTGGAGTAAAAAGGTGGCTCAACCATGGCTAACAAGGGAAGTTAAGTGTTAAAGCCAAGGAAGGGGCATATAATTTGGCTGAAAAAAGCAACAAACCTGAGGACTGGGAGAAATTTAGAATTCAACAGAGGAAGAGTAAGGGTTTAATTAAGAGGGGGAAAATAGAGTACGAGAGGAAGCTTGCAGGGAACATAAAAACTGACTGCAAAAGCTTCTGTAAATATGTGAAGAGAAAAAGATTAGTGAAGATAAACGTAGGTCCTTTGCAGTTGGATTCAGGTGAATTTATAATGGGGAATAAAGAAATGGCAGGCCAATTGAACAAATATTTCAGTTCTGTCTTCACAAAGGAAGACACAAATAACCTTCTGATTGTACCAGGGGATAGCAGGACTAGTGAGAAGGAGGTACTGAAGGATATCCTTATTAGGCGGGAAATTGTGTTTGGGAAATTGATGGGATTGAAGGCCGATAAATCCCCGAAGCCTGATAGTCTGCATCCCAGAGTACTTAAGGAAGTGGCCCTAGAAATAGTGGATGCATTGGTGATCATTTTCCAACAGTCGATCGACTCTGGATCAATTCGTATGGACTGGAGGGTAGCTAATGTAACACCACTTTTTTAAAAAAAGGAGGGAGAGAGAAAACTGGTAATTAAAGATCGGTTAGCCTGACATCAGCAGTGGGGAAAATGTTGGAATCAATCATTAAGGATGAAATAGCAGCGCATTTGGAAAGCAGTGACGGGATCAGACCAAGTCAGCATGGATTTATGAAAGGGAAATCATGCTTGATGAACCTTCTGGAATTTTTTGAGGATGTAACTAGCAGAGTGGACAAGGGAGAACCAGTGGATGTGGTGTATTTGGACTTTCAAAAGGCTTTTGACAAGGTCCCACACAAGAGATTGGTGTGCAAAATCAAAGCATATGATATTGGGGATAATGTACTGAAGTGGATAGAGAACTGGTTGGCAGACAGGAAGCAGAGAGTCGGGATAAACGGGTCCTTTTCGGAATGGGAGGCAGTGACTAGTGGAGTGCCGCAGGGCTCAGTGCTGGGACCCCAGCTCTTTACAATATACATTAACGATTTAGATGAAGGAATTGAGTGTAATATCTCCAAGTTTGCGGATGACACTAAACTGGGTGGCAGTGTGAGCTGTGAGGAGGATGCTAAGAGGCTGCAGGGTGACTTGGACAGGTTACGTGAGTGGGCAAATGCATGGCAGATGCAGTATAATGTGGATAAATGTGAGGTTATCCATTTTGGGGCAAAAACACGAAGGCAGAATATTATCTGGATGGCGGAAGATTAGGAAAAGGGGAGGTGCAACGAGACCTGGGTGTCATGGTTCATCAGTCAATGAAAGTGGGCATGCAGGTAAAGCAGGCAGTGAAGAAGGCAAATGGTATGTTGGCCTTCATAGCTCGGGGATTTGAGTATAGGAGCAGGGAGGTCTTACTGCAGTTGTACAGGGCCTAAGTGAGGCCTCACTTGGAAAATTGTGTACAGTTTTGGTCTCCTAATCTGAGGAAGGACGTTCTTGCAATTGAGGGAGTGCAGCAAAGGTTCACCAAACTGATTCCAGGAATGGCTGGACTGTCATATGAGGAGAGACTTGATCAACTGGGCCTTTATTCACTGGAGTTTAGAAGGATGAGAGGGGATCTCATAGAAACATATGATGGGACTGGACAGGTTAGATGCGGGAAGCATGTTCCCGATGTTGAGGAAGTCCAGAACCAGGGGACATAATCTTAGGATAAGGGGTAGGCCATTTAAGACTGAGATGAGGAGAAACTTCTTCACTCAGAGAGTTGTTAACCTGTAGAATTACCTGCCGCAGAGAGTTGTTGATGCCAGTTCATTGGATATATTCAAGAGGGAGTTAGATATGGCCCTTACGGCTAAGGGGATCAAGGGGTATGGAGAGAAAGCTGGAAAGGGGTACTGAGGGAATGATCAGCCATGATCTTATTGAATGGCGGTGCAGGCTCAAAGGGCCGAATGGCCTACTCCTGCACCTATTTTCGATGTTTCTATGTTTAGGGCCCAGTCTTCAAAAGCGCATAGATTTCATGTTCAGGCAGAGGGGACAATCTCCCCTCCTTGTGTTCAAGGTAATGGGTAAGTTGGAGGAGCCCACAATCTGCATCTGCAGCACAATGTCATAAGTATGTCAGACTACCCTGGTGAATGTGGCAGTCCAGGAGATTTCTGCAGCAACAAGACATCAGAAGAAGGTTCCAAGGGTGTTTCTTGCATTGCTGCTTCTGGATTGGCAGACACAACAGGTTCCATAGATTCCCTTCAGCATCCGAGCTTAGGACTTTCATGAATTAATTGGGCCTATTTGGTCTGTTTTCACACAGACCATAAACCCAACTGAGTCCATGCCCAACACAAGTGGGTTACATAGAGTGGTCATAAATATCACTGTTTATCATGACAGTGACAATGCAGTTGCATCAATTCAGCCATCTCAAATGCCAGCACAGAAAAGAGCCTCTAGCCTGGGCCCAATAGAGAATGGACATGCAAGCAACAAGGCACCGGAATCAGGTATTGCAAGGATATCAGTAACATTGAGATAAGTACCACTTCAGTGCTCAAGGTCTCCATTACATTTGGCTGTGAAGCACTTATTGGATGTCCTGAGGTCATGAAAGGCACTATATAAATGTAAGTCTTTCTTTTCTCCATCAATACAGTTCAAGCCACCAACCTCAGAACCTGCTGGCACTGAGGGAGTGCTATGTAGGAGTAATATGTTAGGTTTACATGTGATAAAATTTTTAGGCACAAGGTATAGGCATGGTAATATGAAATATCAATGAAGGGACAATCAGTACCTTTGGTACATTGTCATATAGTTCCTTTGTACATGATGCCACACTCTGCACTTTCTTCCTCTCCTCCCTGTATTCATCATCCTCTTCTTCAAAACATAGAAACAATGCAATTACAAGAAGCAAATCCATTATTTATTTACAATACTATTCTCACTTTAATTTCTAGCAACGTAACTACCTTTAAGTTTAAAAAAAAAATCTTTCATCAGATGTGGGCATTGCTGGGAAGGCCAGCATTTATTGCCCATCCCTAATTGCCCTTGAGAAGGTGATAGTTGTAATATAACTCCAACTAGTGGACTACTGCTCCACCTAGTGGACTACTGTGGTACTGCAATCATTGCTATATATAATAAAAGCATAATGTGACAAGGTCATCTGACAAGTCCCTGTAGAGCCATTTTGTTTATGTGTGTGTTTGTAATGTTGTAAAGAATATATCACATTGGCGATGAAGCTCGGATAAATCAGATTCCCGAGCTGAAATTTTTGTTGGTGGATGATTCCTGCCAAACAACAGAGAGATTTTGAGAGGTTCTTTGTTTTGCAGCATAGTTAAAAATCCAAGGTAAATTTCAAGCACACTGTTGACATTGCCAGAGTTCAGATGGCCATGCCTATGGGAATAATAGGCAGCTAGGGTAAGTTCCATCACGACCGCGAGACTTTCAGAGCTTATGTGGAGTGGCTAGATATGTTTTTCACCGCAAATTGTATCGTCGAAGTCCCCAATGATAAAAACCGTAACTGGGTGCTGTTAGAAAAAAAATGGGCTATTTTCTTGACTGAAGCAGGACCCGAGGTGTATGAAACCCTGAAAAATGTGCTTGTTCTCGTCCAGCCGAAGGACAGGCCACTGACGGAGATTCTCAGCACTACTTTTTAAAAAAGGAGGGAGAGAGAAAACAGGGAATTATAGACCGGTCAGCCTGACCTCAGTAGTGGGTAAAATGATGGAATCAATTATTAAGGATGTCATTTGGAAAATGGTGACATGATAGGTCCAAGTCAGCATGGATTTGTGAAAGGGAAATCATGCTTGACAAATCTTCTGGAATTTTTTGAGGATGTTTCCAGTAAAGTGGACAAAGGAGAACCAGTTGATGTGGTATATTTGGACTTTCAGAAGGCTTTCGACAAGGTCCCACACAAGAGATTAATGTGCAAAGTTAAAGCACATGGGATTGGGGGTAGTGTGCTGACGTGGATTGAGAACTGGTTGTCAGACAGGAAGCAAAGAGTAGGAGTAAATGGGGACTTTTCAGAATGGCAGGCAGTGACTAGTGGGGTGCCGCAAGGTTCTGTGCTGGGGCCCTAGCTGTTTACATTGTACATCAATGATTTAGACGAGGGGATTAAATGTAGTATCTCCAAATTTGCGGATGACACTAAGTTGGGTGACAGTGTGAGCTGCGAGGAGGATGCTATGAGGCTGCAGAGCGACTTGGATAGGTTAGGTGAGTGGGCAAATGCATGGCAGATGAAGTATAATGTGGATAAATGTGAGGTTATCCACTTTGGTGGTAAAAACAGAGAGACAGACTATTATCTGAATGGTGACAGATTAGGAAAAGGGAAGGTGCAACGAGACCTGGGTGTCATGGTACATCAGTCATTGAAGGTTGGCATGCAGGTACAGCAGGCTGTTAAGAAAGCAAATGGCATGTTGGCCTTCATAGTGAGGGGATTTGAGTACAGGGGCAGGGAGGTGTTGCTACAGTTGTACAGGGCCTTGGTGAGGCCACACCTGGAGTATTGTGTACAGTTTTGGTCTCCTAACTTGAGGAAGGACATTCTTGCTATTGAGGGAGTGCAGCGAAGATTCACCAGATTGATTCCCGGGATGGTGGGACTGACCTATCAAGAAAGACTGGATCAACTGGGCTTGTATTCACTGGAGTTCAGAAGAATGAGAGGGGACCTCATGGAAACGTTTAAAATTCTGTTGGGTTTAGACAGGTTAGATGCAGGAAGAATGTTCCCAATGTTGGGGAAGTCCAGAACCAGGGGTCACAGTCTGAGGATAAGGGGTAAGCCATTTAGGACCGAGATGAGGAGACACTTCTTCACCCAGAGAGTGGTGAACCTGTGGAATTCTCTACCACAGAAAGTAGTTGAGGCCAATTCACTAAATATATTCAAAAGGGAGTTAGATGAAGTCCTTACTACTCGGGGGATCAAGGGGTATGGCGATAAAGCAGGAAGGGGGTACTGAAGTTTCATGTTTAGCCATGAACTCATTGAATGGCGGTGAAGGCTAGAAGGGCTGAATGGCCTGCTCCTGCACCTATTTTCTATGTTTCTATGTTTCTATGTTACAGTCCTGAACCCCTAGAAATTGCTGAAAGTTTTCATTTTGGAACATGAGATCAATTCATTGATGAGAGTATCAGTGAGTACATTGTAGCTTTAAAAAAAAGCTATCCATTCAGTGTCATTTGAGAAACTTTCAGGACCGAGCATTGCGTGACCGCTTTGTTTGTGGGATGAAAAATGAAGAAATCAGAAGAAAATTGTTGACAACCCCTCACTTCACTTTTGAGTTAGCTTGTCAGACAGTTATGTCAATAGATATGGCCGACCAATACTCCCGAGAATTTAGTGCCATTTCCAGTCGTCAGCCAACCGAGGTGAATTGCCTGCAGATTAAAAGTAAAAGGCAGTTGGGCCCCAAGGTCTCAGCGCATAGAAATCATGCTAACAGTGTCTGGGTCAACACATTGCTCAAAGTTGTCCATATGTGAAGGCAGAGTGTTTCTTCTGCAAGAAAACTGGGCACCTTGTAAATGCATGCCGACTGAAGAGTAAACCAACTTTCAAGGCTATAAGTAGAAATCGCCAGAGACTACATAATATTGAAGGGAAGCAACAGGACGAGGAGGCTCTGGAGATGCATGTCATTGGGAGAACAGCGATTTGCAAAGTATTGTCATCCAAGTGGATGTTGCAGGAACCAGGATACCCATGAAATTGACACTGGTGCATCCATGAGCATAGTATCGGAATCGCTATATCTCGACAAGTTGAATGAATTTCCGATGGAGAAGTTGAAGAGAGAGCTGCGAGGCTACTCAGGAGAGCAAACCCCTGTGGTAGGATGTATCACCATACTGGTGAAATACAAAGATCAGTTTCAGAGCTTGCCCCTCTTAGTAGGGCAGAAGACAAGCCTACCGTAATAGGTAGAAATTGGTTGGGATTACTGAAGCTGGATTGGAATGAGATTTTTCATCTTGCATCGAAGGATGATGTCATCAAGCAGTTTCCAAAGATGTTCCGTGAAACAGGCAGTTCGATCCAAGGTTTCAAGGTGAGTGTCAGACTGCAGAAGGACACAAGACCAGTTTACTGCAAGCCACGTCCCATACCATACGCAATCAAGGAGAAAGTTGAGCACGAACTCAAAAGACTAGAAACTGAGAACATTATCTCTAATAATGTTGATCACAGTAATGCTGATGCTATGTCCAGGTTGCCATCCCTATCACAAGTTACACCCAATAGGGAAGCAATGTTCTTCCCTATTTTTCATACATTGATGAACTGCCAGTCATAGCTGAAAAGATTGGAAGAGCAACTAAATGTGACCCAGTTATGTCAAAGGTATATGATTACATAGCAAATGGTTGGCCAAACCAGGCATCAAAGAAAGATATTCATCCATACTTTGTTCATAGGAATGAATTATTAATGGATAAAGATTGTATCATGTGGGGTGAAAGAATAGTTATTCCAAATAAGTTCAGGTCTAAATTATTAGGAGCTCTTCATGACCAGCATCTGGGAATGTGCTTGACCAAGAGTTTTGCACGCAGTTACTTATGGTGGCCAGATCTTGATAAATATATAGAGTACATCGTTGGTCAGTGTACAACATGTCAATTGGTAAGCAAGAAATCATCATCAGTACCATTACAGCCATGGAAATGGCTTCCCAAGGTGTGGCAAAGGTTACATGTAGATTTTGCTGAGCTAGAAGGACAACAATTGTTCATTGTGATTGATAGCCATTCAAAGTGGGTAGAGGTGTTTCCGATGTGGAAAATAACAACATATGGCCTCCCAGAAGAAATTGTGTCTGATAATAGGTCGCAATTTTGTTCAGAAGAATTTACACAGTTCATGAGCAGAAATGGTTTGAAACACACCAAAGTTCCACCGTACCACCCTGCTTCAAATGGTGTAGCAGAGCACACAGTACAAATTATAAAATGTGCCCTCATCAAGCAAATGTTGGATCCAAATCCAAAGAAACAGCAGTTGCCGTTGGATCACAAACTAGCAAATTTTCTAATTACTTACCGTAATACTCCTCATACAGCTACTGGTAGAACACCAGCAGAGTTGTTTCTCAAACGACAGCCACGAACCAGGTTCTTGTTCTTAAAGCCAAACTTGGCATAGTCAGTAGAAGAGAAACAATTAAGACAGAAAGAGAATCATGATAGAGGCAGAGTAAGAGAGAGAAGGTGAAATTGAATCAAAGTGAGAGTGAAGAACCATCACCATAAATGGTTAAAGTGGTTACCAGGAAGAGCAGTGAAGATATGTGGTCCTTGCACATATTTGGTCAAGATGTTTGATCATGGACAAGTTAGGTTTGTTCACATTGATATTTTCCCTGCAGATGTGGAAGGAGTTGAAAGTTGGGATGATTCGATTATTTCTGATGAGTCAGATAGTCTTGTTACAAGTAGAGTGCCAGTAGCAAAGCCTACATCAGATGTACTAGAAACAAGTCCAGGAGAAAGTCAGAATTTAAGTCTGAGTCCGAGTCAGGCAGACAAACAGTCTGCAGTTGTAGAGAGTCCAAATGTAAACCAAGGGTTGAACCACTGCAGTCCGTTATTGTTTTTCGTAGTGGTTTGGTACAACTAAGTGGTTTGCTAGGCCATTTCAGAGGGCAATTAAGAGTCAACCACATTGCTGTGGGTCTGGAGTCACATATCGGCTAAACCGGGTAAGGATGGCAAATTTTCTTCCCTAAAGGAAAGTGAACCAAATGAGCTTTTACAACAACCCGGCAGTTTTATGGTCACCATTACTGATACTAGTTTTTTATTCCAGATTTATTTAATTATCTGAATTTAAATTCCCCAGCTGTAAAGATGGGATTTGAACTCATGTCTCCAGATAACTAGTCCAAGCCTCTGGATTACTAGTCTAGTAACATAACCACTATGCTTTCGTACCCTGCATAACTCAGTATTGTGATCTAATGGAAGTTGGCTCCAATCTTCATAGTTCTGTAGGAACGCTATATCCAATGACCTCTGATCTTCACAATGCTCCATGGAGGAGGGAAACAGGTGAAAATAAAGGGAAATATCAGAGTCGTCTACCACGGCTACAACTAAAACAACTTGCATTAATATAGTACCGTTAACATTAAAAACAATCCTAAGGCACTTCATAGAAGTGTAATCAGACAAAAATGGGCTGCTAAACCACACCCCACCTTCATCCATAAGCAGTGCGCATTACTCAGCACAGGGATGTATGGATCACGGCAGGATTGCTGCAGGGAAATGATGGTGATCAGTTTTTGTGATAGACTATTAGTGAAAGCCAACACCACCACATTTCTCTTGCTTCTGCACTGCCCAAATTAGTGCTGTTTTGTCCTGGAAAATCTAGACCAATATCTATATTCTTTTCAGTAGAATACTTGGGGAGAGTTCAAGGCAATATGTCAGAGGAACCACTGTCAAATTGGCTGATCGATCTTAAAATATCTGTTTTAACTCAACTATTTATAAACCACATTTCTCAATTGGTATTATATAAAATTTAACATAAAATGAAAGGTTCATTAATATGTTTTTGATAACTGTTTGCATTTGCATTTGCAATTATATGTGACACCCCTACTCGAAATGTGCAAAAACATGTTATATTTTTAGAATATTCTCTCTTTAGATGAGGTTGGAACAGTTTCAAAGGACACCATCTGCATGGAATCAAACCAAGGATTTGAAGCTGAAAGTCCACCACTGCACCAGCACCCACAACCAGCACAGGGAATGTGCAGAAGTGTAATCACAGCATCGTACACAAACTGAGCACACACCAGTTTCAGAGGATATAGTGTTGTTAGATGAGGAAGCATCTGCTCGTCTCTCTTTCCAAATCTGAAGGAGACGAAGGCCACAGGGAAAAAATAAGGAAGACACGTGAACAGACCTCATTGTCCCTTCTTTCAGGGAAAGGAATTCTGTTGCATCAACAGGATGTGGAAGAAGGCAATAGAGGTTTACAAAATTCAATGTAATACTTCACTTTACATAGCACCAAGGTACAATAGTACAGACAAGCTTGCAAAGTTTTATTAGTGACTTGCATGATGTACTAGATTTATGTTTTGCAGAGATTTAATCCACTATGTAAATGTGTTGATGCCTGTAATTTGGCATGTGTAGAGTGCAGATTCCATATGTTTTGCTGTAATCCATATCTTGTTGATGCAACAGAATTCCATTCCCTGACGGTAGGGACAATGAGGTCTTTTCATGTGTCTTCTGTATTTTATCCCTGTGGTGGCCTTCTCCATCAGATTTGGAAAGAAAGCTGAGTAGATGCTTCCACTGTTTAAATGAACAAGGTACGGCTGAGATTATGGATGGCTTGCAAACGATCAACAGACATTAGGAATGTAATTTGCACTGTTTTCTGGTGGGTAGATAGTGTTATGTATGCATCACTATGTAACCAGCATTCTACTGCCACGTATGAAGAACTGTGTACGCTGGTCCGGGAGCACCTAAATCCGAAGGAGAGCGTTCTGATGGCAAGGTATCGATTTTACACATGTCAATGGTGTGAAGGCCAGGAAGTGGCGAGCTACGTCGCCGAACTAAGGCGCCTTGCAGGACATTGCGAATTCGATGGATTCCTGGAGCAAATGCTAACAGACTTTTTTGTGCTTGGCATTGGCCATGAGGCGATCCTTCGCAAACTATTGACTGTTGAAACACCGAACCTGAGCAAAGCCATAATGAGAGCCCAGGCATTTATGTCGACCAGCGATAACACCAAACAAATTTCGCAGCATAAAGATGTTTCGGCAAGTACTGTACACAAAGTAACGTCGTTTTCAGACAGGAATGCATATGGCAGAACGTACAAGCCTGCAGCTGCACGACCTCAGATGACTCAGAGTCCGCCATCAAGCGTTAATGCGAGGCAATTAAAACCTTGTTGGCGCTGTGGAGGTAATTATCGAGCCTATCAATGCCACTTCAAACACTATGCGTGCAAAGGCTGTGGAACAATGGGACACCTCCAGCGAATGTGCAGACGAGCTGCAAACCCTGCAAACCACCATGTTGCAGAGGAAGACCGATCCATGGCGGATCAAACTGAACTCGAGACTCAAACCGAGGAGGCAGAAGTGTATGAGGTACACACTTTCACCATGAAATGTCCACCAATCATGTTACAAGTTGAACTGAACGGAATTCCAGTGTCCATGGAATTGGACATGGGTGCGAGTCAGTCTATCATGAGCGAGGCTGTGGTGCAACAAGGCACACAGGCCCAAGCTGAACCCTATTCATACCAAGCTGAGAACTTACACTAAAGAGCTGATCCCTGTAATTGGCAGCGCAGCAGTAAAAGTCTCCTATGATGGAGCAGTGCACGAACTACCACTGTGGATTGTATCAGGAGATGGCCCCACACTGTACGGCAGAAGCTGGCTGGGAAAAGTCCGTTGGAACTGGGACGACATCCAAGCGCTTTCGTTCGTCGACGATGCCTCATGTGCCCAGGTTCTGAGCAAGTTTCCGTCGTTGTTTGAGCCAGGCATCGGAAGTTTCTCGGGGGCGAAGGTGCAGATCCATTTGATTCCCGGTACACGACCCATCCACTACAAGGCATGGGTGGTGCCATATATGATGCGAGCGAAAGTGGAGATCGAGCAAGACGGGCTGCAACGAAAGGGCATCATCGCACCGGTGGAGTTCAACGAGTGGGCCAGTCCGATTGTTCTGGTTCTCAACGGCGATGTAACGGTCAGAATTTGTGGGGACTATGAAGTAACGATTAACCGTTTTTCGCTGCAGGACCAGTACCTGCTACCCAAGGCAGACAACCTATTTGTGACGCTGGCAGGAGGGAAGTTGGACCTGACCTCGGCCCACATGATGCAGGAGCTGGCGGAATCTTCGAAAGGCCTCACCTGCATCAACATGCACAAAGGTCTGTTGATCTACAATAGATGCCCATTTGGGATTTGATCGGCTGCGGCTATTTTTCAAAGGAACATGGAGAGTCTGCTAAAGTCGGTTCCACGCTCCGTGGTTTTCCAGGACATATTGATCAAGGTCGGGACACCATCGAACACTTGAAGAACCTGGAAGAGGTTCTAAGTCGACTAGATCGTGTGGGACTCTGGTTGAAACGCTCGAAGTTTGTTTTCCTGGCACCAGAGGTCGAGTTCTTAGGGAGAAGAATCGCGGCAGACGGAATCAGACCCACCGACGCCAGGACAAAAGCCATCAAGAACACGCCGAGACCACAGAACGTGATGGAGCTGCAGTCGTTCCTGGGACTCCTCAATTACTTTGGTAATTTCCTACCCGGGTTAAGCACCTTGCTAGAGCCTTTACACATGTTGCTATGCAAGGGAGATGACTGGGTATGGGGGAAATCACAAGAGACAGCATTTGGGAAAGCCCGAAATCTGTTTTGTTCCAACAAACTGCTTGTCTTGTATGATCCATGTAAACGTTTAGTGCTAGCTTGCGATGCATTTTCGTACGGGGTCGGGTGTGTGTTGCAACAAGCTAACGAATTGGGAACATTGCAACCAGTCGCTTATGCATTCAGGAGCTTGTCCAAGGCCGAAAGGGCCTACAGCATGATTGAAAAAGAAGCTCTGGCATGCGTATACGGGGTGAAAAAAATGCATCATTATCTGTTTGGGCTTAAGTTCGAGTTAGAAACTGACCATAAGCTGCTCATACCTTTGCTCTCTGAGAATAGCGATATCAATACCAATGCCTCTGCTCGCATCCAAAGATGGGCGTTCACGTTGTCTGCATATAACTATGTAATTCACCACAGGCCAGGCACAGAGCACTGCGCTGATGCTCTCAGTCGGCTACCATTGCCCACCACCGGGGTGGAAATGGTACAGCCTGCAGACTTGCTCTTGGTGATGGATGCATTTGAAAATGAAAAATCACCCGTTACGGTCCGCCAGATCAGGATCTGGACCAGCCAGGATCCTTTACTGTCCCTTGTAAAAAAAACTCTGTCCTCCATGGGAGCTGGTCCAGCGTCCCAGCGGAGATGGAAGAGATCAAGCCGTTCCAGCGACTTAAAGACGAAATGACCATACAGGCGGACTGTCTTTTGTGGGGAAATCGTGTGGCTTTGCCAAAGAAAGGCAGGGAAATGTTCATACGCGACTTACACAGCACCCGCCTAGGCATGGTAATGATGAAAGCTATAGCCAGATCCCATGTGTGGTGGCCTGGCATCGACTCAGATTTGGAGTCTTGCGTGCGCCAATGCAACACTTGCTCTCAACTGAGCAATGCACCCAGGGAGGCACCACTAAGTTTGTGATCATGGCCCTCCAAACCGTGGTCTCGGATCTACGATGACTTCGCTGGCCCATTCCTAGGCAAAATGTTCTTGGTTGTTGTGGATGCTTATTCAAAATGGATTGAGTGTGTGATAATGTCTGTAAGCACGTCCATTGCCACCATCGAAAACCTACGAGCCATGTTTGCCACACATGGCCTGCCTGATGTCCTTAGCAGCAACAACAAGCCGTGTTCACCAGCGTTGAATTCAAGGAATTCATGACCCGCAATGGGATCAAGCACGTCACATCTGCCCTGTTCAAGCCTGCATCCAACGGCCAGGCAGAACAAGCAATCCAAACAATCAAGCAAAGCTTGAAATGCGTGTCGGAAGGCTGCCTGCAGACCGGCCTATCCCGAGTCCTGCTCAGCTACCGCACTAGACCCCACTTGCTCACCGGGGTTCCCCCAGCCGAGCTGCTCATGAAAAGGGCGCTCAAAACAAGGCTCTCTCTAGTCCACCCTGATCGCCAGGATCATGTTGAGGGCAGGCGACATCAACAAAGCATTTACCGCGATCACACAAATTTGTCACGCGATATTGAAGTCAATGACCCTGTATTTGTACTCAACTATGGACATGGTCCCAAATGGTTTGCTGGCACTGTCATAGCTAAAGAAGGGAGTAGAGTGTTTCAGGTCAAACTCGCAAATGGACTAACTTGCAGAAAGCAATTGGAGCAAACCAAACTGCCACGAGCATCCTGAAGAGGACACCACCAACTTCGACCCTCCGACACATACAAGTGGCAACCGACATCACGGTTGACCACGAAGCTGAACTCATCAGCCCCAGCAGCCCAACAAGGCCAGCTGCACAGCAGCTCAGTGAAGGCCCAACCAACTCACCTGCACCTGCATTTGTACCGAGACAATTGACGAAGGAGCGGAAAGTCCCAGATCGTCTCACCCTGTAAATAAGTGTGCTATTGACTTTGGGAGGGAGTGATGTTATGTATGCAACACCTTGTAACCAGCATTCTACCTTCACCAGAGGGCATATCTGTTGGAGTCACAAGGGATCCCAGCATTCCTTGGGCACACTGTATATAAGCTGACCTCCCATGCTGTACCAACACTCTGGAGTTAGAATAAAGTGACTAAGGTCACACTTACTCACGTCTACAGTACTCAGTCACATTGCTTTATTCGAGACATAACAGATAGGTGCTCTGAAAAGTCCTGTACAGTTAGATACTCAAGTTCTTCACATGAGCTTACACAGTGAGTGTTTTGATCATGGAAGGCATCTTATCCTCAGCCAACAATCATATACGTACACATTTCAGCAGAATTCATTGTATAGTCCTTAGAAGTAGGAACACTGATTGATTTTCCCCAATCTCTTGCCCAAGGGGCTCTGAGCTCAATTTGCCACTTTTCATTTTTCACATCTTGCATAACTTGTATCCTTCATTGTTGATGAAGGCCATTGAATTTGTGCTTTGAAGTTTTATTTTGATGTGAATGCAATCCATCACTGTACAGAGTCATGAAAGCCAATTTGTGGATTTAACAAAAGCCTCTTTCTGGTGACAAAGTAACTTAAGCATAAAAATTAATTGCAGCAGTCACTTCACTTATGATATAGAGTACCAAAATTTTACATGGCAAACTACACTCAAGCAGTCATGCAGCCCTGTACAGGCACAGGTTACAGAATCCGCTATAGGCGCCCTAAATTGTACAAGCTGCTTGGCACACTCTCAGATGTCTGCATGTGCTGCCGATGCTCAGCCACTAAGCTGTCAACCGTGAGGGTCTATGGAGCATCCTTCTCCGTTTCGGACGCCCCTAAAAGTACATCACTATCCTCCGCTTGCTCCATGATGACATGCAGGCCGTGATCCTTACCAACGGATCCATCACAGACCCAATCCACGTCCGGACCGGGGTCAAACAGGGCTGCGTCATTGCCACAACCCTCTTCTCAATTTTCCTCGCTGCCATGCTCCACCTCACAGTTGACAAGCTCCTCGCTGGAGTGGAGCTAAACTACAGAACCAGTGGGAAGCTGTTCAACCTTCACTGCCTCCAGGCCAGGTCCAAGACCACCCCAACCTCTGTTGTCGAGCTACAGTACGCGGATGACGCCTGCGTCTGTGCACATTCTAAGGCTAAATTCCAGGGTATAGTCGACATATTTACTGAGGCATACAAAAGCATAGGTCTCATGCAAAACATCCGTAAGACAAAGGTCCTCTCCCAGCCTGTCCTCGCCGCACAGCACTGCCCCTCCCAGTCATCAAGATCCACAGCGCGGCCCTCGACAACGTGGATAATTTTCCATACTTCGGGAGCCTCTTATCAACAAAAGCAAACCTTGATCCGGAGATTCAACACCGCCTCCAATATGCCAGTGCAGCGTTCGGCTGCCTGAGGAAAAGAGTGTTTGAAGACCAGGTCCTCAAAACTGTCACCAAGCTTATGGTCTACAGGGCTGTAGTAATACCTGCCCTCCTGTAGGGCTCAGAGACGTGGACCATGTACAGTAGACACCTCAAGTCGCTGGAGAAATACCACTAACGATATCTCCGCAAGATCCTACAAATCCTCTGGGAGGACAGACGCACAAACATTAGCGTTCTCATCCAGGCTAACATCCCCAGCATTGAAGCACTGACCACATTTGATCAGCTCCGCTGGACAGGCCACATAGTTCGCATGCCAGACACGAGACTCCCAAAGCAAGCGCTCTACTCGGAACTCATCCATGGTAAACGAGCCAAAAGTGGCCACGGAAAAGTTACAAGGACACCCTCAAAGCCTCCCTGATAAAGTGTGACATCCCCACTGACACCTGGGAGTCCCAGGCCAAAGACCGCCGTAAATGGAGGAAGTGCATCCGGGAGGGCGCTGAGGTCCTCGAGTATCGTCGCCGAGAGCATGCAGAAATCAAGCGCAGGCAGCGGACGAAGCGTGCGGCAAACCAGGCCCCCTGCCCACCCTTTCCCTCACTGACTATCTGCCGACCTGTGACACAGACTGTGGTTCTCGTATTGGACTGTACAGCCACCTAAGAACTCATGCTAAGAGTGGAAGCAAGTCTTCCTCAATTCCAAGGGACTGCCTATGATGATGATGACTAAGCTATGTTTGTAGGGAAACCTTGTGAGATCTGAATCTCTGGGCTCAGCAGCTGCTGAAACGCCAAACAAACCTTTCAGTCAAGAGGTTGCACATCTCCAATTCCATGAGCAATTGCTCCTCTTCATTTATGCTCTGTATTTCACTAGGTGGTGCTTCTTATAGCTCACTGGCTGATACCCCTCCCCAAAGTACATATACCTATGCTGGCAATCGCCGTTGTAGGATTTGGTGATGCAGGTGCTGTGAGGTGCTCAGTTGAGGCTGGCTGACACCCCTCATTTCAGACACTTGGAGGAGCAGAAGAAAACATTTAGAATGCTAGAAACCGAGCTTTACCTGGCAAGACACTGTTGTGGTTTATTTGCAGTGTATGTTTATATGTGCGAATGAGTAAGTGAATGAAATACAAAATGAAAAGCAAAGGATGATACTTTTCAGGTGCCAATCTCGGTTCAGTCTTGTCTCTGAGTTAGATAATCATGGGTTCAAGCCTCACTCCAGAGATTTGAGAATATAATCTAGGCTGACACTTTAGTGCAATAAGAACATAAGAACATAAGAAATAGGAGAAGGAGTAGGTCATACGGCCCCTCGAGCCTGCTCCGCCATTTAATATGATCATGGCTGATCCGATCATGGACTCAGGTCCACTTCACTGCCCTCTCCCCATAACCCCTTATCCTCTTATCGTTTAAGAAACTGTCTATTTCTGTCTTAAATTTATTCAATGTCCCAGCTTCCACAGCTCCATGAGGCAATAAATTCCACAGATCTACAACCCTCAGTGAAGAAATTTCTCTTCATCTCAGTTTTAAATGGGCGGCCTCTTATTTGAAGATTATGACCCCTAGTTCTAGTCTCCCCTATCAGTGGAAACATCCTCTCTGCATCCATCATGTCAAGCCCCCTCGTAATCTTAGACGTTTCGATAAGATCACCTCTCATTCTTCTGAATTCCAATGAGTAGAGGTCCAATCTACTCAACCTTTCCTCATAAGTCAACCCCCTCATCTCCGGAATCAACCTAGTGAACCTTCTCCGAACTGCCTCTAAAGCAAGTATATCCTTTCGTAAATATGGAAACCAAAACTGCATGCAGTATTCCAGGTGTGGCTTCACCAATATCCTGTATAACTGGAGCAAGACGTTCCTGCTTTTATAATCCATCCCCTTTGCAATAAAGACCAAGATTCCATTGGCCTTCCTGATCACTTGCTGTACCTGCATACTATCCTTTTGAGTTTCATGCACAAGTACTCCCAGGTCTTTGCAATCTTTCTCCATTTAAATAATAACTTGCTCTTTGATTTTTTTTCTGCCAAAGTGCCATGACCTCACATTTTCTAACATTATACTCCATCTGCCAAATTTTTGCCCACTCACTTAGCCTGTCTATGTCCTTTTGCAGATTTTGTGTTTCCTCACACATTGCTTTTCCTCCTATCTTTGTATCGTCAGCAAACTTGGCTACGTTACACTCAGTCCCTTCTTCCAAGTCGTTAATATAGATTGTAAATTGTTGGGGTCCCAGCACTGATCCCTGTGGCACCCCACTTGTTACTGATTGCCAACCAGAGAATGAACCATTTATCCTGACTCTGTTAGTTAGCCAATCCTCTGTCCATGCTAATATATTACCCCCAACCCCGTGAACTTTTATCTTGTGCAGTAACCTTTTATGTGGCATCTTGTCAAATGCCTTCTGGAAGTCCAAATACACCACATCCACTGGTTCCCCTTTATACACCCTGTTCATTACATCCTCAAAGAATTCCAGCAAATTTGTCAAACATGACTTCCCCTTCATAAATCCATGCTGACTCTGACTGACCAAATTTTGCTTTTCCAAATGTCCTGCTGCTGCTTCTTTAATAATGGACTCCAACATTTTCCCAACCACAGATGTTAGGCTAACTGGTCTATAGTTTCCTGCTTTTTGTCTGCCTCCTTTTTTAAATAGGAGCGTTACATTTGCAGTTTTCCAATCTGCTGGGACCTCCCCAGAATCCAGGGAATTTTGGTAAATTACAACCAATGCATCTACAATCCCTGCTGCTACTTTTCTTAAGACCCTAGGATGCAAGCCATCAGGTCCAGGGGATTTATCTGCCTTTAGTCCTGAGGGAGCTGCTGCCATTCAGATGAGAAGTTAAACCAACACTTCCGTCTGTTCTCACAAATGAACATGAATGATCCCAAGGCACTATTCAAAGAAGAACAGGGGAGTGCTCCCTGTGTTCTAGTTAATATTTATCCCTCAACCAATAATAACTTAATAATAATAAAAACTTTTATTTATATAGTGCTGTTAACGTAATAAAATGTCCCATGGCACTTCACAACAGTGTCACAAGACAAAACAGATAAATTTGACAACGAGCCACAAAAGAAGAAATTAAGGCAGATGACCAAAAGCTTGTTTAGAGGTAGGTTTTAAGAAGCGTCTTAAAGGAAGAAAGAGAGGTACAGAGGCAGAGAGGTTTAGGGAGGGAGTTCCAGAGCTTAGGGCCCACACAGTTGAAAGCACGGCCACTGATGGTTGAGCAGTTATAATGAGGGATGTTCAAGAGGCCAGAATTTGAGGAGCGCAGACATCTTGTGGGGTTGTGAAGCTGAAAAAGATTACAGGGCTAGGGAGGGCAAGGCCATGGAGTGATTTGTAAACAAGGATAAGAATTTTGAAATCGAGGCGTTGTTTAACCGGGAGCCAATGTCGGTCAAAAAGCACAGGGGTGATGGGTGATTATACTTGGTGTGAGTTAGTACATAGGCTGCTGAGTTTTCGATGACCTCAAGTTTACATGGTGTAGAATGTGGGAGGTCAGCCAGGAGTGAGTTGGAGTAGTCAAGCCTAGAGGTAGCAAAGGCATGAATGAGGGTTTCAGCAGCAGAAGAGCTGAGGCAGGGGCGGAGGCGGGCAATGTTACGGAGGTGGAAAAAGGCAGTTTTAGTTATGCTGCGGATGTGTGGCTGGAAACTAATTTCAGGGTCAAATATGACACCTAGGTTGCAAACAGTCTTGTTCACCTTCAGATTGATGCTAGGGAGAGGGATGGAGTCAGTGGTTAGGGAACGCAGTTTGTGGCGGGGACCAAAGATAATGGCTTCGGTCTTCCTAATATTTAATTGGAGAAAATTTCTGCTCATCCAGTACTGAATGTCGGATAAGCAGTCTGACAATTTAGATACCAAGCAGGGTTCGAGAGAAGTGGTGGGGAGGTAGAGCTAGGTGTCATCAGCCTACATGTGGAAACTGACTCTGTGTTTTCGGATGATATTGCCAAGGTGCAGCATAGAGATGAAAAATAAGAGAGGGCCAAGGACAGATCCTTGGGGGACACCAGAGATAACGATGTGGGAGTGGGAAGAGACGCCATTGCAGGAGATTTTCTGGCTACGATTAGATAGATAAGAATGGAACCAGGTGAGTGCAATCCCACCCAGCTAGACATTGGTGGAGAGGCGTTGGAGGAGGATGGAGTGGTCAACTGTGTCAAAAGCTGCAGACAGGTCCAGAAGGACGAGGAGGGATAGGTTACCTTTGTCACACACTCAAGGGATGTCATTTGTGACTTTGATGAGAGCCGTTTTGGTATTGTGGCAGGGGCGAAAACCAGATTGAAGGGATTCAAACATTAAATTCATGGAAAGATGGTCACAGATTTGGGAGGCGACAACACGTTCAAGTACTTTGGACAGGAAAGGGAGTTTGGAGATGAGGTGATAGCTAGCAAGCAAAGTGGGGGTCAAGGGTTGTTTTTTTGAGGAGGGGGTGATGACAGCAGATTTGAAGGAGAGGGGAACAGTATCTGAGGACAGAGAACCGTTCACAATGTCGACTAACATGGAAGCCAAAAAAGGAAGTTGGGTGATCAGCAGTTTCATGGGAATAGGGCCCAAAGAGCAGGAAGTGGGCAAGATAAGTTTGGAGAGATCAATAGGGGAGATCAAAGAGAAACTAGAGAAAGATATGAGTTTAGGGCTAGGGCAGATGGGAGTGTCAGATGAAATTTGGCCCAGTGGGCTAGGGGAAGGAAGGGAACTTGCAGAGGCAGCTGATCGGATGGTCTCAATCTTTGATACAAAGAAGTCCATGAGCTCCTCACACTTGTTGTTGGAGGTGAGTGTGGTGGAGACAGGGGAGACGGGTTTAAATAGACAATTAGCAGTGGAGAATAGTAGCCTGGGGTTATTTTTGCAATCCAGAATGATCCAATATAACTAAAACAAATTATTTCATTGCTATTTGTGGGAACTTGCTTGTACAGCTTGGCTGCTGCATTTCCCTATATTGTAACAATGATTACACTTGGCTGTCAAGCACTTTGGAATGTCCTGCAGTATTGAAAGATGCTACATAAATCAAGTACTTCTGATTTGCCAAGAGCTTGAGAAGTGGTATAAATTCCTCTTCTCACTCCCCATTCCCTCTTTTGTCTCCATAATTATGCCCATAATCTCAATCGCTTTTTATTTATCAGGAGTCAAAGGTTACAGCATAAGTCATCCCACCCCCAACCCCCCTCTCAGATCTGCATTACCTTCTCAAGCAAGTTAATAGTACACTGATATCTGTTACAATAAGTAATATAAGAGAAGCTGTGTGTGACCTAAATGCCCGGACCCGAACACCCACCCTAAAGTATGTGAATATGCAACGTGCAAGTTCCTTGTGTGGGCAGTGTTGCTTGGTGTTTAAACGTTGCTTTCCACATTTCATGGGCCACAGAACCAAAATATTGTGATGGCAGCCAAGCAGAGTCACCTGGTAAAACCTGGGCATGTGCATTTGGAAAGTAACATGAATAATTACTAGAGAACTGTGCAATATCCCACTGTGATGTTGCATCACACTTGCAGTGAAGTGCTGTTAAGATGTCTTGTAAGACAACATAGCTACTGTTGTGTATCTGTAAAGCATACACTCCCATGTTCCGCCACCAGGGAGTGCATCCCCTGAAGTCCCAAGGGATCCCAGCATCCCTTGGGAGCACTGTATATAAGCCAGCCCCTAAGGCCTGTTCCTCACTCTGGAGTGTCTTAATAAAGACTGAGGTCACTGTTACTTTAACCTCCCTGTGTGCAGTCTCATCTGTGTTAGGAACACAATAGCTATATTATGCAAAGTGTGAACATACTTAACTTGGAAACCGTTTATAACACAGCAGGTGGCATGAACCCCCTGCCATTTTAACCCTCACCCGCACCGCTCGTCAAGTCCAGATGAGTATATAACATAGTTATTCAGAAAATGCAATGATGCTAAAAGTAAAGGGATTGACCTGCCTCACCCAATAATTAGTTAAATTCATGTTTTATCTACCTGTATAAAATCTTTACTGCTGTGTCAAATTTACATTGGAAAATGTAAACTGACATAATTATTGCCAAAATGCACTTCTGTATGTCTGCAATCATTATCTGTAATCCGGTAAATCAGCATAAAAATTACCTGATGTTGGATTATCATCCCTGCTTCACACCACACTTAGTATGCAGAAATTCAAGTGCAGTTAACCATCATTCTGGCCAGTTAGGCAAGTTTGGTCAGCTCAGGGTTACTCCAGTTCTTCTTCGGCCGGCGTATGTGGCCTCTGTAGAAAAAGCTAAGCTTCTGGTGAGTTAAGAAAATCAGCTGGACACCAGCAGCAGGAGAGGTAAGAGAGTGCGGGAGAGAGGGGGATGGAAGCCTTTCGGGTAGAGTTAGGTGCGGGGACCGGGACGGAGGAGGCCATTCGGCCTGGGGTAGGTGTGAGGATCAGGACCGGGAGGCCATTCGGCCAGGGATAGGTGCAGGGATCAGGACCGGCACTGGCACCGGGAGGCGGGGGGACTTTAATACTTTAATGGAGGTAAGTTGCTGTAATATGCTTGTGATGGGAAGTTGCTACAATGTATTTTAATGTGCTTGTGCAGGTTGCGAGTCTGCTGTATGTTTCACTTTTCAGCCTCGGCCCGTATTGTGTCCCTGGTTACTGTGGCAACCTGATCTTTTTGGCGCAGATCAAGGTTTCACATTCCAAAATAAAACGACAGGCTAGGCAGCGCTAAAATGAAGAAATCAAACGGGGAAGCTTGGAAGATTTTTTTTTCGTCATACTTGAGCCCCAAAATAACGGACGTAACTCTTCAAGTACAGCAAAAAACAGCTTTGGGGAAAATTGAGCCCAAAGTTTTAATTTTTAAATTTTTTTTTCAGTGATTCAATAGTTAAGTGTCTTGTGAATGTTTTGTGATTTTTAATTTTTTTATGTGTTTTCCCCCCTCCCAAGGCCTCCCTCAAAGTGGTAATCAGCCTCGGACTAAAGTTGGCAAGGACCATGGTTTCCACCTCGAATCCTCGTGCAATGACGATTTTTACCGCTGGGCGCATTTTCTAACGAAACTTAGGCCTTTAAAACATAGCGGTGTGATTAGCAGTAATTTTGGCCAAAAATGCTGAAAAAATACCGCTATCACCAAAAGACAAATTTCCAGCCCAATAATTATTTTTTATCACTATTAGTGCAGGTTGCAGGATAGTGTTATCCTTCAAATGTTGTTAATAGCAAACATTATTTACAAATTATGTTGATGTCTGTTGAACTTTATACAGCAATACTTAATTGAGAGATAATTGCAGATTGAACCAGACTCTGCTTAGACTACTCAGTATGACATAGCATTGGCCCATTACATCCACTGAAGTCATAAAATATTTGGCTCTTTAAGCATCTTTGGGATTTTTTTTCTACATTTAATAGGGTGTTGGGGTGTATCTGTAGGACAATTGAGTATAAGACGGGGCGTACTATTTTGTCATTGTACAAGACCTTAGTTAGGCCGCACTTGGAATACTGTCCAGTTTTGGTCTCCTCACAAGGTGGGTGATATTGAGACTCTAAAAAGGGTGCTGAACATAAGAACATAAGAAATAGGAGCAAGAGTAGGCCATTTAATAAGATCATGGCTGATCTGATCATGGACTCAGCTCCACTTCACTGCCTGCTCCTCATAACCCTTTATTCCGTTATCGCTCAAAAATCTGTCTATCTCCGCCATAAATATATTCAATGCCCCAGCCTCCACAGCTCTCTGAGGCAGAGAACTCCACAGATTTACAACCTTCTGAGGGAAGAAATTCCTCCTCATCTCAGTTTTAAATGGGCGGCCTCTTATTCTGAGACAATGCCCCTTAGTTCTAGTTTCCTCTATGACTGGAAATATCCTCTCTGCATCCACTTTGTCGAGACCCTTCGTTATCTTATATGTTTCGATAAGATCACCTCTCATCCTTCTGAACTCCAATGAGGAGTAAGCCCAACCTACTCAACCTATCTTCATAAGTCAAATCCCTCATCTCCGGAATCAATTTGGTGAACCTTCTCTGAACTGCCTCCAATGCAAGTATATCCTTCCTTAAATACAGAGACCAAAAGTGAACGCAGTACTCTAGGTGTGGCCTCACCAATACCCTGTACAGTTGTAGCAGGACTTCTCTGCTTTTATACTCTATCCCGCTTGCAATAAAGGCCAACATTCCATTTGCCTTTCTGATTACTTGCAGTACCTGCATACTTTTTGTGTTTCATGCACAAGTACCCCCAGGTCCCTCTGTACTGCAGCACTTTGCAATTTTTCTCCATTTAAATAGTAATTTGCTTTTCCAGTTTTTCTGCCAAAGTGGATAACCTCACATTTTCCCCCCACATTATACTCCATCTGCCAAATTTTTGCTCGCTCACTTAGCCTGTCTATATCCCTTTGCAGATTTTTTGTGTCCTCCTCACAATTTGTTTTCCCACCCATCCTTGTATCTTCCGCAAACTTGGCTACATTACACTCAGTCCCTTCATCCAAGTCATTAATATAGATTGTAAATAGTTGAGGACCCAGCACCGATCCCTGTGACACCCCGCTAGTTACAGTTTGCCAACATGAAAATTACCCACTTATCCCAACTCTCTGCTTTCTGTTGGTTAGCCAATCCTCTATCCATGCTAATATATTGCCCCTAACCCCGTGAACTTTTATCTTGGGCAGTAATCTTTTATGTGGCATCTTATTGAACGCCTTCTGGAAATCCAAATACACCACATCCACAGGTTTCCCCTTATCCACCCTGTTCGTTACATCCTCAAAGAACTCCAGCAAATTTGTCAAACATGATTTCCCTTTCACAAAACCATACTGACTCTTCTTGACTGAATCACGGTTTTCCAAATGTCCTGCTACTGCTTCCTTACTAATGGACTCCAGCATATTACCAACGACAGATGTTAGGCTAACTGGTCTATAGTTTCATGCTTTCTGTCTGCCTCCTGTTTTAAATAGGGGGGTTACTTTTGCGGTTTTCCAATTCACTAGGACCTCCCAGAATCCAGGGAATTTTGGTCGGTTATAACCAATGCATTCACTATCTCTGCAGCCACTTATTTTAAGACCCTAGGATGCAAGCCATCAGGTCCAGGGGCTTGTCTGACTTTAGTCCCATTATTTTACCAAGTATTACTTCTTTAGTGATTGTTTTTAATTCCTCCCTCCCTACAGACCCTTGATTATCCACTATTGGGATGTGTTTAGTGTCTTCTACCGTGAAGACCGATACAAAATATTTGTTCAAGTCTCTGCCATTGCCCTGTTCCCCATTAATTCCCTGGTCTCATCCTCTAAGGGATCAACATTTACTTCAGCCACTCTTTTCCTTTTTATATACCTATAGAAACTCTTACTATCTGTTTTTATTCTGTGCTAGTTTACTTTCATAATCTATCTTTCCCCTCTTTATTATTTTCCAAGTCTAAAGCATCTTAGTTATCAAAGAGGCTGCAAGAGTTGGGGCTCTATGACCCCGAAATTTGTCAACTGCTGCTCCTGCCTGTTTCTCGACGTTACCCGGGAGGTCCTTGCTTTTTTCCCGCCCGCTACTGCTGGGCCCGATTCGGCAGGAGATTCATCACGGTTGTCTCGGCGGCAGGCAGCGGCCAGTCGCGGGAGTCAGTGGTAGGTGCAGGCCTCTTGACTCGGGAAAGATCGGAGGCCGTGTACCGTGCATGCGTGAGATTTGAGATTGTTATTTTGTTGACAGAATTAGCTTCCAGCATCTTTTCGGTCCATGCGTTCCAGATCCCGATAACTCTGAGACGGATTTTCACCCCTTATCTGCCCTCTAGATCTTTTTATAATGATTTTCAAACCATGAATCTGGTTTCTAGTATGTGAGTGTGTTGTTAATTCTGTACCTGTCATTCTGTGGTGGAAGCTGATTCCGCAAGAAAATTAGGATTTTTATTTTACTCATTTTTTTTTAACTAATAATGACAACAAAGCAATGGTGCAACTGTCACTAATGAGGAAGGATGTAAAAATTACAATGGGAGAGGATGATCCAAGTGTCATTTTGGTAGGGCGACATCTGCCTTTCACAACAAGGATGTTTTTTTTGCATTACAGTTATTATATATGTGAACTTATATTTACTCTGTACAGCCATCAGAAGACTCATCCCCTGGAGTCCCAAGGGACCCCATAATTCCTTGGGAGCACAGATATTCAAGGAGGCCTCACAGGTTGGAGAGGCTCTCTGGAGACCTGCAATAAAAGACTGTCACGCTTTACTTTGAGCTCACAGTGTTCAGTCTGATTCTTCCTCTATACATAATAACTGGCGATGAGATACAGATAGCGAACCCAAAGATGCAGAGAACAGTGGGCATCCTGGAGAAATTCTCGAGGGACAAGATTGGGAAACTTTTATGGAGCGACTCAACCAATACTTTGTAACCAATGATCTAGATGGGGAAGAGGATGCTGCCAAACGAAGGGCGATCCTCCTCACCATCTGTGGGGCACCAACGTATGGCCTCATGAAGAATCTGCTCATTCCAGTGAAACCCACGGAGAAATCGTACGACGATTTGTGCACACTGGTCCGAGAGCATTTGAACCCGAAGGAAAGCGTTCTGATGGCGAGGTACCGGTTTTACACCTACAAAAGGTCTGAAGGCCACCAAGTGGCGAGCTATGTTGCCGAGTTAAGATGCCTTGCAGGACATTGCAAATTTGAAGGACAGTTGGAGAACATTCTCAGAGACTTTTTCATACTTGGCATTGGCCACGAAACCATACTTCGCAAACCTTTGACTGTAGAGACCCCAACCTTGAGTAAGGCCATAGCGATAGCCCAGGTGTTCATTGCCACCAGTGACAATATGAAGCAAATCTCTCAGCACACAAGTGCTGCTACAAGTACTGTGACCAAAGTGATGTTGTTTTCAAATTGTAACGTACAGGGCAGGTCACACATACCTGCAGCTGCACGTCCGCAGATGTCTCAGAATCCACCATCAAGGGTGATGAATGCAAGGCCATTAACATCTTGTTGGCGCTGCGGGGATGATCATCATTTCCATTCATGCCGATTCAAAGGATACGTTTGCAAGGGCTGTGGAACAATGGGACACCTCCAACGAGTGTGCAGGCGAGCTGCAAATCCTGTTACACCTGCAAACCACCATGTTGCAGTGGAGGACAGATCCACCGAGGATCACGACGAACCAGAGCCTCAGACCGTGGAGGGAGAGGTACATGGGGTGCACACATTCACCACGAATTGTCCCCCGATAATGCTGAATGTTGAACTAAATGGACTCCCAGTGTCAATGGAGCTGGACACAGGCGCGAGCCAGTCCATCATGGGCGAAAAGACTTTCGAAAGATTGTGGTGCAACAAGGCCTCAAGGCCAGTCTTAACTCCAGTTCGCACGAAACTAAGAACTTATACACAAGAACTGATTCCTGTAATTGGGATGCTACCATAAAGGTCTCCTACGATGGAGCGGTGCACAAGCTACCACTCTGGGTGGTACCGGGCGATGGTCCCATGCTGCTCGGCAGGATCTGGCCGGGAAAGATGCTCTGGAACTGGGATGACGTCCGAGTCCTATTGCCCACTGACGACACTTTGTGTGCCCAGTTCTTAAACAAATTTCCTTCGCTGTTCGAACCAGGCATCGGGAAATTCCAAGGACCAAAAGTGCAGATCCACCTAATTCCGGTGGCGCGACCCATCCACCACAAGGTGAGAGCAGTACCATACATGATGAGAGAAAGGGTAGAGATCGGGTTAGACCGGCTGCAAAGAGAGGGCATCATTTCACCGATCGAGTTCAACGAATGGGCCAGACCGATTGTTCCTGTCCTCAAGGGAGATGGCACCGTCAGAATCTGTGGCGATTACAAAGTAACTATCAATCCTTTCTCACTGCAGGACCAATACCCACTACTAAAGGCCGACGACCTCTTTGCAATGCTGGTGGGAGGAAAGACATTCACAAAGCTGGATCTGACTTCAGCCTACATGAAGCAGGAACTGGAGGAATCATCGAAGGCCCTCACCTGCATCAACATGCACAAAGGTCTTTTTGTTTATAACAGATGCCCGTTTGGAATCTGATCAGCGGCAGCCATATTCCAGAGAAACATACACAGCTTACTGAAGTTGGTCCCGCACACCGTGGTCTTCCAGGACGACATCTTGGTCACAGGTCGGAACACAGTCAAGCATCTGCAGCACCTGAAGGAGGTCCTTAGTCGACTCAACCACGTGGGGCTCAGGTTAAAATGCTCGAAGTGCGTTTCCTGGCGCCTGAAGTGGAGTTCATTGGAAGGAGGATTGCGGCGGACGGCATCAGGCCCACCAACATGAAGACGGAGGCAATTGAGAAGGCACCAATGCCATAGAACGTGATGGAGCTGCGGTCATTTCTGGGACTCCTGAACTACTTTGGTAACTTCTTATCGGGTCTTAGCACACTCTTAGAACCACTGCATGTTTTACTATGGAAAGGGGATGAATGGGTTTGGGGCAAAAGCCAAGAAAATGCCTTTGTAAAAGTGAGAAAATTGTTATGCTCAAACAAATTGCTTGTATTGTATGATCCATGTAAACGTTTGGTACTAGCATGTGATGCGTTGTCATATGGCGTCGGGTGTGTATTGCAACAAGCTAATGATTCTGGGAAATTGCAACCGGTTGCTTATGCATCCAGGAGTCTGTCTAAGGCTGAGAGAGCCTACAGCATGATTGAGAAAGAAGCATTAGCGTGTGTCTATGCGGTAAAGAAAATGCATCAATCCCTATTTGGGCTAAAATTTGAATTGGAAACTGACCATAAGCCACTTATATCCCTGTTTTCCGAGAGTAAAGGGATAAATACCAATCCATCGGCCCGCATCCAGAGATGGGCGCTCACGTTGTCCGCATACAACTACGCCATCTGCCACAGGCCAGGCAGAGAAAACTGCGCCGAAGCTCTCAGTAGGCCTCCATTGCCCACCACGGGGCTGGAAATGGTGCAGCCCGCAGATCTAGCCATGGTTATGGAAGCATTTCACTCGTCACTGCCCGGCAGATCAAAACCTGGACAAGCTAGGGCCCCTTATTATCTCTAGTCAAAAGCTGTGTGCTTCATGGGAGCTGGTCCCGTGTCCCAGTGGAAATGCAGGAAGAGATAAAGCCGTTCCAGCAGCGCAAAGATGAAATGTCTATACAAGCAGACTGCCTTCTGTGGGGCAATCGAGTAGTGGTCCCCAAGAAGGGCAGAGACATCTTCATCAATGACCTCCACAGTACCCACCCAGGCATCGTAATGATGAAAGCGGTAGCCAGATCCCACATGTGGTGGCCCGGTATCGATGCGGACTTAGCCTTCACAGATGTAATACATGCTTGCAGTTAAGCAATGTACCCAGGTAGGCGCCGCTAAGTTTATGGTCTTGGCCCTCCAAACCGTGGTCTATGCAGGCCCGTTCTTGGGTAAAATGTTCCTTGTGGTTGTAGATGCATATTCCAAGTGGATTGAATGTGAGATAATGTCGGCTAGCACATCCGCTGCCACTACTGAAAGCCTGCGGGCCATGTTTGCCACTCATGGCTTACCCGATGTCCTGGTGAGCGACAGCGGGCCATGTTTTACCAGTGCTGAGTTCAAAGAATTCATGACCCGCAACGGGATCAAACAAGTCACATCTGCCCCGTTTAAACCAGCGTCCAATGGTCAGGCAGAGAGAGCAGTGCAAACCATCAAGCAAGGCTTGAAGAGGGTAACTGAAGGCTCGCTGCAGACTCGCCTATCCCGAGTCCTGCTTAGCTACTGCACGAGACCCCACTCGCTCACTGGGATCCCACCTGCTGAACTGCTCATGAAAAGAGTACTTAAGATAAGGCTCTCGTTAGTTCACCCTGATCTACATGAACAGATAGGGAGCAGGCGGCTTCAACAAAGTACATACCATTATAATGCAAATGTGTCACGTGAGATTGAAATCAATGATCCTGTATTTGTATTGAATTATGGACAAGATCCCAAGTGACTTCCCGGCACTGTCGTGTCCAAAGAGGGGAGCAGGGTGTTTCGGGTCAAACTTTCAAATGGACTCATTCACCAGAAACACTTGGACCAAATCAAACTCAGATTTACGGACTATCCTGAGCAACCCACCTTGGACCCTACCTTTTTTGATCCCCCAACATAAACACCAGTGGCAACCGGCACCACGGTTGATCATGAAGCAGAACCCATCATCCACAGCAGCCCTGTAGGGCCCAACACACCAGGCAGCCCAGCAAGGCCAGCTGCATAGCAGCCCAGTGAGGGCCCAACAAATGATTCAACAATACCAGCTTTCACACCGAGACGATCAACCAGGGCAAGAAGGGCCCCAGATCGACTCACATTGTAAATAGTTGTAAATAGGGGTGGGGTGGCGGGGGGAGGGGCGGAGGGGTGGGGAGTGTCATATATGTGAACTTTTATTTACCCTGTACAGCCACCAGAGGCTCATTCCCTGGAGTCCCAAGGGATCCCATAATCCCTTTGGAGCACAGATATTTAAGAAGGCCTCACATGTTGGAGAGGCACTCTGGAGACTTGCAATAAAAGACTAAGTTCACACTTTACTTTGAGCTCACAGTGTTCAGTCTGACTCTTTCTCCATACATAATAGTTATGATGCTACTTTTTAATGGGTCCTGACATTACCTCATTTAGCTAAGACAAGTAAGGGTCACCAATCCAGGATGGGTGGCTTTGAATGACACATAGTTCCAGAACTTAGAGGCCAGACATTATGGTTGGCATTTGAGTGTACAGGTTTTGAGCTAACAGATCGCTAAACCCCACCCCTAACATTACATGTTATTAAATCAAATTATAACAATGGAATATATATATATATATTTGCAACTTCTGTATTAGAGCAAATTTTCTTGTCAAGATCTCATCCTGGCACCTAAGAGAAATTTACAGGATTTTATTAACAGCGATATACTTTCACATGAGCTCATTTCCTCTGGAGACTCACAGGGTGTGACTCAATCTCTTCTGTATGCAGTTGTGTCAAGACCCTTATACCACAAGTCCATGGTGCTTTACTGTAATTGGGAACTGATGTCCACTTTCTACCCCACACATGCCCTTCAACGGATTATATCAACTTTAATTTATCATGTTTTTCTGAGGGAAAAATATTGTAACAGTGAATAAAATCTGAAGTGGGATCTACTGTTCTGTATGGATCAGCTCCATTGTCCGTACTGTCCGCTGAAGATCGATGTTAGAACACCTTTTTCAGAACGGCCTTTCTGGCGGGCGGTAGCAGGATCTTACAGGGTCCTAAGTACGAAACTTGCGATTTTGGCAATTTTACCATGGGCGGGCAGTATGGACTACCACCAGCGGTTTCTCTCCGATGAATTTCCCGCCGGGCGGGAGGTCGGCAGTCCATCAGTTTTTTCCACCAAACTAGGATTTTTGGGCAGTAGCTCGGACGGTAGTGGCTGGTAGAGCGATGAATTTCAGGCCCTATATCTTAAAGCAGCGTAGATTTAGGGGGGATATGATTGAGGTTTATAAGATAATGACGGGAATAGACAGTGTTCCAGCTGACAGTTTATTTCAATTAAATAGGTTAGGCAGGACCAGAGGTCACAAATTGAAGTTGTACAAGGCTAGATCTAGGTTAGATGTCAGGAGGTGGTTCTTTTCCCAGAGAATAGTAGACCTCTGGAACAAGCTGTCATTTCATGTGGTAGATGCAGACTCGCTGAATTCCTTCAAGCGACAGCTGGATTTGTTTCTGGCTGCGGCGGAGATAACCTCTTACAGAAGGTAGGTACTGCAGGGAATTTAAAGGCCAGAGTGATCTGGACTAGTTTCAATCACCTAGATGGGCCAGAGATTTCCCAGATTTTTTTCCCAAATGGGCCTGGGTTTTTTAATCTTTTTTTTGCCTCTCCCAGGAGATCACATGGTTTCAGGTAAGGTAGAGTGTATAAGTTGTGATACACAAAGTATCGCAATTGAGTGGGACAGGCTCGATGGACCAGATACTCTTTACCTGTCTGTCATTGTTCGTATGCTCGTAAAAGGCCGATATAAATACAGGTTGTTATGGTTGTTGCACCTAATTAGGTCAGTCAAGCCAACAATTTTGCAATCACAAGTCAAAGATATAAAATTATAATTTGCATCTATCTAAAAAACAATGCTAAAACAGAAACTACAGGATCAGTGTTTCAGATTTTTTCTGTTTATTTTAAGGGAGATAATTGTATTTATTTGAAGCATTCTTTTTATTTGCACCAAATTATGTACTTCAGTGGTATTTATCTATTGCTAAAAAGATAAAAATTGGAGCAAAATCAAAAACCTAAACAATCAGCCTCACAATGGATGACCTGTAGACAGGAGCACACTGGTGAAAACCTTAAAATGACGAGGAAAGTGGAATAAAAAGTCAGAATGTGGAAGAGAGTTAGAGGTGGGAGAATTTTGACAGATGTTAAATGTACTGGTAACTGGACCCTACAGGTTCCACCAGACATCTTCCATCCTAAAACAGAATTTGAGCACGTAGGCTATTTTAAGTAATTGCTTTTTGTTGGTATAGGGTTTTGTAATGTATGTACATAAGGTCTGCCTACCAACAGGGGGCACTCCCGTCGGAGGTCCTAGGGTCATAGGTACACTCGTGCTGTGTCCAGTATATAAACTGAACTTCACCTTTATCTTCATTTCTGGAAGCCATTAAAGACTGACCAGGTTACACCTGGTCACTGGCTCACAGTACGGAGTTCATTGTATCATTTCATACAACATAACTGGTGACAAGGCAAATACGAACCCACGTAAAAGTAGGGCGAGCACAGCACGATCGAGTACTGTTGGAATTCTTGAGAGATTCAATGAGGGAGAGGATTGGGGAGATTTCACGGATCGTCTTGACCAGTATTTCGTGGCAAACGACCTAAACACAGACAAAGATGCAGAGAAGCGCAGGGCAGTTCTTCTCACCGTCTGTGGCCCCACGATCTATGCACTCACCAAGAATCTGCTCTCACCCACTCTTCCTACAGAAAAGGATTACAAAGAACTGTGTGCTCTAGTTCGGGAACACCTTAAACCCATGGAAGGAATCCTCTTATCCAGATATCGCTTCCATACGCACGTTCGTCCAGAAGGCCAGGACGTAGCGGCATTTATTGCTGACCTGAGACGTCTTGCAGGGCCTTGCAAATTTGAGCCTGCGTTGGAAGACATGCTGCGTGACTTTTTCGTGATCAGGGTCAATCACGAAGCGATCGTAAGTAAGCTGCTGGCTGTGGAGACGCCGGACCTCAGCAAGGTCATTACCATCGCCAGGCTTGCATGTCCTCGCAGAAAAGCACGAAGCAGATATCATGACAAAACAGGAACTCCATGGCAAGTACTGTGTACAAAATTGTAATGACGGCCGGCAGAGCTGCAGATGACAGGGCCTACTCGACTGCGTCGATAAGACTGGGAGCCGCTCAAAGTTCGCCATCGAGGTCCTACTTGACTGGGTATGCGAGAGCGGGAGCCGCTCAAAGTTCGCCATCGAGGTCCTACTTGACTGCGTATGTGAGAACGGGAGCCGCTCAAAGCCCACCATCGGGCGCAAATCCGAGCTCAACGTGTTGGCATTGCGGGGGCAATCACCGACCCCATCAGTGCCGCTTCAGGCAGTATGTATGCAGAGGGTGTGTGAAGACGGGGCATCTTCAGTGGACGTGTCCACAGCGGAGCAAGCGAGCTGCGACACACCACGTGGATGATGATCAATCCAGCGTGGATCTGGCGATGCAGCCCGAGGCATTTGAGAGCTCCGAGGAGGAAGTGTATAGCGTACGTGCGTTCCTAACAAAGAGCCAACCGATAATGATGGAGGTAAAATTAAACGGCGTGCCGGTATCCATGGAATTAGACACAGGTGCGAGTCAATCGATATGAGCCAGAGGACTTTCGAAAAGCTGTGGGAGACCAAGGCAGAGAGACCCAAGCTGAGTCCAATAAATGCGAAATTGCATACCTACACCAAAGAGCTCATACCAGTGATCGGTAATGCAGCAGTAAGAGTGTCGTATGAAGGAGCGGTTCAGGATCGACTGTTATGGATTATTCCGGGCAACGGCCCATCGTTATTTGGCAGGAGTTGGCTCGAGAAAATAAAATGGAAATGGTACGATATCATAGCTTTGTCATCAGCGGATGATGATTTGTGCTCAAGTGCTGAGCAAATTTCCCTCACTGTTTGAACTGGGAATTGGCAGCTTCAAGGGAGCCAAGGTGCAGATTCCCCTAGCCCCAGACGCAAGGCCCATCCATCACAAAGCCAGGGCGGTCCCGCACATGATGAGAGAAAAGATCGAGCTCGAATTGGACAGGCTACAACGTGAGTGGGTCATCTCACCGGTCGAACTTAATGAATGGGCCAGCTCCATTGTTGCGGTGTTAAAGAGTGATGGCACAGTCAGGATTTGTGGAGACTACAAGGTCATGATCAACCGAGTTTCAAAACAAGATCAGTACCTGCCACCGAAAGCTGATGACCTGTTTGCAACTAGCCGGGGGAAAATCGTTCACCAAATTGGATCTAACGTCGGCCTACCTGACACAGGAACTGGTTGAATCATCAAAGAAACTTACTTGCATCAACACGCACAAGGGACTGTTAATTTACAACAGGTGCCCTTTTGGCATTCGTTCGGTGGCAGCCATATTTCAGAGAAACATGGAGAGCCTATTGAAATCCGTCCCCAGGACCGTGGTATTCCAAGACGACATCCTAGTCACAGGTCGTGACACCTGCACAATCTGGAAGAGGTTCTACGTCGTCTGAACAGAGTGAGACTCAGGCTGAAACGTTCAAAGTGCGTTTTCATGGCACCAGAGGTCGAATTCTGCTATACTCATAATAAAGGATGAAACTGAGTACTGTGTACAATGAGCAAGTGTGACCTTAGCTCCTTTTAATAAGACTCCAGAGTGCAGGTACCTTGTGGGTGGCCTGCTTATATACCGTGCTCCCAAGGGATGCTGGGATCCCTTGGGACTCCAACAGGTAGGCCCTCTGGTGGTAGTGTAATACAGGTTAGAAGGGGTTAAGTACATAACAAATTCCTTGGACAAAAGATTGCTGCAGACGGAATCAGGCCTACAGACACGAAAACAGAGGCCATCAAAAATGCGCCCAGGCCCCAGAATGTGATGTAACTGCGTTCGTTCCTGGGTCTTCTCAACTATTTCGGTAACTTGTTACCCAAATTGAGCATAGTATTAGAGCCTTTGCACAAGCTGCTCAGGAAAGGAGATGACTGGGTGTGGGGTAAACTTCAAGACAGAGCCTTTGAGAAGGCTAGAAATCTGTTGTGTGCCCACAAGCTACTGGTATTGTATGACCCATGCAAGCGTCTAGTTTTGACCTGTGATGCGTCATCCTATGTGGTCAGCTGCGTACTCCAGCAAGCTAATGAGTCAGGCAAACTACAACCAGCTGCATATGCGTCTCGAAGCCTGTCGAAGGCGGAAAGAGCCTACAGCATGGTAGAGAAAGAGGCTTTAGCATGTGTTTATGGGGTAAAAAAAATGCACCAGTACCTGTTTGGGCTTCGCTTTAAGCTGGAAACCGATCACAAGCTGCTTATATCGTTCTTCTCGGAACATAAAGGTATCAATACCAATGCATCGTCCCATATCCAAAGGTGGGTGCTAACATTATCTGCCTATGATTATGTCATTCGCCATAGACCAGGCACCGACAACTGCACTGATGCATTGAGCCGGTTACCGTTGCCCACAGCGGAGGTGGAAACGCCAATGCCGCAGAGTTACTCATGGTCATGGATGCCTTTGAGAGCGACAGGTCGCCTGTCACTGCTCAACAAGTTAAGACCTGGACCAACTAGGATCCGACCCTATCGGTTGTAAAATGTTCAGTTCTTAACGGGGACTGGTTGACCATCCCCAAGGAAAGGGGTGATGAAACCAAACCATAGAGCCGTCGCAAAGATGAGCTTTCCATCCAGTCCGACTGTTTACTGTGAGGTAATTGTGTTGTAATGCCCAAGAAAGGCAGGGCGAGATTTGTACGGGAGTTACATAGTACGCATCCCGGTATTGTCATGATGAAGGCCATCGCCAGGTCCCATGTTTTGTGGCCTGGCATTGACTCGGACTTAGAGTCATGTGTGCATCAGTGAAGCACTTGCATGCAGTTAAGCAATGCCCCAAAGGTAGCTCCGCTCAGTCTGTGGTCATGGCCATCCAAACCGTGGTATAGAATCCACATCGACTTTGCGGGTCCCTTCCTCGGTAAAATGTTTTTTGTGGTGGTGGATGCATACGCCAAATGGATAGAATGTGTGATCATGTCATCCAGCACTTCCACTGCCACCATTGAGAACCTGAGAGCCATCTTTGCCACACATGGTCTGCCAGACATCGTTGTCAGTGACAACGGACCGTGTTTCACGAGCTTGGAGTTTCAAGAGTTCATGAAATGCAACGGCATAAAACATGTGAGGTCAGTCCGGTTCAAACGCATGTCCAATGGTCAAGCAGAGCGGGCAATTCAAACCATCAAGCAGAGCCTGAAACGCGTAACTCACGGTTCCTTGCAGACACGCCTGTCACGCATACTGCCCAGTTACAGGACAAGGCCACACACGCTCACCGGGGTCCCACCTGCGGAACTATTGATGAAGAGAGGCCTCAAAACCAGGCTCTCTCTAGTCCATCCTGACCTTAACGATCATGTCGAAACCCGACGTTAACGCCAGCAGTGGTATCACGACCGCGCCGCAGTGTCACGTGACATATCTGTAAATGACCCAGTGTATGTACGTAACCATGGTCAAGGGCCCAAGTGGCTCCCGGGCAATGATACGGATAAGGAGGGTAACCGGGTGTATACGGTTAAGCTCAAGAATGGGCAGATGTGCAGGAAACACATTGATCAAATCAAGCTAAGACACACTGACAAACCGGAACTGTTGGAAGAAGACACCGCAAACTTAGACGACTAACTGACTCACGTCCAGTCATCAGAAGAACCCACTGTGGTCAACGCCCAGCCCCAAGTCCTGAGTACTGAGACGGTTAACCAGGGAGCGAAGGGCTCCGGACCCGTCTGAACTTGTAATATGGACTTGTGCCAAGAACTGGGGGAGGAATGATGTAATGTATGTACATAAGGTCTGTCCACCAACAGGGGACACTACCGTCGGAGGTCCTAGGGTCATTGGTACACTCGTGCTGGGCCCAGTATGTAAGCTAAACTTCACCTTTGTATTTTCACTTCTGGAAGCCATTAAAGACTGACCAGGTTACACCTGGTCACTGGCTCACAGTACAGAGTTCATTGTATCATTTCATGCACCATAGGTGTAACATCCTAAATATAAATGTAGATTTATTGAAATATAATTTATTGCAACGTAAGATAAATCAAACTTATGTATTTAAGTGAGCAAACTGTAATTTTTCTTAAATGCAGTCTTCAAGGTCTATATGTGGTTTTGAAGGGAAATTCTCTTTTGCAAGAAGGTGTCTGAGTATGAATGAAATTTTCCTCTCTTTGCTGGCTGTCAAGATTGTATTTAAAATAAATTTGGGTAAAATCATTCCAGTTTCTGAAGGCACTTTTTAACTCACAACAGAAATCTGTTTATAATTCAATGTAATTTGACATTAATTGTCAATCTCACGCAGAGAGGTCACCGATGTCTGCCTGATTTTTTTTCTGCCATCTGATATGATCACACATCCTTGTTTCATTCTCTGCTTTCAGAAAATAATTACTTGAAGTTTTTAAATTATTTTTGCTTGAATTTTCTTTTCTCCTTTCCAGAGATCCTGATCTTGTGGGAGTTATCACCCCCTCCAGTACAAAACCCAAATCACCATAATTATTGAGCTTTATTCTGCCTTCACCTGTCATCCACCTGCAAGCACATCCCAGGAGGAATCAATTGATATTGATTGTGACTGGAAACCCTGAGAGAATTTTTCTTCCTTCCTAGCCGGAACTACTGAAGCCATGTGTAGCATTCCTGCTGTTACCCAGATTGAAATCAGCTAACTCAACCTATCAAACCAGGTTCCTTCATTTCTGTATGACTTAAATCCACACTGGGAAATCTATTCACCAATTGAAGCATCAGGGAATCAAGGTGTCATCGATAAACTAGAGCAGACACTGCCTGGGTAAATTAATTGCCCCTTAGTATCCTCTTCCACCGTTAAGGCTTTCCTCACTAGATGTTGGGGGGGGGGGGGAGAAAGTGGGGGTAAAAGAAAGTGGGCAGCGCCCATTTTCGGCCTCCAAAAGGTTGAAAATCAGCTCTTAAGTGCACGCACGCACTTCTGATGAAAAGTGTGCCACACTCTTGGTACAATAATTTGAGCGCACACCTAATGGTCACTGGCAGCATACAGAGCAGGTAGATTATTACATCAATCAGTATGCAATGCTGATTTGATGCTGTGCTACCATTTTTGAACACCTCGCACAGCTGAACATGCATTCAATGTCTTGAAGGAGTATCCATCAGCACTACTTAAAGGGATCACGAACGATATATGGGTTAGCTGCAGGATTATTTCTTCTCGCTGCGGGTGCAATTCTCCGTGCTTTTGGAGCTTTCCTATAATTGTCTAAATTTTCAATAGTCCACAGGGAGAAGTCTGGCTGGTGCTGATGTACTTTTTTGGTGGTCTAAAGGCTTGTGCTGAAACAAGTTGCTTACAGACATGAGTTGCCTGGTAGGCTTTTCTCTTGGAATTGTCTTTGACTGGGAGAATGAAAAAAGGCCATGCAAAGAGTCATGTATGTATGCTTAGGTTTACTAGCCACCAGGTGGCGCCACTGTTGGAGGTCATTGGGCTGTGCGCATGGGTGTGCAGTCCAGGTATAAAAGGCCAGCCATCTTGTAATGTAATCACTTGGGCCCTAATAAAGCAGAGCCAGGTTTATACCTGTTCGGAGTTTACAGTATTCAGTCTATTGAGTTATTGCATACACAACATTTGGTGACGAGGTAACAAGAACCGTCGCATGCAAAAAATTAGCACAATTGGAATTCTGGAGTGATTCGTGGAGGGAGAAGATTGGGCAGACTTTGTAGCCCGCTTGAACCAGTACTTCGTGGCCAACAAAATGGAGAAAGAGGCAGACGCAGTTCGGCGCTGGGCGGTCCTCCTCACGGTTTGCGGTCTGAAAATCTATGGACTCATAAAGAATCTCCTCTCGCCCTTAAGTCCAACAGACAAGGACTATGAAACATTGTGTGCTCCGGTATGTGACCATCTCAAACCAGATGAAGGCATCATCATCTCAAGATATCCATTCTATATGCATGTTCGTTCTGAGGGCCAGGATGTATCAGAATTCGTTGCCGACCTAAGACGTCTAGCTGGACGTGTAAATTCGAAACTGCGTTGGCAGACATGTTGCGGGCGATTTTGTAATCGGCATCAACCATGAGGTGATCCTGCGTAAACTACTGGCGGCAGAGATGCTGGATTAGAGCAAGGCCATCACGATAGCCCAATCATGCATGACGATGGACAAAAGCTTGAAGCAGATATCATTGAAAAATCGGAACTCGGCAAGTACTGCAAACAAGATAGTATCGTCGTTTGGCAGAGCTGCATATGGCAGGGCCTACCCGTACGCAAAACCTGTGGTTGCCCAAAGTCCACCAACGGGAATGAATCCGATTTCACCATGTTGGCATTGTGGGGGAAATCATCGGCACCATCAGTGTCGATTTAAACAGTATATTTGTAAAAGCTGTTCGAGAGTGGGGCAACTCCAGCACATGTGTCCGCAACTGAGCAATCCGAGATACCAGAGGAGGAAGTGTATGGACTGTATTCGTTCCTAACAAAGAGCCAACTGATAATGATTAATGTAAAACTTAATGGTGTGCCGGTATCGATGGAATTGGACACGGGTGCGAGTCAATCAATAATGAGCCAGAGGACATTCGACAAGCTGTGGGATACTAAGGCTGTGAGGCCTAAGCTGAGTCCAGTCAATGCCAAGTTGCGTACGTACACTAAAGAACTCATAACGGTGATTGGCAGTGCAGTAATCAAGGTGTCGTATGATGGTGCGGTTCATGATTTACCGTTATGGATTGTTCCAGGCAATGGTCCAACGCTGTTCGGCAGGAACTGGTTAGAAAAAAATCAAATGGAACTGGAACGAGATCAAAGCGTTGTTGTCGGAGGAGGATACTCCATGTGCTCAAGTGCTGAGCAAGTTCCCCTCGCTGTTTGAACCAGGCATCGGCAATTTCATAGGAGCCAAGGTGCAGATCCACGTGGACTCAGATGCAAGACCCCTCCATCATAAAGCTCAGGCAGTTCTGTACATGATGAGGGAGAAGATCGAAATCGAACTGGACAGACTCCAACATGAAGGGATCATATCACCGTTCGAATTTAACGAATGGGCCAGATCCATTGTTCCCATGTTGAAAAGTGATGGCATGGTCAGGATTTGTGGCGACTACAAGGTTACGATCAACCGAATTTCGAAACAGGATCAATACCCGTTGCCAAAGGCTGATGATCTGTTTGCAACACTAGCCGGGGGGAAGTCGTTCACAAAACTGGATCTGACGTCGGCCTACATGACACAGAAGCTGGTCGACACGTCAAAGAAACTTACATGCATCAACACTCATAAAGGATTGTTTATCTACAACAGGTGCCCTTTTGGAATTCGCTCGGCTGCAGCCATATTTCAGAGGAACATGAAGAGTCTACTGAAGTCCGTCCCCAGAACTGTTGTGTTCCAAGATGACATACTGGTCACAGGTCGTGACTCTGTCGAACATCTGAACAACCTGGAAGAGGTTCTACATTATCTAGACAAAGTGGGACACAGACTGAAATGCTCGAAGTGCGTCTTCATGGCACCGGAAGTCGAATTCCTGGGGAGGAAAATTGCTGCTGACGGTATCAGGCCTACGGATTCGAAAACCAAGGCCATCAAAAATGCACCCAAGCCTCAGAATGTGACGGAGCTGCATTCGTTCCTTGGTCTACTCAACTACTTTGGTAATTTCTTACCTAGATTGAGCACCTTATTAGAGCCACTGCACATGCTGCTCAGAAAAGGCAACAGCTGGGTTTGGGGTGCATCGCAAGATCGAGCTTTTGAGAAAGCTACTAATCTGCTTTGCTGTAACAAGCTGCTGGTACATTATGATCAGTGTAAGCATCTAATATTGGCCTGTAATGCTTCGTCATATGGAGTTGGTTGCGTGCTCCAACAAGCTAATGAGTCGTGTAAACTACAACCTGTTGCATACGCTTCCAATAGTGTGTCAAAGGCGGAAAGAGCCTATAGCATGGTCGAGAAAGAAGCACTAGTCCATGTGTATAGGGTTAAAAAGCTGCATCAGTACCTGTTAGGTCTTTGGTTTGAACTGGAAACAGATCACAAGCCACTCACTTTTGTTTTCCAAAAACAATGAAATCAATACCAATGCATCGTCCCGCATCCAGAGGTGGGCACTGACATTATCGGCCTATGATTATGTCATTCACCATAGACCTGACACTGAGAATTGTGCCAATGCATTGAGCCGTCTGCCGTTGCACACACCGGAGATGGAAACGCCACAACCGGCAGACCTACTGTTAGTCAATGATGCTTTTGAAAGTGAAGGAACCCCTGTCACGGCCCAACAAGTTAAGACCTGGATCAGCCAGGACCCAATATTATCGGTTGTGAAACATTGTATCCTTAGTGGTGATTGGTCTGCCACACCCAAGCAAATATGTGAGGAGACCAACCTTACATCCGTCGCAAAGACGAACTATCCATTCAATCAGATTGTATACTGTGAGGTAACCGTGTTGTTATGCCCAAGAAAGGCAGAGAGAAATTTGTGCGTGATCTACATTGCACGCACCCCGGTATTGTCATGATGAAAGCCATTGCCAGGTTTCATGTATGGTGGCCTGGAATTGACTCTGATCTGGAATCATGTGTGCATCAGTGCAACACTTGCATGCAGCTTAATAAAGCACCAGCGGAATCGCCGCTGAGTCTGTGGTCATGGCCATCTAAACCACGGTCCAGGATTCACATCGACTTTGCAGGTCCCTTCCTGGGAAAGATGTTCTTAGTTGTGGTGGATGCTTATTCCAAGTGGATAGAGTGTACCATCATGGCATCCAGCATATCCACAGCTACCATTGAGAGCTTTCGTGCTATGTTTGCTACGCATGGTCTGCCTGGTATCGTTGTAAACGACAACGGCTCTTGCTTCACCAGTATGGAGTTTCAAGAGTTCTTAAACTCAATGGTATCAAACATGTGAGGTCAGCACCATTCAAACCCGCATCCAATGGACAAGCAGAGCATGCGGTCCAAACCATCAAGCAGAGTATGAAACGTGTAACTCAAGGTTCACTGCAAACTCGCTTGTCACGCATATTGCTTCGTTACAGGACAAGACCCCATACGTCTCCCCTGCTGAACTATTGATGAAGAGAGGTCTCAAGACCAGGCTCTCTCTCGTCCACACTGACTTGAATAATTGTGTCGAATACAGATGTCAAAGTCAGCAAGGGTATAATGATCGCGCTACTGTGTCATGCGACATTTCTATCAATGATCCTGTGTATGTACTGAATTATGGTCAAGGTCCCAAGTGGATCGCCGGTACTGTTACGACCAAGGAGGGTAACAGAGTATTTATCCTTGAGCTCAAGAATGGGCAAACATGCAGGAAACATGTTGATCAGACAAAGCTGCGACACACGGATGAACCAGAACAGTCTGAGGAAGACACAATCAGTGACCAACCAACCTACCCTCAGTCATCAGAGGACTCCGCTGTCATCAATGAATCTGGACTTTCAATCACTGACATGGTCAATGAATCTGGACTTTCAATCCCTGATGTGGTCATTGCCACTCCCATCAGATCGGCTACCCAGCCCCCAGTCATAACAGACTCAGAAAGCTCGCCCAAGGCTGGAGTTGAACTGAGACATTCAACTCGGGAGCGGAAAGCCCCGGACCATCTCAATTTTGTAAAAAGACAGTTACTAATATCTTAAAGGGGGATATTATCATGTATGTATGCTTGGGGTTACTAGCCACCAGGTGGCGCCACTTTCGGAGGTCATTGGGCTGTGCGCACTTGTGTGCGGCTCAGGTATAAAAGGCCAGCCATCTTGTAATGTAATCACTTTGGGCCCTAATAAAGTAGAGCCAGGTTTGTACCTGTTCGGAGTTTACAGTATTCAGTCTATTGAGTTATTGCATACACAACACAGAGCAGGACAAGCTGCTGGAAGAGAGCGACTGAGAAGGGGGAGAAGAGCTCTCGGCAGGAGGCCATATTCACCCAAGGTCTTTAGGGAGCAATTCTCTTACCTGAACTTCAGCGAGGACCAATGCATGAGACATAAGAGCAAATGTGAGGTTATCCATTTTGGGGGCAAAAACACGAAGGCAGAATATTATCTGAATGGCGGCAGATTAGGAAAAGGGGAGGTGCAATGAGACCTGGGTGTCATGGTTCATCAGTCATTGAAAGTTGGCATGCAGGTACAGCAGGCGGTGAAGAAGGCAAATGGTATGTTGGCCTTCATAGCTAGGGGATTTGAGTATAGGGGCAGGGAGGTCTTACTGCAATTGTACAGGGCCTTGGTGAGGCCTCACCTGGAATATTGTGTTTAGTTTTGGTCACCCAATCTGAGGAAGGACGTTCTTGCTATTGAGGGAGTGCAGCGAAGGTTCACCAGACTGATTCCAGGGATGGCTGGACTGACATATGAGGAGAGACTGGATCAACGGGGCCTTTATTCACTGGAGTTTAGAAGGATGAGAGGGGATCTCATAGAAAAGTATAAGATTCTGATGGGACTGGACAGGTTAGATGCAGGAAGAATATTCCCGATGTTAGGGAAGTCCAGAACCAGGGGACATGGTCTTAGGATAAGGGGTAGGCCATTTAGGACGGAGATGAGGAGAAACTTCTTCACTCAGAGAGTTGTTAACCTGTGGAATTCCCTGCCGCAGAGTTGTTGATGCCAGTTCATTGGATATATTCAAGAGGGAGTTAGATATGGCCCTTACGGCTAGGGGGATCAAGGGGTATGGAGAGAAAGCAGGAAAGGGGTACTGAGGGAATGATCAGCCATGATCTTATTGAATGGCGGTGCAGGCTCGAAGGGCTGAGTGGCCTACTCCTGTACCTATTTTCTATGTTTCTATGTTTCTATAAGAAGATAAGAACATAAGAAATAGGAGCAGGAGTAGGCCATTTGGCCCCTCAAGCCTGCTCCGCCATTCAATAAGATCATGGCTGATCTTATCTTTGCCTCAACTCCACTTTCCGTTTCCCATTCACCCTTCACTCCCTTACCATTCAAAAATCTGTCTATCTCCACCTTAAATACATTCAAAGACCCAGTCTCCACAGCTCTCTGGGGTAGAGAATTCCAAAGTATCACGACCCTCTGAGAGAAGATATTCTTCCTTATTTCCATTTTAAATGGGCAACCCCTTATTCTGAAACTATGCCCCCTAGTTCTAGATTCCCCCACGAGGAGAAACATCCTCTCTGCATCTACTATGTCAAGCCCCCTCAGAATCTTATACATTTCAAAGATTACCTCTCATTCTTCTAAACTCCAATGAGTATAGGCCCAATCTGCTCAATCTTTCTTCATAAGACAACGTTTTCATCTCAGGAATCAACCTCGTTAACCTTCTCTGAACTGGCTCCAATGCAAGTATAAGAACATATATCCTTCCTTAAATAAGACCAAAACTATACGCAGTACTCCAGACGTCTTTGCTTCACTAAAGAGATTGTGATTAAAATCTGCCAACTGCTGCAGCCACAACTGCAACCTTAAAGCCGGGCAAGGACCACATTGACTGTGGCTGTCAAGGTGACCATAGCCCTAAAATGTTATGTGTCTGGCTCCTTTTAGGCTGCTGATGGAGATATAAAACAACATCCTGCAGTTTGCAGTACACAGCTGTATAAGGGAGGTCATTGAGACTCATTCCCTCTTGCCAGGGTCAAGTAGGCAGAACGAACACAAGGGTTTGCTCAGATTGCAGGCTTCCCCATGATGGAGGGTGCCATTGACTGCATGCACATCGCTTTGTGTGCACTTCATGTGAACTCTGCCATTTTCCTGAACCAAAAGGGATTTCACTCCCTCAATTTGCAGCTGGTGTGTGACCACAGGCAGCACATCATGCAGGTGAATGCACGTCATCCTGGCAGTAGTCATGATTCCTTCATTCAGTGGCAGTCCTCCGTGCCAGCTACATTTGACCCGCAACAGCAAGTCAAAGGCTAGCCACTGAGCGGCACTCATAAAATGGCTCCTGACTCTGGTCCGGAACCCATGCATACACGCACAGCAGGGCTATAATGAGAGCCCTGCTGCCGCTGCCACAAGGAACATTATAGAGCACACCATTGATATCCTCAAAAAATATTTCCACTGCCTGGACTTTTCTGGAAGAGCCCTGCAGTAATCAGCTGAGCGGCTATCAAGATGTGTGATAGTATGCTGCATGCTGCACAACCTGGCTATTATGAGGGAACAACTCATAATGCCCAAGCTCTATATGATCAACTAATTCATGAGCGATATCAGTAAACTCCTCATTTACCAACAGTCCTCCACCTTCCCTTTCCTCTATCAATGACCATCACATCATCATCTTTCCGACAAAACAAAAATAAAAGCCACCAGAAAATGCACATTCCAATCCAAATTGATCAATTAAATAATGTCATAATGCATACAAGAATAAACTAATCATCCTTGTGCATTCCCTTAGTGCCTCTTCTATGTGCCTTTGCCTCTCCTAGTGCTCCTACGAGGTGCTTCCCCAGTGGCTGAAGCATGGGTAGTGGAAGGCTGCTGACCATTAATTAAGGAGACTGCAGATGGCCTTTGGAGGGCGACCTGAGCAGCTCTGGATTGCATTTGGATTGCATCATCTTGGCATGACCTGCAGCAATCCGGGCTGGTTGGCTGAAAGCCAACAGCAAGGGCACTGGTGGAGTGGCAGGGGTGGGAGGATGAATGCTGTCTGATAGGTATGCTTATCACTATAATAAATCACACGTGGCCCATGCTGGAGCTGATCACCTTGTGACCTTTAGGTTTAATGTAAACTCCAAAAGTGAGCACTGCAGGGGAAGCCTGCTTTATATAGGGAGGCAGCACGAGGTGCAGTAATGTGTGCCTCCGGGGCTTTCCCCATCTGTTGGCTAATACATGGTACAATGCATGGTACAGAGTATGGCTGCAAATACATCACAACACTTCCCCCCAAGTCTTAGATGTGGTTTACGGTCAAGCCTGACCGGGGGTCTGCACTCTCTGGTTGAGCGTCTGAGTTGGACGCTGGGTGTGGGCGGCCTGACCGGAATGTCGCTGCCTTGCAGTGCTGCGGCTCTGGTCGGACTGTCCGGTGTGATGGGTTCTGTATCTTGGTAAACCGCCGGTTCTGTTGCTTGTGGTTGAAAGTCGATGTCACTGTAGTCATACAGCGGTTCTGGATCATCGGTGGACCTCAATTTGGTTTGATCGATGTGCTTCTTGCAGGTTTGGCCATTAGTGAGTCTTACCACGAATACCCTACTCCCCTCTTTAGCTATGACAGTGCCTGCGAGCCACTTGGGGCCCGTACCAAAGTTCAGCACGAAAACAGGGTCATCGACATTGATACAACGCGTTACAGAGTTGCGGTCATGACATGTACATTGCTTGAGACGCTGGTTTTTGACAATCTCACTTAAAACCGGGTGCACGAGGGAGAACCTTGTTTTGAGGGTCCTCTTTATGAGGAGTTCGGCGGGCGGAACCCCTGTGAGTGAGTGGGGCCTCATCCGATATGCAAGCAGCACGCGAGACAGACGGGTCTGCAAGGGGCCTTCCGTCACTCGCTGCATGCCCTGCTTTATGATCTGTACTGCCCGTTCAGTTTGGCCATTGGAGGCTGTTTTGAACGGGGCCGACCTGACATGTTTTATGCTGTTACAGCACAAAAATTCGTGAAATTCGGAACTTGTAAAGCATGGTCCATTGTCACTAACAAGGATGTCGGGCAGGCCATGGGTGCGATCATTGTCTGAAGGCTCTCGATTGTGGCGGTGGATGTGCTGGATGACATTATAACACATTCGATCCATTTCGAATAAGCATCAATTACAACTAGGAACATTTTTCCTAGAAAGGGACCTGCTTAGTCTACGTGGATACGGGACCAGGGTTTGGAAGGCCAGGACCATAGGCTCAGGGGGGCTTCCCTGGGTGCGTTGCTGAGTTGCGCGCACGTGTTGCACCTGTGTACGCATGACTCTAAGTCTGCGTCGATGCCGGGCCACCACACATGCGATCTCGCAATGGCTTTCATTATTATGATGCTGGGGTGTCTGCTATGGAGATCCTTGACAAATAAATCTCTGTCCTTCTTGGGCAGGACTACGCGATTTCCCCACAAAATGCAGTCGGCCTGGACGGATAGCTCATCCTTGCGCCGGTGAAACGGCTTAAAATCACAATGCATCTCTCCATATGTGGTTGTCCAGTTTCCACTTAATATACAGTTTTTCACCTGGGACAGCAGTGGGTCTTGGCTGATCCAGATTCTTATCTGGCATGCCGTGACGGGTGACCCTTCGTCCTCAAAGGCTTCCATGGCCATGACCAGTTTCGCGGGCTGCTCCGTTTCACCTTCGGTGGTGGCGAGCAGGAGCCGGCTGAGCACATCTGTACAGTTATTGGTGCCTGGTCTGTGGCGTAGTAAGCGGACAGCGTTAATGCCCACCTCTGAATGCGAGCTGAGGCGTTTGTCTTAATGCCTTTGCTCTCAGAGAATAACGACGTGAGTGGCTTGTGGTTGGTTTCTAGTTCGAACCGCCGGCCAAATAAGTACTGGTGCATCTTTACCGCATACACACAAACTAGGGCCTCCTTTTCGACCATGCTGTACCCCCTTTCGGCCTTAGAAAGGCTGCGGGACACATACACTACAGGTTGGAGCTTACCCGACACATTCGCTTGCTGAAGCACACACCCAATCCCATAGGATGACGCATCGCATGCTAAGACAAGATGCCTACAGGGATCATACAGCGCCAGTAGTTTGTTTGAGCACAATAAGTTTCTGGCCTTCTCGAAGGCAGTTTCTTGATTTTTACCCCAGACCTAGTCATCACCCTTATGGAGCAGTACATGTAATGGTTCAAGCAAAGTGCTCAGCCCAGGCAGAAAGTTACCAAAGTAGTTCAGTAGTCCTAGGAACGAGTGCAGCTCCATCATGTTGCATGGTCTCAGGGCCTTCTGGATCACCTCCGGCTTGGAGTCTGAGGGTCTGATGCCATCTGCTGCGATTCTCCTTCCCAGGAATTCCACCTCTGGTGCCAAGAAGACGCATTTGGTTCGTTTCAACCTTAGACCTAATCGATTTAGTCGGCATAGCACCTCTTCTAGGTTATGGAGGTGTTCATTGGTGTCATGTCCGGTGATCAAGATGTCATCTTGGAAGACGACCGTTCCCGGGACAGATTTCAGCAGGCTCTCCATGTTTCATTAGAAGATCACCACCGCTGAACGGATCCCGAAGGGGCACCGGTTGTATACAAACAGCCCCTTGTGTGTATTTATGCACGTCAGCTTCTGAGACGATTCCGCCAGCTCCTGGATCATGTACGCCGAGGTGAGGTCCAATTTCGAAAACAGCTTTCTGCCCGACAGGGTCGCGAACAAATCCTTCGCCTTGGGTAACGGGTCTTGTCCTGTAACGATACTCGGTTTGTGGTTACTTTATAATCTCCACAGATTCTAATTGTCCCATCACTTTTAAGAACGGGGACAATGGGACTGGCCCAGTCATTGGATTCCACTGGCGATATGATGCCTTCGCGCTGAAGCCGATCTAGCTCGACTTCTACTTTCTCCCGCATCATGTAAAGGACCGCTCTGGCCTTGTGGTGAACGGGTCTCGTGTCTGGGCTGAGGTGAATTGTCATCTTGGCGCATGTGAAGCTGCCGATGCCAGGCTGGAACAGTGACGGAAACTTGTCTAAGACCTGCGCACACGTAACTTTCTCCACCGACGATAATGCTTTTACATCGCCCCATTTCCAGTTAAAATTCCGTAGCCAGCTTCTGCCAAGCAGCATGGGCCCGTTACCGGGAACAATCCATACTGGCAATTTATGCACAGAACCATCATACAGCACCTGAACCATTGCACTTCCGAGGACCGGGACAATCTCTTTAGTGTAGGTGCGCAGCTTCGCGTTAATCGGGCTCAGCTTGGGCCTGTGTGCCTTGTTTGACCATAATTTCTTGAAGGCCTTCTGGCTCATGATCGATTGGCTCGCACCCGTGTCTAGTTCCATCGGTACCGGTATGGTATTCGGTAACGTTCATCATAATCGGGGGACTCTTGTTGATAAAGGTGTGCACTTCATGCACATGCACCCCATGTACCTCTTCCTCCTTGGTCATCTCTGCGTGATCCTCAGGATCTACATTTGACCTCCCATCCACCGCTAAGTATCGAGTTGTAGCACGTTTACACATTCGTTGGAGGTGCTCCATCATAGAGCAATTTTTGCAGACATATTGTTTGAACCTGCAGTGGTTTGCTCGATGAGCCCTTCCAAATCGCCAACAGCTTGCTGATGGACTTGCATTCACAGGTACTGATCTCTTCACATTAGTCCATTGTTGTGGTGAGTGAGTCATCTCAGGTCGAGCAGAAGTCGCATTAGCCCAGCTGAGGGCACTTCTCCTGTCTGCCGACTGTAAACTTGTATTTACTCTCTATAGCCACCAGAGGGCTCATCCCATGGAGTCCCAAGAGATCCCATAATCCCTTGGGAGCACAGGCATTTAAGGAGGCCTCACAGGTTGGAGGGGGACTCTGGAGAACTGCAATAAAAGACTACGGTCACACTTTACTTTGAGCTCACAGTGTTCAGTCTGACTCTTCCTCCATACATAATAACTGGCGACGAGATACAGATAGCGAACCCAAAGATGCAGAGAACAGTGGGCATCCTGGAGAAATTCTCAGAGGAAGATGATTGGGAAACTTTTGTGGAGCTCGACCAATACTTCGTAGCCAACGAGCGAGATGGAGAAGAGAACGCTGCCAAATGAAGGGTGATCCTCCTCACCATCTGTGGGGCACCAACGTATGGCCTCATGAAAAATCTGCTTACTCCAGCAAAACCCATGGAGAAATCGTACGATGATTTGTGCACACTGGTCCGGGAGCATTTGAACCCGAAGGAAAGTGTTCTGATGGTGAGATACCAGTTCTACTCCTACAAAAGGTCTGAAGGCCAGGAAGTGGCGAGTTATGTCGCCGAGCTAAGATGCCTTGTAGGACATTGCGAATTTGAAGGACAGTTGGAGCACATGCTCAGAGACTTTTTCGTACTTGGCATTGGCCATGAAACCATACTTCGCAAACTTTTGACTATGGAGACCCTAACATTGAGTAAGGCCACAGCGATAGCCCAGGCATTCATTGCCACCAGTGACAATACTAAGCAAATCTCTCAGCACACAAGTGCTGCTACAAGTATTGTGAACAAAGTGATGATGTTTTCAAATCGCAACATACAGGGCAGATCACACATACCTGCAGCTGCACGTCCGCAGATGTCTCAGAGTCCAGCATCAAGGGTGATGAATTCAAGGCCATTAACACCTTGTTGGCGCTGCGGGGATGATCATCGTTTTCATTCCTGCCGATTCAAAGAGTATGTTTGCAAGGGCTGTGGAACAATGGGACACCTCCAACGAGTGTGCAGGCGAGCTGCAAATCCTGTTAAACCTGCAAACTACCATGTTGCAGTGGAGGACAGATCCACGGATGATCACGATAAACCAGAGCCTCAGACCGAGGAGGCAGAGGTACATGGGGTGCACACATTCACCACAAATTGTCTCCCAGTAATGCTGAATGTTGAACTAAATGGACTCCCAATGTCAATGGAGCTGGACACGGGCGCGAGCCAGTCCATCATGGGCGAAAAGGCTTTCGAGAAATTGTGGTGCAGCAAGGCCTCAAGGTTAGTCTTAACTCCAATTCGCATGAAACTAAGAACTTACACAAAAGTACTGATTCCCATAATCGACAGTGCTACCGTAAAGGTCTCCTACAATGGAGCAAAGCACAAGCTATCAATCTGGGTGGTACCGGGCGATGGTCCCACGCTGCTCGGCAGTAGCTGGCTGGGAAAGAATCGCTGGAACTAGGACAACATTCGAACACTATCGTCCGCTGACGACACTTAGTGTGCCCAGGTTTTAAACAAGTTCCCTTCGCTGTTCGAACCAGGCATCGGGAAAGTCCAAGGAGCAAAAGTGCAGATCCACCTAATTCCGGGGGCGCGACCCATCCATCACAAGGCGAGAGCAGTACCGTACATGATGAGAGAAAGGGTAGAGATCGAGCTAGACCGGCTGCAAAGAGAGGGCATCATCTCACCGATTGAGTTCAATGAGTGGGCCAGCCCTATTATCTATTGTCCCAGTCCTCAAGGGAGACGGCACTGTCAGAATCTGTGGCGATTACAAAGTAACTATCAATCGATTCTCCCTGCAGGACCAATACCCACTACCAAAGGCCGACGACCTCTTTGCAATGCTGGCAGGAGGAAAGACGTTCACGAAGCTGGATTTGACTTCAGCCTGCATGATGCAGGAACTGGAGGAATCATCGAAGGGCCTCACCTGCATCAACATGCACAAAGGTCTTTTTGTTTATAACAGATGCCCGTTTGGAATTCGATCAGCGGCGGCGATATTCCAGAGAAAAATGGAAAGCTTACTGAAGTCGGTCTCGCACACCGTGATCTTCCAGGATGGCATCTTGGTTACAGGTCAGGACACAGTCGAGCATCTGCAGAACCTGGAGGAGGTTCTTAGTCGACACAACCACGTGGGGCTCAGGTTAAAATGCTCGAAGTGCGTTTTCCTGGCGCCTGAAGTGGAGTTCCTGGGGAGGAGGATCACTGCGGACGGCATCAGGCTCATCGATTCGAAGACGGAGGCAATCGTGAATGCATCGAGGCCACAGAATGTGTTGGAGCTGCGGTCGTTTCTGTGACTCCTGAACTACTTTGGTAACTTCTTACCGGGTCTCAGCACACTGTTAGAACCACTGCAGGTCTTTCTACGTGAAGGGGACGAATGGGCATGGGGCAAAAGCCAAGAAAATGCCTTTGTAAAAGCTAGAAAATTGTTATGCTCAAACAAACTGCTTATGTTGTATGATCCATGTAAGCATTTGGTACTAGCATGTGATGCGTCATCATATGGCGTCGGGTGTGTATTGCAACAAGCAAATGATTTTGGGAAATTGCAACCGGCTGCTTATGCATCCAGGAGTCTGTCTAAGGCTGAGAGAGCCTAAAGCATGATTGAAAAAGAAGCGTTAGTGAAGAAAGTGCATCAATATCTGTTTGGGCTAAAATTCGAATTGTAAACTGACCATAAGCCACTCATATCCCTGTTTTCTGAAAGTAAGGGGATAAATAATAATGCATCGGCCTGCATCCAGAGATGGGCACTCACGTTGTCCGCATACAACTATGCCATCCGCCACAGGCCAGGCACAAAAAACTGCGCCAATGCTCTCAGTAGGCTGCCATTGCCCACCACGGGGGTGGAAATGGTGCAGCCCGCAGATCTAGCCATGGCTATGGAAGCATTTGAGAGTAGCAATCACCCGGCACTGCCCGGCAGATTAAAACCTGGACAAGCCAGGACCCCTTATTGTCCCTAGTCAAAAGCTGTGTGCTTCACGGGAGCCGGTCCAGTGTCCCAGTGGAAATGCAGGAAGAGGTAAAGCCATTTCAGCGGCGCAAAGATGAAATGTCTATACAGGCACCCTGCCTTCTGTGTGGCAATCGAGTCATGGTTCCCAAGAAGGGCAGAGACACCTTCATCAGTGACCTCCACAGTACCCACCCAGGCATCGTAATGATGAAAGCGATAGCCAGATCCCATGTGTGGTGGCTCGGTATTGATGCGGACTTAGAGTCCTGCGTTCACAGATATAATACATGCTAGCAGTTAAGCAATGCACCCAGGGAGGCGCCGCTAAGTTTTGGCCCTCCAAACCATGGTCTAGGGTACATGTCGACTATGCAGGCGCGTTCTTGTGGTTGCAGATGCGTATGGATTGAATGTGAGATAATGTCAGCTAGCACGTCTGCTGCTACTACTGAAAGCCTGCGGGCCATGTTTTACCAGTGCTGAGTTCAAAGAATTCATGACCCGCAACGGGATCAAACATGTCACATCTGCCCCGTTTAAACCAGCGTCCAATGGTCAGGCAGCGGTGCAGTGCAAACCATCAAGCAAGGCTTGAAGAGGGTAACGGAAGGCTCACTGCAGACTCGCCTATCCTGAGTCCTGCTTAGCTACCGCACGAGACCCCACTCGCTCACTGGGATCCCACCTGCTGAACTGCTCATGAAAAGAGCACTTAAGACAAGGCTCTCATTAGTTTACCCTGATCTACATGAACAGGTCGAGAGCAGGCGGCTTCAACAAAGTACATACCATGATAGCGTAACTGTGTCACGCGAGATTGAAATCAATGATCCTGTATTTGTACTGAATTATGGACAAGGTCCCAAGTGGCTTCCCGGCACACTCGTGGCCAAAGAGGGAAGCAGGGTGTTTCGGGTCAAACTTTCAAATGGACTCATTCACCCAAAACACGTGGACCAAATCAAACTCAGATTCACAGATTACCCTGAGTAACCCACTTGGACCCACTTTGGACCCTACCTTCTTTGATCCCCCAACATACACACCAGTGGGAACCGGCACTGCGGTTGGCCACGAAGCAGAACCCATCATCCACAGCAGCCCAGCAGGACCCACCACACCAGGCAGCCCAGCAAGGCCAGCTGCACAGCAGCCCAGCGAGGGCCCAACAGTTGATTCACCAACACCAGCTTTCACACCGAGACAATCAGCCAAGGCAAGGAGGGCCCCAGATCGACTCACCTTTTAAATAGTTGACTTTGGGTGGGGGGAGTGTTGTTATAAATGTAAGCTTGTATTTACTCTGTACAGCCACCCGAAGGCTCATCCCCTGGAGTTCCAAGGGAACCCATAATCCCTTGGGAGCACAGGTATTTAAGGAGGCCTCACAGGTTGGAGAGGCACTCTGGAGACCTGCAATAAAAGACTAAGGTCACACTTTACTTTGAGCTCACAGTGTTCAGTTTGACTCTTTCTCCATACATAACACCGTGAATTTAGCTTATTCATGGTGTTTGGCCCTGGGTGATTCTGAAGTTGTGAGTAGAGTAGCTTTGTTTCTTCCTCTCTGGCCATGTATGGCTAGGTCCAAGTCTTCCTCCGCTCGCAATTTGCAGAAAATCCCTTCGTGCCCGATTCCCAAAACAAAGTCTCTTAACATTTCTTCAAGAACTGTCCCGAATTTGCATGGGCCAGCAAGATGTCTTAACTCAGCGATGAACGCTGCCACGTCTTGGCCTACTCCACGCTGGTGGGTGTAGAAACGGTACCTCGCCATGAGCGCACTGCGTTTCAGCTTTAGGTGATTTTGAACTAGCTTGCACAGTTCTTCATAACTTTTCTCAGCGGGTTTCTTCGGTGCCAGTAGGTCCTTGATCAGTGCATATGTCTGTGATCCGCAGACAATGAGGAGGACGGCCCTGCGTTTGCTGGCATTCGCGGCTCCCTCTAAGTCTTTCGCGACAAAGCATTGATCCAGCCAGTCAATGAAGTCATCCCAGTCTTCCCCGACGTAATATTGCTCGATGTAGTCAACAGTGGCCATAGCTGTGTGTTAGTATCCTATTCTCGTCGCCAGTTGATATGTATGCTTATCACTGTAATAAATCACACGTGGCCCATGCTGGAACAGATCACCTTGTGACCTTCAGGTTTAATGTAAACTCCAAAAGTGAGCACTGCAGGGGGAGCCTGCTTTTTATAGGGAGGCAGCATGAGGTGCGGTAATGTGTGCCTCCTGGGCTTTCCCCATCTGTTGGCTATTACATGTAATTACATGGTACAATGCATGGTACAGAGTATGGCTGCAAATACATCACACTGTCATCCTGAAAGAGCACAGCAGGTTCGTACTTCATGGAGCCACTGCCACTCTCCAAGGGTGGCACTACAGCAATCCTCGTAATTTGTTGCAGGACAGATTGATGGACTGCTGCGACACCCTGGAGGCCCCTTTGAACAGTGGTGCCATGATGGCAACAGTCTGAGCTTGCATGGTAGCAGTCTGAGCTTCGACTGCAGCACTCAGACATTTGGTGGAAGCTGCTTGTGCTGCAATGGAAGCTGAAACATTGGCCGGCTGTCAAACGCTGCATCATGCTGGGTTCCATAGGGATGCTGGGTTCCATTGAGGTGACCACCCGTTCCATACTGGAAAGAATGAGCTCCAAGATCTATGCAAAGCCCTGTGCTAAGTTGGTGTTGGACTCTCCATGCTCCTTGACATTAAGCGCAGGCTTTCTGCACCAGTGCACCAAGCATTTGAGTGTGTACACCCATCAGCCTTCTTCTGTAACCTGGCCCATTGATGTCCTCATCTGTGAGTCTTCTGCAGTAGAACTCATGCATGATCTCGCCCTCTTGCGAGCTGGCACCTGCGCTATTCTTTCCCCTGCCCACGTGAAGATCGAGTGACAGTGTCTCTTCCTCCACCGACTGGGATGGCTCCAGTTAATGAGTATATGAAATGAAAAAGGGACAAGGGTTGGGTTGTGGTGAGGGGAGAGGAAAAAGTAAGAAATGTGTGCTTACACCTTCTGCAGTCTCTCAGTCAGAAGAGATTGAGGGATGAAGAAGAATTGGGATGAGAGAAGGAGGATTAGGTATGTGGATACCCTCATCATCAATCACTTCCGCACCACCTGTGCCATGGCCTCAGAGATGCCCTTTCCTATGATGGTCAGCAATCCATGGGTGTTAAAACATACAGGTGCACCTGTCCCCTCCGGTTGGCTCCTGCTACCACCGGTTGTGCGCCACCTTGCCTGTAAGAGAGAGGGAAGTGTGTCACTGAGTGTCATGCAATATGTTCGGCTGGTGTGGCTGTCATGGTTGAATAGCTGGAAGTATGTGCAAGCTGTGAGATGTGATTGTGAGGCTTGCAACAGTGCTAAGTGGGCGAGGTAAAGCTTATGAATGTTAGGGTTGAGTCCTGATTGATAGAGATTGTTGGTAGGTAAATGATAGGGGTGTAGTGCATTGAGAATTGGATGAGGCTAATGGTGCAGTTTCTAGGATATGCTATTTGAATCACTCACCTTGACAATCTATGTGAGATCATTAAACATCTTCCTGCACGGCATCCATGTTCAATGAGCAATGCTCCTGGCATTGATATCCACCACTATTTCTTCCCACTATCTCCTGAGCATGTGTCTGGAGGGCCTCCTAATTCCCCCATCACCGATTTCCCCCACCCCACCCTCCCATGTGGATACAGGACATCTTTCCACTGTTCCACCTCTTCCACCAAGGCTTCCAGTACATTATCAGAAACCTTGGTGCACACTCACTACAATGTTCAGTCATTATTCAATCTCTGACAGCACAGATTCAACTTCCTGCAGCCACAATGCACCTGCCCATTAAGAGATGCAGACTGCCTTTACGTAGCGCTAGCCACCTGTGCTAACAAGCCCTCTGCTGATATATGTAGCCAAAGAACAGCACGCGTAGTGCTGGCTTCACAGCAATCATTTTAAACAGCAGGCAGCTTGAATTTAATGTACTGCCTGCATTTCAATGAACAGGCTTTCGTTAATTGTGCACCACGATCCCTGTGCTCGTTTTCAACAACAATAACAACTTTTATTTATATAGCATCTTTAACTAGTAAAACGTCCCAAGGTGTTTCGCAGCAGTTTCGTCCACTGCTGCGAAACACCTTGGGACGTTTTACTAGATAAGACAAAACAAATACATTTGACACCAAGCCACATAAGAAGAAATTACAACAAATGACCAAAATCTTGGTCAAAGAGGGAGGTTTTAAGGAGTGTCTTAATGGAGGGAAGAGAGGTAGAGAGCCGGAGAGGTTTAGGGAGGGAGTTCCAGAGCTTCGGGCTCAGGTAGCTGATGGCACAGCCACCGATGGTTGAGCAGTTATAATCAGGGATGCTCAAGAGGGCAGAATTTAAGGTACACAGACATCTCATGGGGTTGTGAGGCTGATAAAGATTACAAAGATAGAGAGGGGTGAGGTCATGGAGGGATTTGTAAACAAGGATGAGAATTTTGAAATCGAGGCATTGCTTAACCGAGAGCCAATGTAGGTCAGCACAGGGGTGATGGGTGATCAGGACTTGGTACGAGTTAGGACACGGGCTGCCGAGTTTTGGATGACCTCAAGTTTACATAGGGTAAAATGTGGGCGGCCAGCAAGGCATTGTAGTAGTCAAGTCTAGAGGTAACAAAAGCATGGATGAGGTCTTCAGCAGCAGATGAGCTGAGGCAGGGGTGGAGGCGGGCAGTGTTACAGAGGTGGAAATAGGCGGTTTTAGTTATGCTGCGGATATGTGGCCGGAAGCTCATTTCAGGGTCAAATAGGTTGCAAACAGTCTGGTTTAGCCTCAGATAGATGTTCGGGAGAGGGATGGAGTTAATGGCTAGGGAACGCAGTTTGTGGCGGGGACCAAAGACAATGGCTTCGGTCTTCCCAATATTTAATTGGAGAAAATTTCTGCTCATCCAGTACTGAATGTCGGACAAGCAGTCTGACAATTTAACATGATTGGTCGAGAGAAGTAGTGGAGAGGTAGAACTGGGTGTTGTCAGTGTACATGTGGAAACTCACTCCGTGTTTTCGGACGATATCGCCAAGGGGCAGCATATAGATGAGAAATAGGAGGGGGCCAAGGATAGATCCTTGGGGACGCCAGAGGTAACGATGCAAGAGTCGGAAGAGAAGCCATTGTAGGAGATTTTCTGGCCATGATTAGGTAGTTAGGAATGGAACCAGGCGAGTGCAGTCACAACTAGCTGGACAATGGTGGAGAGGCATTGGAGGAGGATGGAGTGGTCAACTGTGTCAAAGGCTGCAGACAGATCCAGGAGGACGAGGAGGGATAGTTTACCTTTGTCACAGTCACAAAGGATGTCATTTTTTACTTTGATGAGAGCCGTTTCGGTACTCTGGCAGGGACAGAAACCAGATTGAAGGGATTCAAACATAGAGTTCCAGTAAAGATGGGTGCGAATTTGGGAGGCAACAACACGTTGAACGACTTTGGAGAGGAAAGGGAGGTTGGAGATGGGGCGGTAGCTAGCAAGCACAGTGGGGTCAAGGGTTGTTTTTTTGAGAGGGGTGATGATGGTAGATTTGAAGGAGAGTGGGACAGTACATGAGGAGAGAGAACCGTTAACAATGTCGGCCAACATGGGAGGCAGAAAAGGAAGTTGGGTGGTCAGCAGTTTAATGGCCATAGGGTCAAGGGAGCAAGAAGTGAGTCGTATTTCAGGTCTTCTTCAAGACCAGCCTTGGGGTATTTTGTTAGCAATGTTCCTGACATTCATCAATCTTGACTTGGAAAAAGGATTACTGTTCCCCCAATAGCTCCCATGCAGTGCTGTGTTGAAATCTGGAGGTCGGCAATGTCCCAGATTCAATCCCACATGTATGCTACATGAACTGATCTTAAATGAGACAACAGCAAGGTAACTAAAACTAACCTCCGCATTCTTGGTAATCATCCCAAGGCGATTCACAGAGGTGCAAGCTAAAAGTGAATGCTGAACCAGGAGATATTAGAAGGGATGACCGAAAGCTCGGCCAAAGAGGTGGGTTTTCAGGAGGGTCTGAAAGGAGGTGACTGTGGTGAGAGATAGACAGTGGAATTGCAGAATATAGGCCCACGCGACTGAAGGCACAACAACCAATAGTGGAGCGAAGGGAAGGGGGAATGCACAAATTGCTACAGTCAGCGGAATGGAGAGTTCCATGGGTGGATGAGTGCATGGGAGGTTCGGGCTGGAGAAGCTTACAGTCATAGGTAGGGCATGGCCATGGGAGGATAGGCCATGACAGGTTTTAAATATATTGATGAGAATTTTAAATTTGAGGCACTGGAGTCAAAGCAGGTCAGCAAGGACAGAATGATAGATAAACCTCAAAATGTTGCTACAAATCTTACTTTAGGTCTCTTAATATACTTCTGAAAACAGAGCACCTTAGCAGCTTTTAATGCCCATTTTAGATGGGTACATAGATAGCTGAGCGCTATTCTGATGTAAACATTGGGAAATTGCATGGACATCTAAATGATGTCATCGAGGCCGAGTTTTTATATGCATAAGGTGCTAGTAGAAAACCTGAACAGAAAATTGAATGGGCTACTAAATGGGTGGAAATCTGTTCTAATGTATCTCTGCCCATTTTTCCAATCAGTTTATCCATTTTACATCTGTTAATCAAACATAACTGATTGGGAAATCTACTCTTGTGTCTCCACAACATGTGCATAATTGTTAACCTTTTAAAAAAAAATCAGAATTCAGGTTCAGTAGTGTGGATTTTATAATTCATTCACTTTTTATTAGTTCCCAAAGTAAGAAATTCTTCTTGATAAATAGTCATAAAATATATACAAAACATAGACATTTAAAAGACACTTTGCTAAACATAGATCCTGATTATGCTTAACTTTGTCTTCCTTATCTGTTGTCATTACTCTTGCAGAATGCGATCACCTCTCATCTCTTTGATATCTTTACCCTTTATTTAGTTTCAGATCTCCCTCTCATTTGCTTGCTTTCTATTAATCCAATCAACTCCGTCTATAGTATTAGATACATGAATACATTTACATTGTAAACCTGCATCCAAATTACATGTGTTTTATTGTCATTTTAATTTGTTTGTCTAGTGTTTGGTCTTATTGTTTGTGCTCATCTTTGTTCTCAGTGTCTCCTCATAGTCATGTTGACATCATCTGGAATGTGGCTAGCTCACTTACGCATGTTTTTGCAAGCTAGTCTTTGATGGTTAATATTCTCTATTTTAACATTAAATTAGTACTGCTTTACAGGGACATTGGAGAGTTCAATTACAACATCCTGCACATTTTGCAGAGGAAAATTTGCCAGTTACATTTCACAGAGGGGAAAAAATGTTAGGAAAGGGCATTATAATTGTCATTACTAGGAGCCATTTTGTTTACAGAAGGGTTGAGAGAAGCACTATTGTTGTTGTCCTATTCCAGTGAGCTATCTGTTGTTGAACCTAATGTGCTTAACTGTGATTTGGCCTGTATCTGTATTAATATCACCTTATTAAAATCTCAAAGAGCTTCTTACCAGAATGGAACTGTTAAAGGACATGTTCAGAATATCTGAAACAAGTTCCTCCACTCCCTTCTCAAACTTACCTCAAACATATGAAACCAAGTATTTGTGGAAAGTCTAATAATACCAGATGCCTTATTGCAGCTAAAAAGTGTGGAATAAATATGTTGACTTGAATCTTCTTCAGTGTCTCACACTCTTTCTGTGACAGCCACAATAGTTTCTCTGTCCTGTCTAAGTGAGTCATTTAGAAAACTCTGTCATCTAGGTCTACTATTCAATTTGGAGGAACAACACAGGTATTGTTTGTCAGGACTTTACATCTTGTATTATAAAAGGATGAACATGTTTCCTCATTCAATCACTATTTAGCTTCTTTGAGTTTCTTTGCCATTTTTCTCGAATCCTCTCCTGAAGGTTCCAGGAGCACCAGCAGCCCTCTGGTATCTCAATTAAGTGCCCGTTCTTTATATGTGAGCCTAGACAGTAAGGGGCTGAAATTTCCCCCCTCCTTAAGGCCCTGTTACCACCGCAAATCGGCGGCCACACTACAGAGTGGAGTGGCTGCCGACTTTTCGTGGAATGGCCGCTGATAGCCCAATTGCCCTTTTGAGTTTTCCTGGTGATGCCTCGATCCACCCCACCCACCCCCCTCCGCCCCACCCACCGCTCCGCTGCTGCCGCTCCATCTTAAGTGCATCATCACTGTGCACACCGCCGATCTACCCCCAGGCGGCGACATTCCCTTCTGAAAATCTTTGGCCCACCCAGCAATGTGAAAACCTGTTTTTTCCCGGTGGTCCAGTGAGGCTGTGGCCAATGGCGGTGCAGCTTCCCTTAAAGGGGAGGATGCATTGCCATTGCCATCATGTTTTTTTGGTCGGCCGACTGCTATGTCGGCCCAACAATTATGCCCCTGAGTTCGGCCGGGCCGCCAACAGGCAGGCTGGCATCCCCTCTTGGGCTGCTAGGCCACTGGCCGGGCCGAAAACCTCCCTGGTGGCCCAGTGGACTGAAGTTTTTAAATTGCGAAGACTCTCCCCTTTAATTGAAGGGGAGAGCCATGTTGACACAGCGCCATGATGACATCATCGCAGCGGTCACTCCGCACCATCCCCAACTTTCACTCCTCAGATGTTACCACCGCCACGTATCCGCCCCTCTCGTGTAGTCACCTCCCCCATTAAGAACGATTTACGGATCCAAATCAAAACAAGCAACAAAGAGCGGATTGTCACTCAAGAGGCGACCTCAACCACAGCTGTGGTAAAAACCATTAAAATGGGGTACGTGTGCCCCGTTACGGGCGGGGGGGGGGGGCATTTTCTACCCCTAAGTGTCAGCAAAATCCTCAACTGTTGAAGGTATTACAGGGAATCTCAATTGTGTCCTCACCTAACGTGAACAAATGCATAATTTCCAACAGCAGTCACTGATAGTGCCCCAATTTCTGTCCCAGTTAAGATCAGCTAACAGCAGAGACCATGAATGGAACCTGTGATCTTTTGGCTTATATGGCTTTGTGCTAAGCTGTCTAACGGGAGCTTTTGATTCTTTTTTTATCCTCGTGTGTTTTTTGAATGAAAAGGGCCTAGATTTCAAATTAAGTAATACATTAGAGACTTCTTTGTAGCATTGTGAATCAGCTTTACATTCCAGATAGCTAAGCATACTTTAATTTTGCCAACTAGCATTACTCATAGAAAATTTGGTGTTTGAAGCAGAGTTGCGATGTTTAACTGGGCCAATTCTGAGTCATGGAGTAGAGCACAGCGGAGAGGGGAACACAGCGGTAGAAGGCTGGGGAATAGGAAATACAATTTTAACGGAAAGCCAAAAGAACTAAAGGAAAGCACAGGCTTATTGGGCTGGATTTTGCAGTAGAAATAACAGTGAGACTAACAGCACTTACTTATTTACGTGGAAATCGGACAGCAACTTCTGGTGACTGCGCATAAACAGTTAAACGTGGAAATTAGGAGGTTACTGTCTGAGTTGCCTTGCTCCTCCAAAACTGCGCGATAATGATATATCACCGAGAGACTCATCATTTAAATATATTGAATGGCATTAAGTTGATGTATTTACCTGATATACACAAATTAAACTATTCAGAAAAAAATTAGGGCTCACCTATTCCATTGCAAGTATATTTTTAACGGTGTGATAAGTCTTAATTACTGCCAAACAAGCTCTCCGGCTCTGAAAATTAACTTTTACAAGTGTGACGTCTCATTCCTTCAGATTTTAATTATTGTTGGAGATTTTAAAAAAAATTTAATTATTGTAGGATGAACTTTTTCTTTCTGCCTCTCATCTCTCTCTTAACCCAATCTTTTTTTCCCTCTGTTTATTTTGCTTTCTACACCTGATTTGACATTGAATTAACTATTCTAACTGGCTCTTTCTGGTTCTGACTCTGTGCTGCTCATTAACGATTCTTCAATCTGCTTGGTTAAGAAGATACAGTTACTTGCCCTGTTCACACAGGTCCCAGATGGACTGCAGAGGGTGCTGCGCGTTTTGGATAGTTGGCTGACAAAAACTTCCAGTGCAAAACCCCACAGAAATTATATGGGCACATACAAGTGTAATGAATGGCTAGAAACATAGAAACATAGAAAATAGGTGCAGGAGTAGGCCATTCGGCCCTTCAAGCCTGCACCACCATTCAATGAGTTCATGTCTGAACATGCAACTTCAGTACCCCATTCCTGCTTTCTCGCCATACCCCTTGATCCCCCTAGTAGTAAGGACTACATCTAACTCCTTTTTGAATATATTTAGTGAATTGGCCTCAACAACTTTCTGTGGTAGAGAATTCCACAGGTTCACCACTCTCTGGGTGAAGAAGTTTCTCCTCACCTCGGTCCTAAATGGCTTACCCCTTATCCTGAGATTGTGACCCCTGGTTCTGGACTTCCACAACATTGGGAACATTCTTCCTGCATTTATCCTGTCTAAACCCGTCAGAATTTTAAACGTTTCTATGAGATCCCCTCTCATTCTTATGAACTCCAGTGAATTCAAGCCCAGTTGATCCAGTCTTTCTTGATATGTCAGTCCCGCCATCCCGGGAATCAGTCTGGTGAACCTTCGCTGCACTCCCTCAATAGCAAGAATGTCCTTCCTCAAGTTAGGAGACCAAAACTGTACACAATACTCCAGGTGTGGCCTCACCAAGGCTCTGTACAAGTGTAGTAACACCTCCCTGCCCCTGTACTCAAATCCCCTCACTATGAAGGCCAACATGCCATTTGCTTTCATAACCGCCTGCTGTATCTGCATGCCAACCTTCAATGACTGATGTACCATGACACCCAGGTCTCGTTGCACCTCCCCTTTTCCTAATCTTTCACCATTCAGATAATAGTCTGTCTCTGTTTTTACCACCAAAGTGGATAACCTCACATTTATCCACATTATACTTCATCTGCCATGCATTTGCCCACTCACCTAACCTATCCAAGTCACTCTGCAGCCTCATAGCATCCTCCTCGCAGCTCACACTGCCACCCAACTTAGTGTCATCCGCAAATTTGGAGATACTACATTTAATCCCCTCGTCGAAATCATTAATGTATAATGTAAACAGCTGGGGGCCCAGCACAGAACCTTGCGGTACCCACTAGTCACTGCCTGCCATTCTGAAAAGTACCCATTTACTCCTACTCTTTGCTTCCTGTCTGCCAACCAGTTCTCAATCCACGTCAGCACACTACCCCCAATCCCATGTGCTTTAACTTTGCACATTAATCTCTTGTGTGGGACCTTGTCGAAAGCCTTCTGAAAGTCCAAATACACCACATCAACCGGTTCTCCCTTGTCCACTCTACTGGAAACATCCTCAAAAAATTCCAGAAGATTTGTCAAGCATGATTTCCCTTTCACAAATCCATGCTGACTTGGACCTATCATGTCACCTCTTTCCAAATGCGCTGCTATGACATCCTTAATAATTTATTCCATCATTTTACCCACTACCGATGTCAGGCTGACCGGTCTATAATTCTCTGTTTTCTCTCTCCCTCCTTTTTTAAAAAGTGGGGTTACATTGGCTACCCTCCACTCCATAGGAACTGATCCAGATTCGATGGAATGTTGGAAAATGACTGTCAATGCATCCTCTATTTCCAAGGCCACCTCCTTAAGTACTCTGGGATGCAGTCCATCAGGCCCTGGGGATTTATCGGCCTTCAATCCCATCAATTTCCCCAACACAATTTCCCGACTAATAAGGATTTCCCCCTTCTTACTAGACCCTCTGACCCCTTTTATCCGGAAGGTTGTTTGTGTCCTCCTTAGTGAATACCGAACCAAACTACTTGTTCAATTGGTCTGCCATTTCTTTGTTCCCCGTTATGACTTCCCCTGATTCTGACTGCAGGGGACCTACGTTTATCTTTACTAACTTTTTTCTCTTTACATATCTATAGAAGCTTTTGTAGTCCGTTTTAATGTTCCCTGCAAGCTTCCTCTCGTACTCTATTTTCCCTGCCCTAATCAAACCCTTTGTCCTCCTCTGCTGAGTTCTAAGTTTCTACCAGTCCCTGGATTCGCTGCTATTTCTGGCCAATTTGTATGCCACTTCCTTGGCTTTAATACTATCCCTGATTTCCCTTGATAGCCACGGTTGAGCCACACCAGACAGGGATGTACAATTGTTGTAGTTCATCCATGCTGTCTCTAAATGTCTGCCATTGCCCATCCGCTGTCAACCCCTTAAGTATCATTCGTCATTCTACCCTAGCCAATTCACGCCTCATACCTTCAAAGTTACCCTTCTTTAAGTTCTGGACCATGGTCTCTGAATTAACTGTTTCATTCTCCATCCTAATGTAGAATTCCACCATATTATGGTCACTCTTCCCCAAGGGGCCTCGCACAACGAGATTGCTAATTAATCCTCTCTCATTACACAACACCCAGTCTAAGATGGCCTCCCCCCTAGTTGGTTCCTTGACATATTGGTCTAGAAAACCATCCCTTATGCACGCCGTTTTACGTTATATTTCTTATGAAGCCACTGTACATTTTATTTGCACAGTGCATGCATACATCCAGTGGTCTTACCTGTTTAATATTACCAGAGACACAGGAAATTGTGAGAGAATAATAGTTTCTCGATCTAATTTCGAATTAAAAGACTTTGGCGGCAAAATTTGATAGCCCCCGAAAACGGGTAAGGGGATTGTGATGAGCGATTAACCCATGCCCGTTGCTTCCGATACAGGCAGCACACCAGCTTCATGATGGCTGCTAATTTGCATGATTGTTGCGCGCAGCCAGCGCTAAGTGTGCTGTTTAGTAGCTGCATGCCTCAGCAGAGGGCTCAAGTTTGTGTGAAACGAGCACCACTTAAAGCTAGCCCGGACTACTTGAAGCCAGCCTGCACCTCTTAAAGGGGAGGCGCATTCTGGCTGGAGCAGATGCTGGAACTGTTAGTGGAAGAAAGCCTGAGCAGAAGAAGAGTTAATTATGGGGCAACAGGGGAGGGAAGGTGCTCCAAGGTTCTCTGACGCTGCACTGGAGACTTTGGTGGAAGAGGTGGAGGAGGTGGAGAGCAGGAGAGAGGTCCTCGATCTACAGGGGGCCAGGAGGCCCTCCAGACAAACTCTGCAAAGGCAGTGGGAGCAGATTCCCGTGGCAGTTAATGCCAGCAGTCAAGCCCTGAGGACCTGGATGCAGAATCGTAAGAAGTTCAAGGACCTCACACGAGTGGTCAAGATCAGTGAATTAATCTTCAAATGCCATATCCCACAAACTACAACACAAGCCTCACACACTGCTCAATGCATCACACCCCCATCACTCACCTACCAACAATCTCTATCAATTGCATTCATAGCTTCACCTCACTCTCACACACTTAGCACTGCTGCAAGCCTCACACCCATATCTCACAGTTTGCACACAGTGCCAGCTTTTTAATCATGACAGGCACATCACCCAAACAGATTTGCACCACACTCACTGAAATACTTCTCTGTCTCTTGCAGGACAAGTTGGCACATAACCAGAGGCAGTAGGAGCTGACTGGCAGGGCAGAGGCACAGCTGCATGTCCTTGATGGAGGGGACGGTGCTCGCCATTATTGGAGCGGCCATCATTGAGTCACTGGCCAGTGGCAGGGCTGAAACCTCGAAGATGATGGTATCCTCATACCTTATCCTCCTTCTCACATCCCACTTCCCCCTCATCCCACAATCTCTTCTGGTTTACGGAAAGCTACAGATGGTGTAAGCATGCATCTTTTTCTTCCTCCTTCCCTCCCTCACCACAACTCTACCCTTGTGCCTTTCTCCTTTCAGATACCCAAGAACTGCAACCTGGCCAAGCTGTGGTGGAAGAGCAAGACATGGAAGAATAGGAAGAAACACCGTCACCCAATTTCACACTCACAGCCACAAGCTCAGATACTGACACTGCGCTTAATTTGGAGGATAGCTTACTGGCGGGATTTGCATATGGTGAGACACTGGGCACAAGTGGCCTGCAGCCAGAGTAGAGGACAAGGATAGCGCCGGTGCCAACTCGCTGGAAGATGAGGTCAAATTGAGTTCTGCTGCAGAGGACACAGATGAGCACTTTGATGGGGCAGGCTATAGAAGAAGGCTGATGGGTGTGCACACTGAAATACCTGGTGCAATGGCTGGCCTGCCAGAAAGCCTGCGCGCACTGTCAAGGAGCATGGAAGAACATAAGAACATAAGATTAGGAGCAGGAGTAGGCCACAAGGCCCCTCGAGCCTGTTCCACCATTCAGTAAAATCATGGCTGATCTGATCATGGACTAAGCTCCACTTCCCTGCCCGCTCCCCATAACCCCTTTTCCCCTTATCGTTTAAGAAACTGTCTATTTCTGTCTTAAATTTATTTAATGTCCCAGCTTCCACAGCTCTCCGAGGCAGAGAATTCCACAGATTCACAACCCTCTGGGCTGGAGTTTAATATTCTGGATATTTGACCAATTAATCAACTGGAAAAGGAGCAGATAAAAATAATGCTGGTTTCTCCTCATCCCAGTTCTAAATGGGCGGCCCCGTATTCTAAGGTCACGCCCTCTAGTTCTAGTCTCCCCCACCAGTGGAAACATCCTCTCTGCATCCACCTTGTCAAGCCCCCTCATAGGGCCCAAGTTTCCACACGCGCCTAGAATGGCGCAGTCCCGACCTGGACGCCCGTTTTTCGCGCCACAAAGTGCGCCTAAAAAAATCCTCGGTATTCTCCACCTACTTGCAGGTCCTCTGGCCCTCGGCGCAGCCAGCACGAGCTGTGGGGGGGCGGAGCCAGGTCACTGCGCTGAAAACAGTGCCGGGACCTCTGCACATGCGCGTTACAGTAGGCACGCAAGTGCAGTAGCTCCAGGCGCCGAACTGTGTGGGAGGGGCCCGAAGCACGCAGCCCCTAGCCCTGGCTGAATGGCCTCACTGGGGCTGCGTGAATAAGGCTCCTCCCACGGCCAGCTCCTGCTCCCCCACCCCCCTCCCGGACCAGACCCGACACCTGCTCCCCCCCCCCCCCCCCCCCGCCTCCGGACCAGACCCGACACCCGCACCCCCCCCACCCCCTGACTGACCCGACTCGACCCGCGCTCCTGTTCCCGCTCCCCGCCCCCCCGACTGGACCCAACCCGACTCGACCCGCGCTCCTGTTCCCGCTCCCCACCTCCCCGACTGGACCCGACCCGACCCGCGCTCCCGCCCCCCGACCCGACCCCCCCAACTGGACCTGACCCGACTCCCGCTCCCGGACTAGATCCGACCTGACCTCCCCCCCTCCCTCCCTCCCTCTCTCTCTCCCTCCCCCCCTCCCTCTCCCCCTCCCTCTCTCTCTCTCCCTCCCTCTCCCTCCGCACCCCCCCCTCTCTCTCCGCACCCCCCTCTCTCTCTCCCCCCCCCCTCTCTCCCTCTTTCTCTCTCCCCCCCGACCCGAACCGAACCTCCCCTCCCCGACCCGACCCAACCCAATGCCACCTACCTGTAAATCTGGTGCTGGGGACGGGCCCTGCCCGAAGTCTCGGGCCGGCCAGTTCAGCCTTCGGTCCCGAAAGGCCTGCCTGAAGCACTTTCACACAGGTAGGAAGATGGTTTATTTAATCTTTTCTTGGCTTATAAATGTTTATTCAGGTTGGATTTATTTGTATAATATTTGTAGAAGTATAAATAAGGATTTATTATAGAATTTAATGACTTCTCTTCCCCCCCCCCCCCCCTCGTTCTGGACGCCTAATTTGTAACCTGTGCCTAATTTTTTAATGTGTAGAACAGGTTTTTTCAGTTCTACAAAAATCTTCACTTGCTCCATTCTACTTTAGTTTGGAGTACGTTTTCACTGTGGAAACTTTCAAATCAGGCGTCAGTGGCTGGACACGCCCCCTTTTGAAGAAAAAATTCTGTTCCAAAGTAGAACTGTTCTACCTGACTAGAACTGCAGAAAAAAAAATGTGGAGAATTGCGATTTCTAAAATAGTCCGTTCTCCACCAGTTGCTCCTAAAAATCAGGCGCGAATCATGTGGAAACTTGGGCCCATAATCTTATACGTTTCTATAAGATCACCTCTCATTCTTCTGAATTCCAATGAGTAGAGGCCCAACCTACTCAACCTTTCTTCATAAATCATCCCCGGAATCAACCTAGTGAACCTTCTCTGAATTGCCTCCAAAGCAAGTATATCTTTTCGTAAATATGGAAACCAAAACTGCATGCAGTATTCCAGGTGTGGCCTCACCAATATCCTGTACAGCTGTAACAAGACTTCCCTGCTTTTATACTCCATCACCTGTGCAATAAAGGCCAAGATTCTATTGGCCTTTCTGATCACTTGCTGTACCTGCATACTATCCTTTTGTGTTTCATGCACAAGTACCCCCAGGTCCCGCTGTACTGCAGCACTTTGCAATCTTTCTCCATTTAAATAATAACTTGCTCTTTGATTTTTTCTGCCAATGTGCATGACCTCACGCTTTCCAACATTATACTCCATCTGCCAAATTCTTGCCCACTCACTTAGCTTGTCTATGTTCTCCTGCAGCCTCTTTATGTCCTCCTCACACATTGCCCATCCTCCCATCATTGTAACATCAGCAAACTTGGCTATGTTACACTCAGTCCCCTTTTCCAAGTCGTTAATATAGATTGGAAATAGTTGGGGTCCCAGCACTGATCCCTGCGGCAACCCACTTGTTACTGATTGCCAACCAGACATGAACCGTTTATCCCGATTCTCTGTTTTCTGTTTGTCAACCAATCTTCTATCCATGCTAATATATTACGCCCGATCCTGTGAACTTTTATCTTGTGCAGTAACCTTTTGTGTGGCACCTTGTCAAATGCCTTCTGGAAGTACAAATACACCACATCCATTGGTTCCCCTTTATCCACCTTGTTCGTTACATCCTCAAAGAATTCCAGCAAATTTGTCAAACATGACCTCCCCTTCATAAATCCATGCTGACTTTGCCTGACCAAATTTTGCTTTTTCAAATGTCCTGTTACTGCTTCTTTAATAATGGACTCCAACATCTTCCCAACCACAGACGTTAGGCTATAACTGGTCTGTCGTTTCCTGCTTTTTGTCTGCCTCCTTTTTTGAATAGGGGCGTTACATTTGCAGTTTTCCAATCTGCTAGGACCTCCCCAGAATCCAGGGAATTTTGTTAAATTACAACCAATGCATCCCCAATCCCTGCTGCTACTTTTCTTAAGACCCTAGGATACAAGACATCAGGTCCAGGGGATTTATTTGCCTTTAGTCCCATTATCTTACTGACCACCGCCTCCTTAGTGATTGTGATTGTGTTAAGTTCCTCCCCTGCTATAGCCCCTTGACTATCCACTGTTGGAATATTGTTAGTGTCCTCTAAAATAAAAACCAATACAAAATACTTGTTTAGAGTTTCTGCCATCTCCATGTTCCCCATTACTAATTCTCTGGTCTCGTCCTCTAAGGGACCAACATTTACTTTAGCCACTCTTTTCCTTTTTATATACCTATAGAAATTCTTTCTATCTGTTTTTATATTTTGTGCTATTTTACTTTCATAGTCTATCTTCCCTTTCTTAATCATTTTTTTATTAATTCTTTGCTGACTTTTGTCCAGTCTTCTGTCCACCAACTAGTTTTGGCCACTTTGTATGCCTTTGTTTTTAATCGGATACCGTCCTTTATTTCTTTAGTTAGCCATGGATGGCTTTCTTTTCTCTTGCACCCTTTCCTCCTTACTGGAATATATTTTTCTTGAGAGTTGTGAAATATCTCTTTAAATGTACACCACTGTTCATCCCACACTTCAATCTGTTTTCCCAGTCATTTTAGCCAACTCTGCCCTTATACCTTCTTAGTCTCCTTTATTTAAGCTTAGTACGCTGGTTAGAGATCCAACTTTCTCACCCTCCATCTGAATTTGAAACTCAATCATGCTCTGATCACTCATTCCAAGGGGATCCTTTACTAGAAGAGTCTGGCACCAACTAGGCACAGACCTTTCCAGAGTCTTTTCCAATGTGGAAGTGGTGGCTAGCTCCATTCGCACACGCGTGGACCCAACCATGGTGCAGACTCTGATGACTGATGTCTCAGATTCCATTGCAGCATAAGCAGAAGCCAGCCAACATTTTGGTACTGCAGTGGAAGCTCAGACTTCTGTTATTCAAGGCCAGCTTTCTGCCATGCAAGCTCAGACTGCTGCCATCGTGACTGCAGATACCATTTAAAGGGGCCGCCAAGGTGTCACAGCAATCCAGAAGTCTGTCCTCCAACAGATTACTAGGATTGCTGAGGTGCCCCCCTGCGGAGTAGTAGTGGCTCCATGGAGCACAAACTTGCTGTCCTCCCGCAGGATGATAGCATTTGTTGTCCCACCCCTGCCACTCCACCAGTGCCTTTGCTGTCGCCTGTCAGCCAGCCAACCAGACTGCTGTTGATCATGCCAAGGTGGTGCAGTCCAGAGTCAGCCTTCTAGGTCCAGAACTGCTCGAGGCCGACTTCCAAGACCATCTGCAGTCTCCCCCACTGAAGGTCAGCAGCCTTCCACCATCCATTCTTCAGCCACTGGGCTAGCACTGCATAGCAACACTCAGACAGGCAAAGGCCCACAGAAGACAGGCACTAAGGGAATGCAAAAGGGTGATTAGTTGACATTTGCATGCAATATGGCATGCTTTGATTTATAAATTTGGTTTAGAATGTTTATTCTGTGGTGGTTTTTATTTTTGCATTGTGGCAAAGCAGCTGCTGTGATGGTCAGTAAAAGAAAGGTAAAGTGTGGGTCTGTTGGGGAATTGGGGTTGCATTTACTGGTATTGCAATCGGACGAGTCGCCCACGGACAGCCCAGACATAAAGGGGCTGTCTAGGCTGCATTCTCTTCTTTTCTCCTCTTCCACCTCCTTCCTCTCCTCCTGCTCCTCAGTCGCAGTATAGTTGGTGGCAAGGGCTTTGCCGTCATGATGGCGAGGTTGTGCAGCATGCAGCAGACCACCCCGAATCTTGACACCCACTCTGCTGAGTACTGCCGGGCTCCTTCAGAGTAGCACAGGCAGTGGAACTTTTGTTTCAGCATGCCAATAGTGTGCTCCATTACTTTTTATGTGGCAACAGGCTTTCAATGTATGCATGCTACCCTCGTGTGCATGGGTTGTGCACCGGAGGGATGAGCCATGTCATCAAAGGATAGCCCTTGTCGCCCAATAGCCATCCTCTCGTTAGTTGTGGTGGCTTAAATACAGATGGCACAGCGTATTGCCGCAGAATGAAGGCATCATGACTGCTGCCAGAATACCAAGCATATTACACTGCGTATGATCACACACCAGCTGGATGTTGAGGGAATGGAATACCTTTCAGTTGTGGTAGATCTCAGAGTTGACATGCGGCGCCTGCAAAGCAATGTGCGTACAATCAATGGCACCCTGCACTATGGAGAAGCCTGCAATCCTCACGAAGCCGCATGTTTGCTCTTCCTGCTGCTCTCTGACCAGAGAGAATTAAATCTATTCAGCTCTCTTGGAATACGGAGCCTCAGTGGCCTCCCTTATGCAACAGTGGATGGCAAACTGGAAGATGTTGCAATTATCGCCTGCTCCAGCCTGGAAGGAACCTGCGCAGAAAAATTCATGGTCACGGTTACCTTCACAGCCACTGGCAATGCGGTCCTTGCCCTGCTCTGCAGTTATAGTTTTAGCTGCAGCACGTGGCAGACTTCAGTGAGGACATCCTTACCGGAGTGCAGACATTTGACACACTGTTCCTCACTGAGGTTCAGGCATATGAATTGCTCCCTGAACACCTTGGGCAGATGTGGCCATGTCATCAAAGGATTGCCCTTGTCATTCAATAGCCATCCACTGGTGAGCTATGGTGGCTCAAATACAGATGGCACAGCGGACTGCCGCAGAATGAAGGCATCATGACTACTGCAAGAATACCAGGCATGATACGCTGCGTATGGTCACACACCAGCTGGATATTGAGGGAGTGGAATACCTTTCAGTTGTGGTAGATGTTGTGTCTTTAATACTCTTATGAATGACTCCACGAGGTCTAGTATTGTATTTGAGCTGTTGTGACCTTAGTCCCATTTATTTTAACTCCAGAGTGAGGCACAAGCATGGTGAGCAGCCTTTTATACTGGGCCCTGCACACCTTTGCAAGTGACCCTCAGGTCTCCCACCGCAGTGCCCTCCGGTGGCACACCTTATGTGACTATACAGTTAGTATACATGGTCTACATACATGACACCACTTCTCCCCAAGTCTTTAATGTAAATTGACTCGTACATTGATGGTAATCTGGGCTTTGCTCTTCCTGGTTGACCATTGGAGGGTCGCTTCTAGCATAGGTGGGTTGGTAGTGAGATTTGTTGCCAGTGGAGGTCCCAGTGGTTTCTGGTTGTGAGTCCACTACTCCATTCTCCCCCCCACACAGAGATCATGCTAATGGCCCGTTATATGCAAGTAGCATTCAAGTTCATCACATGGGTTTTACATTTACATCTTGGTACATTTGTTGGGTGGATTACAGTTGCGTTTCTTTTTGTGAGGTACATTTACATGATCAGTACACATGTATCAGTACAGATACACAAGGACAGTCTAGTTCCAGCACGGCCGGATGAGATCTGAGTCGTCTGGTGGCGGTGCAGCGCCCCATGTTAGTGGGTCTGTGGGCGAGGTGAGCTCATTTTGCTCGAGTTGCCGGAGTTCAGGGCTCTTGCCGTTACTCCTAGTGTCGGGCAGGCCCAAAGACAGCTGATGTTCTGTGACCTCCCTGTCCTTTTTGTTTGCACAGTGTCACTGCTGCTCCCTGGGAAACGGTCTGAGTGAGTGAGCATTTCGTCTAAGCGACGGTGGGACTGCCTCGTCTTGTCTAGCAGTTCACAGGGGTCTGCTGACTCGCTTTCCTTGAGGGCATCATTGTGAGGACTCTCTAGTTTTGGATCCTGGCTGGTCCATTCGGAGGAGCCGTTGCAGGTGATCCTTCGCTCTTGGGCATTGCCGTGGTGGTGAGTGGGTTTGTGGGCTGCGCCTTTTCCACCCGGGTGGTGGGCGACGGTAACCGACTGCGAGCATAGGCACAGAGGGAGAGCGAGGCCCATAAAAGGGTGGCAGTTGGGAGAGCAGCTCAACAGAGGGAGAGCAAGGCCCATAAAAGGGCGGCAGTCAGGAGAGCAGCCCAACAAAGGAAGAGCAAGGCCCATAAAAGGGCGGCAGTTGGGAGAGCAGCTCAACAGAGGGAGAGCAGCTTCAGGTTCAAAAGACAAAAAAGAAGTAGAAAGAAATCGAGTGTGACGTCACAGCCGAGCGGGTAAGTGATTGGTTGGTCGATTGATGAGTAGTTTTTCTTTTTTCTTTATCTTTTTCTTTTCTTATCAGTAAGAAACCTTTGCGTTGTTACCAATTAGGTTAATTTAAGGGTTAAGTCATGACAGGAGAGCCCGGACCCATGTCATGCTCCTCCTGTGCTATGTGGGAAATCAGGGACATTTCCAGTGTTTCTGACAACTACATGTGCAAGAAGTGTATCCAGCTGCAGCTTCTGACAGACCACATTGCGGCACTGGAGCTGCAAATGGATTCACTCTGGAGCATCCGCGATGCTGAGGATGTTGTGAATAGCATGTTTAGTGGATTGGTCACACCGTAGGTAAAGGTTACACAGGCAGATAGGGAATGGGTGACCATCAGGAACAGCAGAGGAAGGGCTCCCCTGCGGTCAACTCCCTCCAAGACAGATATACTGTTTTGGGTACTGTTGGGGGAGAGGACTCATCAGGGGAAGGCAGCAGCAGCCAAATTCATGCCACCATGGGTGGCTCTGCTGCACAGGAGGGCAGGAAAAAGAGTCAGAGAGCTATGGTGATAGGGGATTCTATTGTAAGGGGAATAGATAGGCGTTTCTGTGGCCGCAAACGAGACTCCAGGATGGTATGTTGCCTCCCTGGTGCAAGGGTCAAAGATGTCTTGGAACGGCTGCAGCGCATTCTGGAGGGGGAGGGTGAACAGCCAGCTGTCGTGGTACATATAGGTACCAACGCTATAGGTAAAAAACGGGATGAAGTCCTACAAGCTGAATTTAGGGAGCTAGGAGTTAAATTAAAAATTAGGACCTCAAAGGTAGTAATCTCAGGATTGCTACCAGTGCCACGTGCTAGTCAGAATAGAAATTGCAGGATAGCTCAGATGAATAAGTGACTTGAGGAATGATGCAAGGGTGAGGGATTCAAATTCCTGGGACATTGGAACCGGTTCTGGGGGAGGTGGGAGCAGTACAAACCAGATAGTCTGCACCTAGGCAGGATTGGAACCGATGTCCTAGGCGGAGTGTTTGCTACTGCTGTTAGGGAGGGTTTAAACTAAAAAGGCAGGGGAATGGGAATCTACGCAGGGAGGCAGAGGGAAGTAAAAAGGGGGAAGAAGCAAAAAGAAGGAAGGAGAAAAACAAGAGTGGAGGGCAGAGAAATCAAGGGCAAAAATCAAAAAGGGCCACATTACAACATAATTCTAAAAGGACAAAGAGTGTTAAAAAAACAAGCCTGAAGGCTCTGAGTCTCAATGCGAGGAGCATTCATAATAAGGTGGATGAATTGACTGCGCAGATAGCAGTTAACCGATATGATGTAATTGTAATTTGGACCCCCTTACTACTGGACCAAGACTTTGTTCGGCTAAGCCCGTGTGGTTGCCGGTGTGCAACGGCCACCCCACGTTAAAAGAACTCACGCACAGGCATCTTCCACTCTGTCAGTATGAAGTTCGGGACCTGGAACATCAGGACCCTCATGGACAATCCCAACAGCAACAGGCCGGAACGCTGCACCGCCATAGTTGCCCGGGAACTCAGACATTTTGACATTGACATCGCTGCTCTAAGCGAGACCTGGCGGGCAGGGGAAGGCCAGTTGAAGGAACATGGTGGAGATTACACCTTCTTCTGGAAAGGGAAACCAGAGGAAGAATGCCACCTTCATGGAGTCGGCTTTGCCGTCAAGAATGAGCTGGCCGACCGCCTCATAGACTCCCCCTGTGGGGTCAATGAACGCCTCATGACTCTCCGTATCATCCTATCTCAGAACCAATGTGCCACAGTCATTACTGCGTACGCCCTCACACTCAATGCAACCTAAAGAGGGTTTTTATTCCAACCTCGAGACATCCTTGTCCCGTGTTTCGACGGGCAACAAATTGATCCTCCTGGGTGATTTTAATGCCACGGTTGGCAAAGACACAGCCCTCTGGGGAGGTGTGATTGGCAGAGAGGGGGTAGGGAAAGCCAATTCCAGCGGTACCCTACTCCTGACAAAATGTCTAGAACATGAACTCCTCATTACCAACACCCTGTTCCGCCAGAGGGACAAATACAAGGCATCGTGGCAACACCCTCGCTCCAAACAATGGCACCTGCTTGACTATGTCATCGTCCAAGCCAGGGATTGCAAGGATGTGCGCATCACCCGCGCTATGACAGGAGCTGACGACTGCTGGATGGACCACCGCCTAATCCGATCCATCGTTGACATTAACATTACCCCAAAGCAGAGGGGACAGCAGAATCAATTCTGCAAAAAAGTTAATGCCGGGGCACTTAGAGACCCAGCTAAGAGAGCCCTATACAGCCAACGCCTCACAGCCAATCTGGCGTGCCTTGATGACCCTGAGATGTTGAATCCCCATAGCGCTTGGTCTGCCCTCCAGGCTTCGAAAACCAGTGCCTCTGAAGAGACATTTGGTCACTCAACCACCAAACATCAGGACTGGTTTGATGAAAATGATCAGGAGATCGAAGGACTAATAGATTGCAAGCGCAAAGCATTTCTGAGCCTCAAGCAACAGACCAACTCAGGAGCTGCAAAACAACATTACAGACGGCTCAAGGCTCAGGTCCAACAAAAAACTCAGGACCTAAAGAACAGGTGGTGGATGGAGAAAGCACAGGAGATACAACAACTGGCCAACAGCCACGATATGCGAGGATTCTTCACTGCAGTCAAGGCCACCTATGGTCCAAACTCCCAAAACCCCCCGCACTCCTGGCCAAGAACGGGGAAACACTCATCAAGGGATGCGTGCAATAAGGGTACAGCAGTTATCATGGGTGACTTTAATCTACATATTGATTGGGCTAACCAAACTGGTAGCAATACTGTGGAGGAGGATTTCCTGGAGTGTATAAGGGATGGATTTCTAGACCAATATGTCGAGGAAGCAACTAGAGAGCAGGCCAGCCTAGACTGGATCTTGTGTAACGAGAGAGGATTAATTAGCAATCTGGTTGTGCGGGGCCCCTTGGGGAACAGTGATCATAATATGGTAGAGTTCTTCATTAAGATGGAGAGTGACACAGTTAATTCAGAGACTAGGGTCCTGAACTTAAAGAAAGGAAACTTCGATGGTGTGAGACATGAATTGGCTAGAATAGACTGGAAAATGATACTTAAAGGGTTGACGGTGGATAGGCAATGGCAGACATTTAACTATCACATGGATGAACTACAACAATTGTACATCCCTGTGTGGCGTAAAAATAAAAAAGGGAAAGTGGCTCAACCGTGGCTAACAAGGGAAATTAGGGATGGTGTTAAATCCAAGGAAGAGGCATATAAATTGGCCAGAAAAAGCAGCAAACCTGAGGACTGGGAGAAATTTAGAATTCAGCAGAGGAGGACTAAGGGTTTAATTCGGAGGGGGGAAAATAGAGTATGAGAGTAAGCTTGTAGAGAACATAAAAACTGACTGCAAAAGCTTCCATAGATATGTGAAGAAAAAAAGATGGGTGAAGACTGATGTAGATCCATTGCAGTCAGAATCAGGTGAATTTATAATGGGGAACAAAGAAATGGCAGACCAACTGAACAAATACTTTAGTTCTGTCTTCACTAAGGAAGACACAAATAACCTCCTGAAAATTCTAGGGGACTGAGGGTCTAGCAAGGAGGAACTGAGGGAAATCCTTACTAGTCAGGAAATGGTGTTTGGGAAATTGAAGGGACTGAAGGCCGATAAATCCCCAGGATCTGATAGTCTGCATCCGAGAGTAATTAAGGAAGTGGCCCTAGAAATAGTACATGCATTGGTGGTCATTTTCCAACATTCTATGGAATATGGATTGGAGGGTAGCTAATGTAACCCTACTTTTTAAAAAAAGGAGGGAGAGTGAAAACAGGAAATTATAGACCGGTTAGCCTGACATCGGTGGTGGGGAAAATGCTGGAATCAATTATTAAAGATATAATAGCAGCGCATTTGGAAAGCAGTGACAGGATCGGTCCAAGTCAGCATGGATTTATGAAAAGGAAATCATGCTTGACAAATCTTTTTGAGGATGCAACTAGTAGAGTGGACAAGGGAGAACCAGTGGATGTGGTGCATTTGGACTTTCAAAAAGCTTTTGACAAGGTCCCACACAAGAGATTAGTGTGCAAAATTAAGGCACATGGTATTTGGGGTAATGTGCTGACGTGGATAGAGAACTGGTTGGCAGACAGGAAGCAGAGAATCGGAATAAATGGGTCCTTTTCAGAATGGCAGGCAGTGACTAATGGGGTGCCGCAGGGTTCAGTGCTGGGACCCCAGCTATTTACAATATACATTAATGATTTAGACGAGGGAATGGAATGTAATATCTCCAAGTTTGCAGATGTCACTAAGCTGAGTGGCAGTGCGAGCTGCGAGGAGGATGCTTAGAGGCTGCAGAGGGACTTAGACAGGTTAGGTGAATGGGCAAATGGATGGCAGATGCACTATAATGTGGATAAATGTGAGGTTATCCACTTTGGTAGCAAAAACCAGAAGGCAGATTATTATCTGAATGGTGACAGATTAGTAAAAGGGGAGGTGCAACGAGCCCTGGGTGCCATGGTACATCAGTCATTGAAGGTAGGCATGCAGGTACAGCAGGCAGTAAAGAAAGCAAATGGCATACTGGCCTTTATAGCGAGGGGATTTGAGTATAGGAGCAGGGAGGTCTTACTGCAGTTGTACAGGGCCTTGGTGAGACCACACCTTGAGTATTGTGTGCAGTTTTGGTCTCCTAATCTAAGGAAGGACATGCTTGCTATTGAGGGAGTGCAGCGAAGGTTCACCAGACTGAGTCCCGGGATGGCAGGACTGACATATGAGGAAAGACTGGATCGGCTAGGCTTATACTCACTGGAATTTAGAAGAATGAGAGGGGATCTCATAGAAACTTCTAAAATTCCGACGGGACTGGACAGGTTAGATGCAGGAAGAATGTTCCCGATGTTGGGAAAGTCCAGAACCAGGGGTCACAGTCTAAAGATAAGGGGTAAGCCATATATGATGAGGAGATGAGGAGAAACTTTTTCACCCAGAGTTGTGAACGAGTGGAATTCTCTGCCACAGAAAGTTGTTGAGCCCAGTTCGTTGGACATATTCAAAAGGGAGTTAGATGTGACCCTTATGGCTAAAAGGAGCGGTGGGTATGGAGACAAGGCATGGGTGGGGTCCTGAGGTTACATGATCAGCCATGGTCATATTGAATGGCGGTGCAGGCTCGAAGGGCCGAATGGCCTGCTCCTACACCTATTTTCTATGTTTCTATGTTTCTGGCCCGTGGCAGTTCATGCCATCGGGTGCCTGCAATGTTAAACCGATCTGAGGCAGGGTATTGCTACTGGTGCCTCTGCTCTCCGGGGATCGTTTACTCTGCGGCTTGTCAGCTGTGCGGACACTTTATGATACATCATTCTGGTCCCGGGGACGCAGGCTACAGCATTGGGTAGCCAGCTGGACCTGTATACGACCGTTAGGTGTTCGCCCGCTATATTGGCTGATTGCAATTTGCACCTGACATCGCTCAACAACAATTTGCTCATTACAGCTGGACATTTACATTGGTTACCAATTTCAAGCAGTTCATTCAAAAATGGCGGGTTGCTGGCCTCCTTTAAAATGGCCTTACTACTTTTACCACAATCGTCTTCCTTGCATGGAACCACGTGTTGTTCCTCCATTAGCGCTACATCTCGTGGTTTGGACGCCATCTTTTCCCTGTCCATGATGTCGACTGCGGCGATCTTCTTTCTCACGGATTCTGCCACTGAATCTGGGAAGGTGCCCTCGCATCCAATCTTCCTCCCCAGGAGTCCTGCCACTGAAACCGGGAAGGTGCATTCGGGTCGTCTCGGCCGGATCATCGCCACGCAGTCGTGATGAGCGGTCTGTGCCTCGGGGGCTGCGCGGATCTGCTCTCTGGTGCTTGGTCCAACTGAAGGTGGGGGCTTGCTCTGCCTCTGAGCACGGGGGATGTCGATTTCTGGTGGGAAGAAATCTTCCCAGTTCCAATGAATCTTCCCCATCCATCTTCTTCCAAGTAGCGTTGGTCCATCACCTGAAACAATCCACAATGGTAAATTGTAAACCGCGCTATTATGGGATAGACTTACATCCACACTGACATCAGTTCCTTGGTGTAGGTGCGGAGTTTTGCCTGAACCGAGACCAGCTTGGGTCGTTTAGCTTGATAGTTCCATAGCCTCACAAAGGCTTCCTGGCGCATTACTGACTGACTCGACTGCCACTTCCATGAAGACTGGAACGCCATTTATCTCGACTTCCATTATCACTGGAGGACAATCTGTGGTGCAGGTATATACTCAATACACTTCGTCCTGGGACTGAGCTGCCTCTCTAGCCATCTCCTCGTAATCCGTGCTGGATTCACAGCCATCTGCTGACTCCTCTTCTGCATATTCTTTGGAGGTGGCCCTTTGTGCTGCAGCCTTTGCACACATAGTCTCTGAACCGACACTGATGAGCCCTGTGATTACCTCCGCAACGCCAGCATGGGTGCTACTCGAATTACGTTTGCACCCCTCGGCGGACTCTGAGTTAAAGGACTTGCGGGCCTGTACGCTCTGCCCTGGTCAGATTCACGTTCAACAGTTCTGCCTGTGAAAGGCACCATTCTATTTACAGTACTTGCCGGGTTTGAGTCCTGAGAGTGAGTCATCATCTGCTTGGAGCTGCAGCTTGAGGTCATGAAACATAGAAACATAGAAACATAGAAATTAAGTGCAAGAGCAGGCCATTTGGCGCTTCAAGCCTGCACCGCCATTCAATAAGATCATGGCTGATCATTCAACCTCAGTACCCCTTTCCTGCTTTCTCTCCATACCCCTTGATCCCTTTGGCTGTAAGGGCCATATCTAACTCCCTTTTGAATATATCTAACGAACTGGCCTCAACAACTTTCTGCGGTAGAGAATTCTACAAGTTAACCACTCGCTGAGTGAAAAAGTTTCTCATCAACTCGGTCCTAAATGGCTTACCCCTTATTTTTAGACTGTGACACCTGGTTCTGGAACTCTCCAGCAACGGGAACATTCTTCCGGCCTCTAACCTGTCCAATCCTGTCAGAATTTTATATGTTTCTAAGAGATCTCCTCTCATTCTTCTAAACTCCAGTGGATACAAGCCCAGTTGATCCAGTCTCTCCTCATATGTCAGTACTGCCATCCCGGGAATCAATCTGGTGAACCTTCGCTGTACTCCCTCAATAGCAAGAATGTCCTTCCTCAGATTAGGAGACCAAAACTGAATACAATATTCCAGGTGTGGCCTCAACAAGGCTCTGTACAGTTGCAGTAAGACCTCCCTGCTCCGATATTTTTTGAGGATGTTTCCAGTAGAGTGGACAAGGGAGAACCAGTTGATGTGGTATATTTGGACTTTCAGAAGGCTTTCGACAAGGTCCCACACAAGAGATTAATGTGCAAAGTTTCAGCACATGGGATTGGGGGTAGTGTGCTGACATGGATTGAGAACTGGTTGTCAGACAGGAAGCAAAGAGTAGGAGTAAATGGGGACTTTTCAGAATGGCAGGCAGTGACTAGTGGGGTACCGCAAGGTTCTGTGCTGGGGCCCCAGCTGTTTACACTGTACATTAATGATTTAGACGAGGGGATTAAATGTAGTATCTCCAAATTTGCGGATGACACTAAGTTGGGTGGCAGTGTGAGCTGCGAGGAGGATGCTATGAGGCTGCAGAGCGACTTGGATAGGTTAGGTGAGTGGGCAAATGCATGGCAGATGAAGTATAATGTGGATAAATGTGAGGTTATCCACTTTGGTGGTAAAAACAGAGAGACAGACTATTATCTGAATGGTGACAGATTAGGAAAAGGGGAGGTGCAAAGAGACCTGGGTGTCATGGTACATCAGTCATTGAAGGTTGGCATGCAGGTACAGCAGGCGGTTAAGAAAGCAAATGGCATGTTGGCCTTCATAGTGAGGGGATTTGAGTACAGGGGCAGGAAGGTGTTGCTACAGTTGTACAGGGCCTTGGTGAGGCCACACCTGGAGTATTGTGTACAGTTTTGGTCTCCTAACCTGAGGAAGGACATTCTTGCTATTGAGGGAGTGCAGCGAAGGTTCACCAGACTGATTCCCGGGATGGCGGGACTGACCTATCAAGAAAGACTGGATCAACTGGTCTTGTATTCACTGGAGTTCAGAAGAATGAGAGGGGACCTCATAGAAACGTTTAAAATTCTGACGGGGTTAGACAGGTTAGATGCAGGAAGAATGTTCCCAATGTTGTGGAAGTCCAGAACCAGGGGACACAGTCTAAGGATAAGGGGGAAGCCATTTAGGACCGAGATGAGGAGAAATTTCTTCACCCAGAGAGTGGTGAACCTGTGGAATTCTCTACCACAGAAAGTTGTTGAGGCCAATTCACTAAATATATTCAAAAAGGAGTTAGATGAAGTCCTTACTACTAGGGGAATCAAGGGGTATGGTGAGAAAGCAGGAATGGGGTACTGAAGTTGCATGTTCAGCCATGAACTCATTGAATAGCGGTGCAGACTAGAAGGGCCGAATGGCCTACTCCTGCACCTATTTTCTATGTTTCTATGTTTCTATACTCAAATCCTCTAGCTATGCAGGCCAACATGCTATTTGCCTTCTTCACCGCCTGCTGTACCTGCATGCCAAACTTCAATGACTGATGTACCATGACACCCAGGTCTCGTTGCACCTCCCCTTTGTGTAATCTGTCACCATTCAGATAATATTCTGTCTTCCTGTTTCTGCCACCAAAGTGGATAACCTCACATTTATCCACATTATAGTGCATCTGCCATGCACTTGTCCACTCACCTAACCTGTCCAAGTCACCTTGCAGCCTCTTAGCATCCTCCTCACAGCTCACACCAGCTTAGTGTCATCTGCAAACTTGGAGATATTACATTCAATTCCTTCATCTAAATCATTGATGTATATTGTAAATAGCTGGGGTCCCAGCACTGAACCCTGCGGCACCCCACTAGTCACTGCCTGCCATTCTGAAAAGGACCCATTTATTCCGATTCTCTGCTTCCTGTCTGCCAACCAGTTCTCTATCTACGTCAGTATATTACCCCCAATACCATGTGCTTTAATTTTGCACACTAATCTCTTGTGTGGGACCTTGTCAAAAGCCTTTTGAAAGTCCAAATACACCACATCCACTGGTTCTCCCTTGTCCACTCTACTAGTTACATCCTCAAAAAACTCTAGAAGATTTGTCAAGCATGATTTCCCTTTCATAAATCCATGCTGACTTGGAGCGATCCTGTCACTGCTTTCCAAATGCGCTGCTATTTCATCTTTATAATTGATTCCAACATTTTCCCACCACCGATGTCAGGCTAACCGGTCTATAACTCCCTGTTTTCCCTCTCCCTCCTTTTTTAAAAAGTGGTGTTACATTAGCTACCATCCAGTCCATAGGAACTGATCCGGAGTCAATAGACTGTTGGAAAATGATCACCAATGCATCCACTATTTCTAGGGCCACTTCCTTAAGTACTCTGGGATGCAGCCTATCAGGCCCTCGGGATTTATCGGTCTTCAATCCCATCAATTTCCCGAACACCATTTCCTGACGAATAAAAATTTCCTTCAGTTCCTCCTTTTCGCCAGACCCTCGAACCCCTAGTATTTCCGGAAGGTTATTTGTGTCTTCCTTAGTGAAGACAGATCCAAAATATTTGTTCAATTGGTCTGCCATTTCTTTGCTCCCCATTATAAATTCACCTGATTCTGACTGCAAAGGATCTCCGTTGGTCTTCACTAATGTTTTTCTCTTTACATATCTATAGAAGCTTTTGCAGTCAGTTTTTATGTTCCCTGCAAGCTTACTCTCATACTCTATTTCCCCTCTCCTAATGAAACCCTTTGTCCTCCTCAGCTGAATTCTAAATTTCTCCTAGTCATCAGGTTTGCTGCTTTTTCTGGCCAATTTATATGCCTCTTCGTTGGATTTATCACAATCCCTAATTTCCCTTGTTAGCCATGTTGGGCTACCTTCCCCGTTTTATTTTTACTCCAGACAGGGATGCACAATTTTTGAAGTTCATCCATGTAATCTATACACGTCTGCCATTGCCTATCCACTGTCAACCCTTTAAGTATCATTTTCCAGTCTATCCTCACCAATTCACGTCTCATACCATTGAAGTTACCTTTCCTTAAGTTCAGGACTCGAGTCTCTGAATTAACACTGTCACTCTCCATCTTAAAAATGAATTCTACCATATTATGGTCACTCTTCCCCAAGGGGCCTCACACAACAAGATTGCTAATTAGTCCTCTCTCATTACACAACACCCAGTCGAGGATGGCCAGCTCTCGAGTTGGTTCCTGTACATATTGGTCTAGAAAGCCATCCCTAATACACTCCAGGAAATCCTCCTCCACCGCATTGCTACCAGCTTGGTTAGCCCAATCTATATGTAAATTAAAGTCTTCCATGATAACTGCTGCAAATTTATTGCACCCATCCCTAATTTCCTGTTTGATGCCATCCCCAACCTCACTACTACTGTTTGGTGGTCTGTACACAACTCCTACTAGCGTTTTCTGCCCTTTGGTATTCTGCAGCTCTACCCATACAGATTCCACATCATCCAAGCTATGTCCTTTCTTACTATTGCGTTAATTTCCTCTTTAATCAGCAACGCTACCCCACCTCCTTTTCCTTTCTGTCTATCCTTCCTGAATGTTGAAATACCCCTGGATGTTGAGTTCCCAGCCTTGGTCAGCCTGGAGCCATGTCTCCGTAATCCCAATTATATCATAATCGTTAATAGCTGCCTGTGCAGTTAATTCATCCACCTTATTACGAATACTCCTCACATTGAGGCACAGAGTCTTCAGGCATGTCTTTTTAGCACTCTTTGTCCCTTTAGAATTTTGCTGTATTGTGGCCCTTTTTGATTTTTCCCTCTGTCTCCCCGCATTGGTTCCCATCCCCCTGCCATATTAGTTTAACCCCTTCCCAACAGCACTAGCAAACACTCCCCCTAGGACGTTGGTTCCGGTCCTGCCCAGGTGGAGACAGTCCGGTTTGTACTGGTCCCACCTCCCCCAGAACCGGTTCCAATGTCCCAGGAATTTGAATCCCTCCCTCTTGCACCACTCCTCAAGCCACGTATTCATCTTAGCTATCCTGCAATTCTTACTCTGACTAGCACGTGGCACTGGTAGAAATCCTGAGATTACTACCTTTGAGGTCCTACTTTTTAATTTAACTCCTAGTTCCTGGCTGATGCTAATGGCCTTCTGCAGAGTGACAGTGGTTTCGGCAGACAGTAGCCTGTGAAGAAGGGCCTCATGACCGATGCCAAATTACGAAGACGTCCCGCAACACATCGGCGAGGGATGCGCTGAATTCACACGGTCTTGCCAGCCTCCTGAGGTCGGTAGCGTACTTCACGATTTCCTGGCCGTCGGAGCGGCGGTGTGTATAAAATCGATGCCTGGCCGCGAGGATGCTCTCCTTCGGTTTGAGTTGTTCCCGAATTCGCCCTTTCAGCTCCTGGTCTGATGTGGTCGTTGTTTTCTCTGGTGCAAGCAAGTCCCTGATGAGGCTGTAGAACACGGGCCCACAACTGGTCAACAGGATAGCTCTGCGCTTATCTGCCAACGTGGCTGGATCATCGCCTACCAGGTCGTTTGCGATGAAATATTGGTCGAGCCGCTCTGTAAAGGCTTCCCAATCTTCACCCTCCGAGAACTTTTCTAATGCACCAACGTTAGTTATTTCTGCATGAAAGTTCGTAATCTTGTCGCCAGTTGTTGTGTCTTTAATACTCGTATGAATGACTCCACGAGGTCTTGTATTGTAATTGAGCTGTTATGAACATAGTCCCATTTATTGTAACTCCAGAGTTAGGCACAAGCATGGTAGGCAGCCTTTTATACTGGGCACAAAAGTGGGAGACCCTTAGGTCTCCCACTATAGTGCCCTCTGGTGGCACACCTGATGTGACTATACAGTTAGTATACATGGTCTACATACATGACAGTAGGTCTCCTCCTTCTCCTCCCTCTGCCAGTAGCTTGTCCTGTCCTTTGTCACCTCTGCTCATTCTCCTTGTCATGCTGCAGTCCAAGGGGAATGCCTACTACTCCAACCATATCTGGGAGCAAGTGGTTTGTGCAGAATCCTTGAAGTCAAGACAAAGTCCTTCAGCACATGCCGCATCCCTCCTGTCGACTTTAGCAACTTTTGGTGAACACGAGAAGCCACCAAGCTCTTCTACAATTGCAGCAAGAGCCAGTAGAAATCAATCAGCAACTAATCTGTAAGTAGTGAGGTGGAGCATGCCATGCTCCACCTCACACTCAACAAGCTCCCTGCTGGAGTGGAACTAACCTGCAGAATCAGTGGGAACCTGTTCAACCTTCGTCGTCTCAAGGCCAGATCCAAGACCACTCGAACCTCTGTCATCGAGCTACAGTACGCGGATGACGCCTGCGTCTGTGCACAAACAGAGGCTGAACTACAAGTCATAGTCAACTTAATCACTGAGGTGTACGAAAGCATGGGCCTTACACTAAACATCCGTAAGACAAAGATCTTCCACCAACCTGTCCCCGCCACACAGCAGTGCCCCCCCAGTCATCAAGATCCACAGTGCGGCCCTGGACAACGTGGACCATTTCACATACCTCAGGAGTCTCTTATCAACAAGGGCAGACATTGATGACGAGATTCAACACCACCTTCAGTGCGCCAATGCAGCCTTCGGCAACCAGAGGAAAAGAGAGTTCGACAAACAGGCCCTCAAATCTACCACCAAGCTCATGGTCTACAGGGCTGTAATAATACCTGCCCTCCTGTATGGCTCAGAAACATGGATCATGTACAGTAGACACCTCAAGTCGCTGGAAAAATACCACCAACGATGTCTCCGCAAGATCCTGCAAATTCCCTGGGAGGACAGATGCACCAATGTTAGCGTCCTCGACCAGACCAACGTCCCCAGCATTGAAGCACTGACCACTCGATCAGCTCCGCTGGGCAGGCCACATAATTTGCATGCATGACACGAGACTCCCAAAGCAAACATGCTACTCGGAACTCCTTCACGGCAAACGAGCCAAAGGTGGGCAGCGGAAACATTTCAAGGACACCCTTACAGCCTCCCTGATAAAGTGCAACATCCCCACCGACATCTGGGAGTTCCTAGGCAAAGACCACCCTAAGTAGAGGAAGTGCATCTGGGAGGGCGCTGAACACCTCGAGTCTCATCGCCGAGAGCATGCAGAAATCAAGCGCAGGCAGCGGAAAGGGCGTGCGGCAAACCAATCCCACTCACCCTTTCCTTCAACGACTGTCTGTCCTACATGTGACAGGGACTGTGGTTCTCGTATTGAACTGTTCAGTCACCTAAGAACTCATTTTTAGAGTGGAAGCAAGTCTTCCCCGATTCCGAGGACTGCCTATGATGATGAGGTAAGTAGTTGATGATTCCTTTCGTAGTGCTGTTGGGGGCATCTTCCCGTTGCTGAACATGTGTTCAGCGCTGTTTATTTAGGAGAGAATGTTAGTTGGTGCGTTGAGCTCTATAATGGCAGTGCTGGCGTTAAATCAGCATTACTCGCTGATTGATATCACAATCTGTCTATTCTGCATACTTCCGGCGGATGTTCCCTCACCAGATGGTGTTCAGAATATGCGCGTGCACCACGGACGCCCTTTCGGAGCCAAAACGGCACTTATACTGCCGAAGAAACAGGTGCAAATGAGCTGAATTTTGCGGCCTTTCTGTGGCAAAATAAACTTTTGTTTGTTAATCAGAAAATTAGAAGGTGTGTTTAAAGCCCCAGATTATTTTTTATGATTGGGAGCAAGACTGGCCATTGACTGAGCATGTTACAACTTCCTGTTTATTAGTTTGCACTCCCTGTCCAGTACACAACCAGTGACACCGGTGCATTCTTGGAGTTGCAGTCCAGTGTGACATACATAGATTTTGACTGTGTGTAATAATGTAAAACGATGGAAATAAAAATCAGGAGAGATGTAAAACAGGCTGCTGACCATTTTTACACTATTGCACAAAGTCAAAATCTACCCCAGGAAACGCACAGGTAGCTGGCTCTTGGGAATTTAGCAGAAGTCATATCCCAGGCTTCAGAGAGGAGGCAGGCATTCGGGAGGGGAGCTTTTGGAGGTATTTCTAACATACATTGGCTGATAGGTTAATTAATGTTTTTTCAAAATTTTAAATGTTTTTATGGGCTTTTTTTTTTACAGCTATATCATCAGCTCGATAAGAAATTAAAATGGCAGCTGGAATCATATTGCAAATATAAAAACAGTGATTTCTTTGGTTGGATAATGAGCCTTTCAAGTGGTTACTTTTCTGTGAATTTCTGTGGAATGTTTGCTAATCAGTCTGCTTAAGGTGCTTATTTGAGACTGAGAGAAAATTGTGATAGTAGATATTTTTTCTGCTGTGGACAGATTTAATGTGCCACCCACAGGTATAATGTGGACATACTGTGTGCAAAATGTTTAATTATATAGATTATCATTTTTAGTATGCTCTGTAAAGTCCTGTCCCCTCAGTACAGATTTACACGAGGCATGTAGTGAAGTCAAGGTCACTCTGGATCTGAACCTTTATTTCACAGCTCTGGAATGCTGCACTTGCCTGAGACCTGTCCTTATATACCTGTCTCTTGCAAGTGCACCCCTGGTGATAAGGTATGCTGGTGGTTACAGGTCATATCTTATTACAGTCATGTATAGCATGTTAGGATACAGTTATATATAATAATGTAAGATACATGACATCACCCTCCCCCAAGGTCTTATTGTCTTTATAGGTTCAGTCTCTCAGGTGGTCTACGCTCTCGTGTGGAGCATCTGAGTTGTGGTTCAGTTGTTTGCCTTGGTGTCTGTTTTTCTTTGGGTGTGGTTGCTGGTATCTCGCCTGGGCTGTCTGTTTCGATTGGTGTGATTGTTGTTGACTCGCCTGGGCTGTCTGTTAGGATTGCCCTTTCCTCAGGTTGTTCCCTCTGTCTGTCTACCAGGTGTGGTGCGAGTTCCACATTGTAGTCTGCCTCTGGTTCCGCAGTGTTGTTGGTAAATCTGCTTTTGACTTGGTCTACATGCCTCTGGCAGGTTTTGCCATTGTCCATTTGTACTACCAGTAGCCTGTTTCCTTCCTTGCATGTTACTGTCCCTGCAAGCCATTTGGGACCCCTGCCATAGTTTAGTACAAACACTTTGTCCCCTATCTCATTCCATCTCCCCCTCGAATTTCTGTCATGGTACTCAGTCAGCTTATGGCGCTTTGCCTCAACAATTTTGTACATGTCTGGGAGGATTAATGAGAGCCTTGTTTTTAAAGTCCTTTTCATCAACAGTTGCGCGGGGGGATCCCAGTCAGTGAGTGCGGATGAGATCTGTATGTCAGCAGCAGTCGTGACAGGCGACCCTGCAGCGTGGGACCTTGGATTTTAAGCATGCCTTGTTTAATGATTTGCACTGCTCTCTCCGCTTGGCCATTGGAGGCCGGCTTGAACGGTGCCGTCTTGACGTGATTTATGCCGTGGTCAATTATAAAGTCTTGGAATTCTGCGCTGGTGAAGCACGGACCATTGTCACTGACAAATATGTCAGGGATTCCATGCATTGCAAACATGGTTGCGAGGCTCTCAACAGTGGTGGAGTTTGTGCTCGAGTTTAAAATGGTGCATTCGATCCACTTTGAAAATGCATCTACAACTACAAGAAACATTTTGCCCATAAATGGGCCCACATAGTCTACGTGCACCCGCAACTACGGTTTGGTAGGCCAGGGCCAGGGGCTCAGTGGAGCCTCCCTGGGGGCATTGCTGAGTTGGGCACAAATGGTGCACCTTCGGACGCAGAGCTCCAAGTCCGAGTCTTTACCAGGCCACCAGATGTGGGATCTGGCTATGGCCTTCATGAGAACGATCCCTGGGTGCTCGCGGTGGAGCTCCCGGACAAATGCCTCTCTGCCTCGCAGAGGCATGACTGCTCGGCTGCCCCACATCAGGCAGTCTGCTTGTAGTGATAGCTCGTGCATGCGCCTGTGAAATGGTTTTAATTCCTCGGGGCAGGCATCGCGAGCCTCTGCCCAGTAACCAGTTAGGATACATCTTTTTACTAAGGATAACGTAGGGTCGCTGGCCGTCCAGGCTCTGATTTGGCGAGCCATCATGGGCGAACCTGTGGACTCAAAGGCAGTAATTGCCATGACTATCTCACAGTCCTGTTCGTCAGACCCTTCCGTGGTCGCCAGGGGTAGCCTGCTGAATGCTTTGGCACAGTTGTCTGTGCCTGGTCTGTGCCTTATGGTATAGTCGTAGGATGCCAGCATGAGTGCCCACCGTTGAATTTGCGCCGAGGTGTTGGCGTTTATTGCCTTGCTCTCGGATAGGAGGGACGTGAGGGGCTTGTGGTTGGTTTCTAACGCGAACTTGTCCCCAAAAAGGTATTGGTGCATCTTTTTGACACCGTACACGCACGCGAGCGCCTCCTTCTCTACCATTCCGTACCCGCGCTCCGCCCACGAAAGTGACCTGGAGGCATAAGCTATGGGTTGTAATTTGCCCGCACTATTGACATGTTGCAAAATGCACCCGACCCCATACGCTGACGCATCGCATGTGAGAACTAGCTTTTTACCTGGGTCAAAGAAAGTCAAAACACTGTTGGAACACAGAAGGCTGCATGCCTTATTGAAGACGCGTTCCTGGGTGTCCCCCCAAAACCAATCGCACTCCTTTCTGAGTAGCACATGGAGAGGCTCCAGCAGTGTGCTTAAGTTCTGCATAAAGTTCCCAAAGTAATTGAGTAGCCCGAGAAAGGCGCGCAGTTCTGAGACATTCCGGGGCCTGGGTGCCAGGCAAATTGCTTCTGTTTTGGACTCTGTTGGGCGGATTCCATCAGCGGCAATCCTTCTGCCCAAAAATTCAACCTCGGGTGCGAGAAAGAGGCACTTGGATTTCTTGACTCGTAGGCCTACCCGATCCAACAGCTTTAGTACTTCCTCCAAATTACGGAGATGGGAGTCGGTGTCCCTGCCCGTGATAAGTATGTTGTCTTGAAATACAACCGTCCCCGGGATGGACTTGAGCAGACTCTCCATGTTGCGCTGGAATATGGCAGCTGCCGACCTGATGGCGAATGGGCATCGATTGTACATGAAAAGGCCTCGATGTGTGTTGATGGTGGTGAGTAGCTTGGATTCCTCGGTCAATTCTTGCGTCATATACGCAGATGTGAGGTCTAATTTTGAGAAAAGTTTACCTCTAGCCAATGTGGCAAATAAGTCCTCCGCTCTGGGCAGCGGGTACTGGTCCTGTAGGGAGACTCTGTTTATGGTAGATTTGTAGTCCCCACAGATTCGTACGGATCCATCAGGCTTCATGACTGGGACGATGGGACTTGCCCAGTCGCTAAATTCCACAGGTGATATAATGCCTTCCCGCAGAAGCCTGTCTAGTTCGTGTTAAATCTTTTCCCTCATCACATAGGGTACAGCTCTGGCCTTGTGATGGACCGGTCTAGCATCCTGTGTGATGTAGATTTTGACTTTGGCCCCTTTGAAAGTGCCCACACCTGGCTGAAAGAGATGTTCAAATCGCTTCATAACTGTTGAGCAGGATGTCCGTTCCTCTAATGACATGGCATGGACATCATCCCTCCCCCAAGGTCTTATTGTCTTTATAGGTTCAGTCTCTCAGGTGGTCTACGCTCTCGAGTTGTGGTTCAGTTGTTTAAATTGTTGAACGCCCATGAGAGATTGACTCGCTCCCGTATCCAGCTCCATGTTGACAGATATCCCGTTGAGTAGGACCCTCATCATTATAGGAGGCATTCTGTTGTAGGAGCAGCCGCCATTGATCGTGTTGACCCGCTGTACATCGGTGTCCCGGGTACTGTCCCCACCATCTTCTGGTCCGCTTTCCGACCCATCCGATTCGTATACCAGCCGAGCTGCTTTTTTTTGCACATGCGGGCCAAATGCCCTGTATATTAACAATTTCTGCAAACAGCCTGCTGAAATCAACATTCCCTTGACGAGTGCCCACCCCCACACCTCCAGCACAGACCTGTTCCATTGTTCAAAGTGTTCCCAAAGAATGAGCTGCGTCTGGCTGATCTCTCTTGAGCTTCTCTCAGTTTGTAGTTGATTGCTCGCATTGTGGGTTGATGAGGTGTGAACGGCCGTTCCTGTGGCCCTTGATGGCTTCTGCCTGCTGTCGAGAGCCTGTTCTCCCGGTTTTGTCTGTGTGTGGGGGTAGCAGCTTGTTTAGTGCTGTGAACTTGTTGTTCCGATAGTTCGTTAGTTGTTGTACCTGCATTGTAAATCAACCTTGTTTCTTCTTCCCCTACCAAGAATGTCTGTGCAACCAGTGCTGATGCCTCTAAGGTCAAGTTCTTGGTCTCTATGAGCTTTCGGAATATGCCTGCGTGGTCTATTCCTTCAATGAAAAAATCTCTCAGCATTTCTCTCCTCAGTTCATCGGAGATCTCACATAAACTAGCCAACCTCCGAAGTTCCGCCACGAATTCGGGTATACTCTGGCCCACACAGCGTCTGTAGTTGTAGAACATGTGTAGGCTGCTCGCTGGCTTCAGGTGGTCTCTTACCAGTGTGCTCAATTCTTCAAACAACTTGATTGCTGGTTTCTCGGGTGCCAACAGATCCTTCATTAAAACATATGTTTTCGAGCCACAGCTGGCCAAGAGATGGGCTCTTCTCTTGTCTGCCTTATCATCGCCTAACCAGTCTTTGGTTACAAAGCTTTGCTGGAGCTTTTCTATAAAGTCCTTCCAATTGTCTCCCGCATTGTACTTTTCATCTGATCCGTTGTTCGCCATTCTGTGGATTCTGTAATCCTGTAACTCGTCGTCACTGTAAAGTCCTGTCCTCTCAGTACAGATTCACACGAGGCATGTAGTGAAGTCAAGGTCACTCTGGACCTGCACCTTTATTTCACAGCTCTGGAATGCTGCACTTGCCTGAGACCTGTCCTTATATACCTGTCTCTTGCAAGTGCACCCCTGGTAGTAAGGTATGCTGGTGGTTACAGGTCATATCTTATTACAGTCATGTATAGCATGTTAGGATACAGTTATATATAATAATGTAAGATACATGACATGCTCAATCATAGATCTGTTCTGAACATTGTTTTATACTAAATATAGGTTCTTAATCTCTGATCAAAGCTCTCTATAAGTTTTAAAATGCAATTAGGAAGCAACGTCCTTCCTTTATAATAATCATTAAAAACATTTTAAATGAAATCAAAACTGTAATTAACAACTTGAAGTTCCCCCAGCTGTTCCTTTGTAAGATGATTCACACAGTGTTGCACTGAAGTAGACAGGGTCAGGAAAGTCCCATTGGGGCAAAATAAAAGACCCCAATTTCATAGTGATGGGCTTTCCACCGACAAATATTACAAGTTCACTGACTCCCACAACTTCCTGGAGCATGCTCCTTCCCATCCCATTCTCCCAGTTTTCCTGCTTCCATTACATTTGCTCTTATGAAACCATCTTCCACACCAGAGCTTCTGAAATGCCTTCCTTTTGCCTCAGCTGAGGATTTTCACAGTGGTCGTCTGAACTTTTGACCAGGTCCATCCCATTTCCCAGGCCTCTGCCTTTATCTCTTGCTCGTACTCTCACAACTGTGACACAATCTCCCACCCCACCAGGTTTCATATTAGGCAGGCCATATTCCCCATATCTGCCACCTACAACATGATCCTGCCACCAAGCACATGTTCCTCTCCTCTCTTCTGCTTTCTGGAGGGGCTACTCTCTCTATGATAACTTTGCTCACTTTTCCACCACCCATTTCCAGTTGTCCTATCTTTTGGACCTTCCTGTATAATCAAAACAATCAACATTTACCTCCTCCCACACAGTTGCCCAGGGCTCCAAACACTCCCTCCTTGTGAGATAGCAATTTATGCTCCCCACAAGCCTCCTCCCACCTTACATCAACTAAAATAGCAGCATAACAATATTCTGATTAAATGCTATCTAAGAAAACGTTAAAAAATTGTGGGAATATAATTTTGATTCAGTAATGTGCTGAGATGTTATCCCATATATGGTAAGGCACAGGTTGGCATCAGAGATTCTCCTTATCTTGGCCAGAGGTATGTGAACAATGTATGAAAGGAAACTGCAAGAGAGGGTCTCACAGAAGTCGGAGACTACCGTGCAAGACTTCTAGTAGGCAGGCGAAGTTAAAAAGGCCAGCTTTTATTTTGCCGTCGCTACCTCTTCCCTTCCCAGATCCTGTTGTCTGTCATTCTCTAGCTACTAAGGCTGGGCGCCATTCCTTACCCATTTCTATTCCAATGATCCCTTTTCTTTTTCTTTTTTCCAAGCTGCACCCTTTTAGTTTCATTTTTCCAGGCTGTTCTTGCTCCTGTTTTACTTTTTTTCTTTCAAACTGCTCCCATTACTTTTTATCCTCCATTCAGCTCCCACTTCTTTCCTTTTCTCCAGGCTGCTCCCCTCAGATTTTCACTCTTACGTTATATGATCTTGGTAGCCACTCTGCTCGCTTTCCCTCAGCTTTGTCTCACTTTATTGAAGTCAGTGCTCTGCCGCTCTCTCATACATTCTTCCTATAGATCAATGAAAGCTCCTTTCAAGATAATATATACAGAGATAGATTAAGAAAGAAAAGTGAAAAAATAAATCCATCAGATTGGGTTGTGCTTGAATAGAGTGGAATCCTCTGGTAAGGTGCTACGTTGGCCCAGAATTTGCTGTCACAGGGCATCTAACGGCATCTGCCTTTAGTTAGACTTGTCCCTGCACCTTTCAGCTCAAAGGGCATGACTGTCAGGGAGCAGCCACAGGAGCAGCCAGCAGCAGTCGGAGGGGCCCATAAAAGGGCACGACAGTCGGGAGCAACCAGCGGTAGTCAGAGGGGCTGGCTGGTGCAGGGGCAGAAGGTAAACAAAGAAGTAAAAAGAAATCGAAGTGTGATGCCACAGCCAAGCGGGTAAGTGATTGGCTGGTGGATTGGTGAGTATTTGATCTTTTTCTTCTTTTCTTTCAGTAGGAAACCTTTGGCATTGTTGTCAAATTAAGTTAATCTAAGGGTTAAGTCATGGCTGGAGAGCCCAGACCCGTGTCATGCTCCTCCTGTGCTATGTTGGAAATCAGGGACGCTACCATTGTCCCTGACTACTGTGTGTGCAGGAAGTGTGTCCAGCTGCAGCTCCTGACAGACCGCATTATGGCACTAGAGCTGTGCATGGATTCACTCTGAAGTATCCGCGATGCTGAGGATGTTGTGAATAGCACGTTTAGTGAGTTGGTCACACCGCAGGTAAAGGTTACTCAGGCAGATAGGGAATGGGTGACCATCAGGCAGGGCAGTGGAAGAAGGTAGTACAGGGATCCCCTGCAGTCATCTCCTTCCAAAACAGATACACCGTTTTGGGTACTGTTGGGGGAGATGACTCATCAGGGGAAGGCAGCAATAGCCAAGTTCATGGCACCATGGGTGACTCTGCTGCACAGGAGGGCAGGAAAAAGAGTGGGAGAGCTATAGTGATATGGGGATTCTATTGTAAGGGGAACAGATAGGCAATTCTGCAGTCGCAAACAAGACTCCAGGATGGTATGTTGCCTCCCTGGTGCAAGGGTCAAGGATATCTTGGAGCGGCTGCAGCGCATTCTGGAGGGGGAGGGGGAACAGCCAGCTGTCGTGGTGCATATAGGTACCAACGATATAGGAAAAAAAGGGGATGAGGTCCTACAAGCTAAATTTAGGGAACTAGGAGTTAAATTATAAAGTAGGACTTCAAAGGTAGTAATCTCAGAATAGCTACCAGTGCCACGTGCTAGTCAAAGTAGGAATTGCAGGATAGCTCAGATGAATACGTGGCTTGAAGAATGGTGCAAGGAATCTATGATTCAAATTCCTGGGGCATTGGAACCGGTTCTGGGGGAGGTGAGGCCAGTACAAACTGGACAGTCTGCACCTGGGCAGGACCAGAACCTATGCCCGAGGCAGAATGTTTGCTCGTGCTGTTAGGGAGGGGTTAAGCTAATATGGCAGGTGGATGGGAACCTATGCAGGGAGGCAGAGGGAATTAAAAAGGGGGCATAAGTAAAAGGTAGGAAGGAGAAAAACAAGAGTGGAGGGCAGCGAAATCAAGGGCAAAAATCAATAAGGGCCACATTACAACATAATTCTAAAAGGACAAAGAATGTTAAAAAAAACAAGCCTGAAGGCTCTGAGTCTCAATGCGAGGAGCATTCGTAATAAGGTGGACGAATTAACTACGCAGATAGCTGTTAACGGCTATGATGTAATTGGGATTACGGAGACATGGCTCCAGGGTAACCAAGGCTGGGAACGCAACATCCAGGGGTATTCAATATTCAGCAAGGATAGACAGGAAGGAAAAGGAGATGGGGTAGCGTTAATGGTTAAAGAGGAGATTAACGCAATAGTAAGGAAGGACATTAGCTTGGATGATGTGGAATATATATGGGTAGAGCTGCGAAACACCAAAGGGCAGAAAAAGTTAGTGGGAGTTGTGTACAAACCACTAAACAGTAGTAGGGAGGATGGGGATGGCATCCAACAGGAAATTAAGGATGTGTGCAATAGGGTACAGCAGTTATCATGGGTGACTTTGACCGACGTATGGATTGGGCTAACCAAACTGGTACCAATACTGTGGAGGAGAATTTCCTGGAGTGTATAAGGGATGGTTTTCTAGACCAATATGTCGAGGAACCAACTAGAAAGCAGGCCATCCTTGACTGGGTCTTGTGTAACGAGAGAGGATTAGTTAGCAATCTGGTCATGCGTGGCCCCTTGGGGAAGAATGACCATAATATGGTAGAATTCTTCATTTAAGATGGAGATTGACACAATTAATTCAGAGAAGAGGGTCCTGAACCTAAAGAAAGGAAACTTCGATGGTATGAGGCGTGATTTGGCTAGGATAGACTGACAAATGATACTTAAAGGGTTGACAGTGGATAGGCAATGGTAGATATTTAAAGATCACATGGATGAATTACAACTATTGTACATCCCTGTCTGGCGTAAAAATAAAACAGGAAAGGCGGCTCAACCGTGGCTAACAAGGAAAATTAGGGATAATGTTAAATCCAAGGAAGAGGCATATAAATTGGCCAGAAAAAGCAGCAAACATGAGGACTGGGAGAAATTTAGAATTCCGCAGAGGAGGACTGGGGGTTTAATTAGGAGGGGGAAAATAGAGTATGAGAGTAAGCTTGCAAGGAACATAAAAACTGACTGCAAAAGCTTCTATAGATATGTGAAGAGAAAAAGATTAGTGAAGACTAATATAGGTCCATTGCAGTCAGAATCAGGCGAATTGATGATGGGGAACAAAAAATGACAGACCAATTGAACAAATACTTTGGTTCTGTCTTCACTAAGGAAGACACAAATAACCTCCCGAAAATATTAGGGGACCAAGGGTCTAGCATGAAGGAGGAACTGAGGGAATTCCTTATTAGTCAGGAAATGGTGTTAGGGAAACTGAAGGCCGATAAATCCCCAAAACCTGATAGTCTGCATCCCAGAGTACTTAACGAAGTGGGCCTAGAAATAGTAGATGCATTGGTGGTCATTTCCCAAAATTCAACGGACTCTGAATCAGTATATATGGATTGGAGGGTAGCTAATGTAACACCACTTTTTAAAAACAGAGGAAGAAAGAAAACACGGACTTATAGACTGGTTAGCCTGACATCGGTGGTGGGGAAAATGCTGGAATCAATTATTAAAGATGTAATAACAGCGCCTTTGGAAAGCAGTGACAGGATCAGTCCAAGTCAGCATGGATTTATGAAAGGGAAATCATGCTTGACAAATCTAGAATTTTTTGAGGATGTAACCAGTAGAGAGGACAAGGGAGAACCAGTGGATGTGGTGTATTTGGACTTTCAAAAGACTTTTGACAAGGTCCCACACAAGAGATTAGTGTACAAAATTAAGGCACATGTTATTGGGGTAATGTATTGACATGGATAGAGAACTGATTGGCAGACAGGAAGCAAAGAGTGGGAATAAACTGTCCTTATCAGAATGGCAGGCAGTGACTAGTGGGGTGCCGCAAGGTTCAGTGCTCGGACCCCAGCTATTTATAATGTACATTAATGATTTGGATGAAGGAATTGAATGTAATATCTCCAAGTTTGGTGATGATACTAAGCTGGGTGGCAGTGTGAACTGTGAGGAGGATGCCAAGAGGCTGCAGGGTGACTTAGACAGGTTAGCTGAATGGGCAAATGCATGGCAGATGCAGTATAATGTGGATAAATGTGAGGTTATCCACTTTGGTGGCAAAAACAGGAAGGCAGATTATTATCTGAATGGTGACAGATTAGTTAAAGGGGAGGTGCAACAAGACCTGGGTGTCATGGTACATCAGTCAATGAAAGTAGGCATGCAGGTACGGCAGGCCGTAAAGAAAGCAAATGGCATGCTGGCATTCATAGCGAGCGGATTGGAGTATAGGAGCAGGGAGGTCTTACTGCAGTTATACAGGGCCTTGGTGAGACCACACCTTGAATATTGTGTGCAGTTTTGGTCACCTAATCTGAGGAAGGACGTGCTTGCTATTGAGGGAGTGCAACGAAGGTTCACCAGACTAATTCCCGGGATGGCAGGACTGACATACAAAAAAAGACTGGATCGGCTAGGCTTATATTCACTGGAATTTAGAAGAATGAGTGGGGATCTCATAGAAACATATCAAATTATGACGGGACTGGACAGGTTAGATGCAGGAAGAATGTTCCCGATGTTGGGGAAGTCCAGAGCCAGGGGTCACAGTCTAAGGATAAGGGGTAAGCCATATAGGACTGAGATGAGGAGAAACTTTTTCACCCAGAGAGTTGTGAATCTGTGATGTTCTCTGCAACAGAAAGTTGTTGAGTCCAGTTCGTTGGATATATTCAAGAGGGAGTTAGATGTGGCCCTTACGGCTAAGGGGATCAGGGTGTATGGAAAGAAGGCAGGAGTGGGGTACTGAAGTTGCATGATCAGCCATGATCATATTGAATGGTGGTACAGGCTCGCAGGGGTGAATGGCCTACTCCTGCACCTATTTTCTGTGTTTCTATGTTTCTAAAACATTTTTGCATACAAAGTTGCTGAAAGTGCAAGCTGATAACAGTGTTGTGAGGGAAACACGGCAGTTGGAATCTGAGTGCACAAGGTTACCAACCTCCTTAAGGGTAGCTCCTTAACCAATGAGATTTAAGGATTGGGAAAGAATCAGCGTAAGCACTGAGAAGGAGGGTGAATTAAAAGGGGTGAATTCAATGTCAAATCAGGTACTGAAAGAGAAATAAAGAGAGGGAAAGAAAGATTGGATTAAGAGAGAGATAAAAAAAAGATGCAACAAGGAAAAGTAAGAAAAAAAAATTTAAATTGTGGGATTTTTAAAACCTTCACGAAAAATTCAAAACCTGAAGGAATGAGACTCAACACGTAACAGTTAATTTTCAGTGCCAGTGAGGTTAATTGACAATAATTAACAATGATCACATTATCAAAAGGGTACTTATGCTTGTAATTTCTGGTCCTAAATATCTGCAGTGGCTTAAGTCCGTATCTCCCATGCAAATACAGCAACTTCATGACATTCAATCCATGTAAATGGTGAGACCGACAGCAAAATGCCATTTTTCTAAAGCGAACACTGGAGCGACGCTACTCGGACAGCAACCTTTGGATATTTGCATTTAACCGTGCATCTGCTCCTCACCTGCAGTTGCTCTACCATTTACATATAAATAATAGTGAGCACCTTTAGCCTCACTGTTACTTTGACAGGTAATTCTGGCACAATCATTTGTAATTGAACATGGGGGACACTAGCAGGACGGTATAGAGTGCTCATCCGTAGTTGGACTGAACACATTAAAGTTCAATTACAAGTGTGGAACTGTAGTCACACGTAGGCCAGACCAGGTACTGTTGGCAGGTTCCGTTTCCCGAAGGACATTAGTGAACATAAGAAATAGGAGCAGGAGTAGTGCCATTTAATAAGGTCATGGATGGCCTGATCATGGACTCAGCTTCACTTCCCTGCCCACTCCCCATAACCCTTTATTCCCTTATCGCTCAAAAATCTGTCTATTTCCACCTTAAATATATTCAATGACCCAGCCTCCACAACTCTCTGGGGCAAAGAATTCCACAGATTTACAACCCTCTGAGAGCAGAAATTCCTCCTCATCTCAGTTTTAAAGAGGCGGCCCCTTATTCTATGCCCCCTAGTTTTAGTTTCCCCTATGAGTGGAAATATCCTCTCTGCATTCACCTTTTCGAGCCCCCTCATTATCTTATATGTTTCTATAAGATCATCTCTCATTCTTCTGAACTCCAATGAGTATAGGCCCAACCTACTCAACCTATCTTCATAAGTCAAATCCCTCATCTCCGGAATCAACCTAGTGAACCTTCTCTGAACAGCCTCCAATGCAAGTATATCCTTCCTTAAATACAGAGACCAAAACTGTACGCAGTACTCTAGGTATGACCTCACCAATACCCTCTACAGTTGTAGCAGGACTTCTCTGCTTTTATACTCCATTCCCCTTGCAATAAAGACCAACATTCCATTTGCCTTCCTGATTACTTGCTGTACTTGCATACTAACTTTTTGTGTTTCATGCACAAGGACCCCCAGGTCCCTCTGTACTGCAGCACTTTGCAATTTTTCTCCACTTAAATTATAATTTGCTGAAGGATGTGGCCACATTTTTCTGGTCTACTTAAATATGCAAATTGTGTTGTGGAACTAAAGATTAGCTGATGTAACATCTTTGTTCAAGAAGGTAGAGAAGGGAGATAAATTGGGTAGCAATAGATTAGTTAATCTACTGTCAGTCATGGGCAAACATTAAGTGTCTTTAGCTGACATAAACAGGGCTATAGCGGATAAAAAATGGTGTTGGGCCGCTTACCGCCCTGATTACATTGGTGCTCCGGCCATTGTCATCATGAGTTGGGCCCTGAGGTGGGAGGCTATTTGCCACACTAGTCTGAAAATGCCTGATTGCATCTGATCTTGGAAGCTAAGCAGAGTCAGGCCTGGTTAGTACTTGGATGGGAGACTGTCTGGGAATACCAGGTGCAGTAGGACAGCCTGGGCATTCTGCTATGGGGAGGCCACTTTACCATCACCGAAGTTAAGGAGGTGGTGGGCGGCTGCCTCCTCGTAGCAGACGTATTGTATAAAAATGTTCCTCTAAGGCTAATTAATGTTATGCCTCGCCTCTCAGAAGTCAGTGCTGGCCCTCCAGCAGCTCCCACTGTTGCTGGTGACATCCAGACTGGTCGTTCTGGGCGGTGATTTCAACTGCATCATCGATGCGGCTGGACGATCCAACAGAGCCGACAGCAAACTGGACACCACATCCAAACTCCTGATGGACTTGGTAAAAGATGCCAAGCTGTGCGATGTCTTCAGCAACCCTACAGATGGAGCACCGCGCAGACACACCTGGTCGAGACCAGACGGGTCTGTCCATTCCAGAATAGACTTCCTGTTTGTGTTCCACATGCTCAAGGTCAGATCCACCATCTTCATGCCGGTGTTTGTCTCTGACCACTGCCTCCCACAAGAAGACCAGAAAGTTGGCAGGGGGATATGGAAGCTCAACGTGAAACTGTTGACCTCGGAAAACATTAAGGAACTCAAGAGGGATTACAAAGGTTGGAGAACCGTAAAACCCCTCTGTGATTCCCCGATGCACTGGTGGGAAACAATCAAGACAACCATCAAGAAATTCTTCATCCTCAAAGGTGTTCAGGAGGCGACAGGGAAACAGAGGGAGTTGTCTCAACTCCAGAAGAGTATGCAAAACCTGCTCCTGCTGCAGTCGATGGGGGTCGATGTCGCGGAGGAACTCCAAGAGGTGAAGGGCCAGCAAGCCTCGCTCTTTGCCTCAGAATCCTCCAAAATCATTTTCCGCTCCAGAGTCCGCTCCGTCGAGCAGGATGAGACGTTTTCACGTTTCTTCTTCCAAAAGGTACACAGGAGGAGCTCTGTGATCAGCAGCCTAAAGGAAGAAGATGGTTCTGTGATGTCGTCACAGCCCGACATGCTGAGGATCAGCAAATCCTTCTATGCCGGGCTGTACGATGCCAAGCCCACAGACCGCGCGGCCTCCCAGTCTTTCCTGTCGTCTATCTCAGAGATCTTAGACGACAGCAAGCGGGAGAGTCTAGACCACCCGCTAACTCTGGACGAGATGACAAAGGCCGTCCAGTCCTTCGCGACGAGTAAAACTCCCGGAAGTGAGTTGTATTCGGCTCTGTGGGACTGGATGGGCCCAGACCTGCTGGAAGTGTACGGGGGTATGCTTCTGGCTGGCAGTATGTCAGAATCAATGAGGAAAGGCATCATCACCCTCATCTACAAGCAGAAGGGGGAGAGGGAGGAAATCAAAAACTGGCGGCCCATTTTGCTGCTCAATGTGGACTACAAGATCCTGTCGAAGGTCATCGCAAACAGGGTCAAGTCTGCTTTGGAGCTGGTGATCCACCCGGACCAGACCTGCGCTGTCCCCGGCAGGAAGATCTCTGATAGGCGATCGTATCTCTGAGTAGCGCGAGGCTATGTGCGGTACAGGAGGGTGGACACCTGTTTAATCAGCTTGGACCAGGAGAAGGCCTTTGACAGGATATCGCACACGTACCTGATGGATGTGCTCTCCAAGATGGGGTTTGGGGAGGGTATCCGCAATTAGATCCAACTGCTCTGCACAGACATCAGTAGCACAGTTCTAATCAACGGGTGGGAAACTGAAAGCTTTCCAATCAGGTCTGGAGTCAGGCAAGGCTGTTCCCTCTCCTCTGTCTTGTTTGTGTGCTGTATCGAGCCCTTTGCCGAGTCCATCAGGAAGGATGTGGGCATTAGGGGGGGGGTGACAATCCCAGGCAGCAGAGGTGCTCAGATCAAGACCTCCCTGTACATGGACGACGTCACCGTCTTTTGCTCGGATCTGCAGTCGGTCTGTGGATTGCTCACAATCTGCGACCAGTTTGAACTGGCCTCGGGAGCGAAGGTAAATCACAGCAAAAGCGAGGTCATGTTCTTTGGAAGATGGTCCGACCGATCCTTTATTCCCTTCACCGTGAAGTCAGGTTACCTGAAGGTTTTGGGAATATGTGTGTCAAAAACTGGGAAGAGCGTATCGCCAAAGTGAAACAAAAACTGGGATGGTGGAAGCTGCGCTCACTCTCCATTGCAGGAAGGACCCTGGTCATCAGGAGTGAGGTGCTCTCACTGTTGTTGTACGTGGCGCAGGTCTGGCCCATACTCCGCTCCTGTGCCGTGGCAGTCACCCGAGCTGTCTTCCACTTCATCTGGAGATCGAAAATGGACCGTGTCTGGACAAGGGGGGAAAGGACGTTCCGAATTTGGCCCTCATCCTGATGGCCACCTTTGTGTGCGGCTGCATCAAGCTGTGCATAGACCCTTCGTACGCAAACACCAAGTGTCAGTACGTGCTGAAATTCTATCTGTCCCCGGTGTTGCGAAGGATGGGTCTGGCCAGGCTGCCGCGGAATGCTCAGAGCAGTTGGGCCATGCCTCAGTACCTGTCCTTCGTGGAAAAGTTTTTCAAGAAAAATACTTTTGACCACAAAGCCATAAAGCAGTGGTTGGCACGCAAAGTCCTGGACGCTCTACAAAAGAAGGTGATGATGGATCCTGTTGGACGGTTCCCCGAGCAGACTGTCGAACTCGTTTGGCAGAATGTCTCAGCGCCAGAACTTTCACACAAGCACCAAGACGTAGTTTGGTTGGTGGTGAGAAGGGCCCTACCCATCAGAGCCTTCATGCACAGCCTGGGTTTCAGAGACACGGCACTCTGCCCCCGAGTTGGCTGTGGTGCGGACGAGACTGTCATCCATCTCCTTTGGGATTGCCCCTTTGCAAGGCAGGTCTGGAAGGGGATGCAGTGGTTGCTGTCGAGGTTCATCCCAAGCAGCTCCGTAACACAGGACTCTGTGCTCTATGGGCTGTTCCCAGGGACACACGCCGAGACAGACATCATCTGCTGCTGGAGGGCCATCAACTCGGTGAAAGACGCACTTTGGTCTTGCCGAAACTTGCCTGTCTCCCAGAGCAAGGAGACGTCCACGTCTGCGTGTTGCAGACTGCCGCAATCCAAGATCCAGGAGTTGCTGAGGGACGCAATAAAAATTGATGCAATCGCCGCAAAGGCATGGTGGGGAAGAGCCACAGTTTAAAGCCCTACTGCCACGGTAAACCCAGGGACTGGAATCAGTATAAAACTCCCCTCGGGCTGTACTTGTAAACTTTTGTATACATAGAGCACCATGATCTGAAAACACCTATGCAGTGCCATGTATAATGCAAGTTCAGCAACTGTTCTAGTAATGTATGGTGTAAAGAAATGTAACTGTACCCTCACCCACTCCGTGTACTGTATAATGCCACATGTAACGTAATTTGATGACTGTATTACAATGTATCCTGGATTGTACTGAATTGTACCCTGAAATGTAAAGCAACGGAGCTGCTGTCAGCATCCAAATGTATTGTATGGAATTGCTGACCGCATCCAAATGTACTGAACTCCCTTCCAATGTATCGTGCAAATTTTTATATGAATAAAGTATATATTTTGAAATTTTAAAAAAAATTTGTAATCTGCAAATACGATGTACATAGGATGCCGATTGCAATTTTGAGGTACGACTGAGTGAAGTGTGCACCACCGACGCTCCTCACATTTGTACCCGCGTTGAGCAATCGAACCAGCGGTTCTTATTTTAATTTTGATTTCTTTGGGGCCAGAAGTTCCTCCTAGACCAAGGATGGGATTGAAGGCCGATAAATCCCCGGGGCCTGATAGTCTGCATCCCAGAGTACTTAAGGAAGTGGCCCTAAAAATAGTGGATGCATTAGTGATCATTTTCCAACAGTCAATCGATGCTGGATCAGTTCCTATGGACTGGAGGGTAGCTAATGTAACACCACTTTTTTAAAAAGGAGGGAGAGAGAAAACAGGGAATTATAGACAGGTTAGCCTGTCATCGGTGGTGGGGAAAATGTTGGAATCAATTATTAAAGATGAAATAGCAGCGCATTTGGAAAGCAGTGACAGGATCGGTCCAAGTCAGCATGGAGTTATGAAAGGGAAATCATGCTTGACAAATCTAGAATTTTTTGAGGATGTAACTAGTAGAGTGGACAAGGGAGAACCAGTGGATGTGGTGTATTTGGACTTTCAAAAGGCTTTTGACAAGGTCCCACACAAGAGATTAGTGTGCAAAATTAAAGCAGATGGTATTGGGGGTAATGTATTGACGTGGATAGAGAACTGGTTGGCAGACAGGAAACAGAGAGTCAGAATAAACGGGTCCTTTTCAGAATGGCAGGCAGTGACCAGTGGGGTGCCACAGGGTTCAGTGCTGGGACCCCAGCTATTTACAATATACATCAATGATTTAGATGAAGGAATTGAATGTAATATCTCCTAGTTTGCAAATGACACTAAGCTGGGTGGCGGTGTGAGCTGTGAGGAGGATGCTAAGAGGCTGCAGGGTGACTTTGACAGGTTAGGTGAGTGGGCAAATGCATGGCAGATGTAGCATAATATGGATAAATGTGAAGTTATCCACTTTGGTGGCAAAAACAGGAAGACAGAATATTATCCGAATGGTGACAGATTAGGAAAAGGGGAGGTGCAACGGGACCTGGGTGTCATGGTACGTCAGTCATTGAAGTTTGGCATGCAGGTACAGTAGGCGGCGGGGAAGGCAAATGGCATGTTGGCCTTTATAGCTAGAGGATTTGAGTATAGGAGTAGGGAGGTCTTACTGCAGTTGTACAGGGCCTTGATGAGGCCACACCTGGAATATTGTGTTCAGTTTTGGTCTCCTAATCTGAGGAAAGACGTTCTTGCTATTGAGGAAGTATAGCGAAGGTTCACCAGATTGATTCCCGGGATGGCAGGACTGACATATGAGGAGAGACTGGATCAACTGGGCTTGTATCCACTGGAGTTTAGAAGAATGAGAGGGGATCTCATTGAAACATATAAAATTCTGACAGGATTGGACAGGTTAGAGGCAGGAAGAATGTTCCCGTTGCTGGGGAGTTCCAGAGCCAGGGGTCACAGTCTAAAAATAAGGGGTAAGCCATTTAGGACCGAGATGAGGAGAAACTTTTTCACTCAGAGAGTGGTTAACCTGTGAAATTCTCTATCGCAGAGAGTTGTTGATGGCAGTTTGTTAGATATATTCAAAAGGGAGTTAGATATGGCCCTTACGGCCAAAGGGATCAAGAGGTATGGAGAGAAAGGAGGAAAGGGGTACTAAGGTTGAATGATCAGCCATGATCTTATTGAATGGCGGTGCAGGCTCAAGGGGCCGAATGGCCTGCTACTGCACCTAATTTCTATGTTTCTATGTTTCTACCCACTAAAATATTTCAGTCTGCTGCCAGTCAATGCAAGGTTCCCCCCATATGGGATTTCATCTCCGCACCCGCACCCCAGGCTTCACCTGTCAGCCAGCTCTCATAGAGCTCATTTTCTGCCCTGTCAATCAGCAAGCTGCCTTGGAGCACCAGTTTAGCTCCCACGGCTTGTCAGCAGTCTGCAAATGAGGCCTGTGCTTCAAAATGGCTCAGGCCTCACGACAATAACAACAGGCAGGTGTCAGATTCAGCTTACCCACCCCCTTACCTGCTAAACATCTATAATTAAAATTCATAATCCATAATTTGAGATAACATTGGGAAGCATTTAAAAATGCGTACATTAATCAAGGACAGACAGCATGGATTTATAAAGGCAAGTCGTGTTTAACAATGTTTTTTGAAAAAGTGACCAATTAAATAGATGTTAAAAATGCAGTAAATGTAGGCTACAGGGATTTTCAGAAGGCTTGCAATAATGTGTCTCACAAGAGGCTTGTTATAAAAAATCAGCAGTATGGTTTAAGAGGAAATGTATCTGCATGGAAGGAAAGTTGATACCAGGCCCAGAAATTCGGGAGTGCCCATTCATGGAGGAGCGGGAGCAGAAGGGTAAATACCCTGGACCAGAATGCCAATGTCTGAGACTCTGTAGATATTGGGCCTCGGATCTCATTGTAATAGAGCTGGCGCAGCACAACGGAGATCGGAACGAGAAGGTGTTGGGGCTGCGGTTACATAAGAACATAAGAAATAGAAGCAGCAGTAGGCCATTTAATATGATCATGGCTGATCCGATCATGGACTCAGCTCCACTTCCCTGCCCGCTCTCCATAACCCCTTATTCCATTGTTTAAGAAACTGTCTATTTCTGTCTTAAATTTATTCAATATCCCAGCTTCCACGGAGGCAGCGAATTCCACAGATCCACAACCCTCTGAGAGAAGAAATTTCTCCGCAACTCAGTATTAAAATGGACGGCCCCTTATTCTAAGACCATGCGCTCTAGTTCTAGTCTCCCCTATCAGTGGAAACATCCTCTCTGCATCCACCTTATCAAGCCCCCTCATAATCTTATACTTTTCGATAAGATCACCTCTCATTCTTCTGAATTCCAATGAGTAGAGGCCCAACCTACTCAACCTTTCTGTCATGTATTCAACTGTCATTGTAACCCATGTATAAACTGACCTAAGTTGTACACCATGAGAACACTGACCACTCGGTGGTGAACTTGTGGGAGACACTCCTAACCTGGACTTTCAGGTATAAAAGGGGAAGCTCCACCCACCTGCTGCACTTCAGTGCTGGCTAATAAAGGTTACTGGTCACAGAGTGACCTTCTCTCAAGTATGGGCCTCGTGTGCATTTGTACTGTATAGTAAGGACATACTATTGACAACGAGAAACTGGGATTTAAATCACGCGAGCATGTCCACTAGCAGCACAGAAGAGAGGTACTGTGTTGGTGATGATTGGGACGATTTTATTGAGAGACTACGGCAAAGTTTCGTCACTAAGGAATGGCTGGGTCAGGATTCGGCCGACAAACGCAGGGCTCATCTCCTAACGGTTTGTGGATCCAGGACGTACTCCCTGATGAAGTACCTTCTAGCGCCAGAGAAGCCGGCGGACAAGACTTTTGAAGAGCTCAGTAAGTTGATCGGGGAACACTTTAAACCGGCGAGCAGCAAGCACATGGCGAGACACCGGTTTTATACGCACCGGCGGCGAGAAGGGCAAAGCGTTCCAGACTTCGTGGCAGATCTCCGGCGACTGGAGAGCCTATGTAAGTTCCCAGATGCATGCAGAGCGGAGATGCTGCGAGACTTTTTTATTGAGGGCATCGGGCACACTGGGGTTTTCAGGAAACTGATCGAGACCAAAGACTTGATCCTGTTAATGGCGGCTTTGATGGCCCAGACATTTATCTCAGGGGAGGAAGAGACCAGAATGATGCTTGATAAAAATCTTGGTTTAAATGCAGCAAATGGACAGGGAGTCAACATTGTTAATGTGGCACACAGTTCTCCAGGCAGACAGGGGCAATCGGATATGCCCGAGCATGTAGTCGAACCCAAAGGGGGAATTCAACAGAGAAAATGGCTAGCTGAACGGTGATTCATGCCATCGCAAAGGACAATGCGGCCAGTAATGGGGCCATCAACACCTGTTAATGGTGCGCTTAAGGACAGTTACAGAGACAGTCAGAGATATCGACTGGTAATGGACCTTTTGTTTCCAACAACGGCTCATGTTGGAGGTGTGGAGGCAAACACACAGCCAGAGCTTGCAGGTATCAGCAATATACCTGCAGAAACTGCAACATCAGCAGTCATTTGGCGCGTATGTGCAGGAAGCCTGCAGCCAGGTTGATGTACGAGGAGGACGGGCCCGATGTAAGCCCTACGAGGCCAAATGGACACTGGGGGAAATCGCTGGAAGCTGAAGTTCAGCGAGTTCATGTGGAGCATATATACAGTTCATACACCAGGACGTCACTGATAATGATGAAAGTGCTCCTCAATGGCATCCCAGTATTAATGGAGCTAGACACGCGGGCCAGCCAGTCCCTGGTAAGTATCAAACAGTTCGACAAGTTGTGGGCGTCCAAGGCCAGGAGGCCAAAATTAGTGACGATTGACACACAGCTACGGACATATACAAAGGAGATCATTCTGGTGTTGGGCAGCGCCAAGGTAGTTGTGACCCACAAAGATTCGGAGAACAGATTGCCACTCTGGATTGTCCCGGGGAACGGTCCCGCACTACTGGAGGAGTTGGCTTGCTGTCATGAATTGGAAATGGGGCGATGTCAATGCAATTTCTTCTGTGGAGCGAATATCATGCTCACAGGTCCTGGACAAATTTGACTCACTATTTCAACCCGGCATTGGCAGTTTCATGGGGACCAAGCTAGTGATTCGCATAAACCCGGACGCCAGGCCAGTACACCACAAGGCCAGAGCGGTGCCGTACATGATGCGGGAAAAGATAGAAAAAGATAATTGCCTGCTGAGGGAAGGCATCATCTCGCCAGTCGAATTCAGTGACTGGGCAAGCCCGATTGTGCCGGTGCTCAAGGCGGATGGGTCGGTCAGGATATGTGGTGATTACAAGGCCACCATCAATCGGGTGTCACTCCAAGACCAGTGCCCGCTACCGAGAGCGGAGGACCTCTTTGCGACGCTATCCGGTGGCAAACTTTTTTCAAAATTGGACCTAACCTCAGCTTACATGACCCCAGGAGCTGGCGAGTGAGTCAAAGAAGCTGACCACCATCACGACACACAAGGGGTTGTTTGAGTACAACAGATGACCGTTCGGGATTCGCTCGGCCACCGCGATCTTTCAACGAAACATGGAAAGCCTCCTCAAGTCGATTCCAAGGACGGTGGTTTTTCAAGACGACATCCTCATCACGGGTTGTGATACTGAAGAACACCTCCACAACCTGGAGGAGGTGCTACGCAGACTGGACCGGGTAGGGCTGCAACTGAAAAAGGTGAAGTGCGTCTTCCTAGCTCCAGAGGTACAATTCCTGGGGATGAGGGTAGCAGCAGACGGGATCAGACCTACTGCGTCCAAAATGGAAGCGACCCAGAGAGCACACAGACCCCATAACACGATGGAGCTGCGTTCGTTCCTGGGGCTCCTGAACTATTTTGGTAACTTTCTTCCCAAATTGAGCACGCTGTTAGAGCCGCTACATGTGCTCCTACGCAAAGGTCGCGAATGGGTCTGGGGAGACAGCCAGGAAAGGGCTTTTGATAGAGCACGCAATTTGTTATGCGCCAACAATCTGTTAACGCTATATGACCCATGTAAGAAACTTGTTTTAACGTGTGATGCGTCGTCCTATGGGGTCGGGCGTGTGTTGCAGCATGTTAATGCCAAGGGTCAGTTACAGCCGGTAGCTTATGCCTCCAGAAGTCTGTCCCAGGCAGAAAGGGGCTACGGGATGGTAGAAAAGGAAGCGCTTGCATGTGTTTATGCTGTAAAAAAAATGCACCAGTACCTGTTTTGCAGGAAATTTGAGCTGGAGACAGATCACAAACCCCTAACGTCCCTTTTGGCCGACAACAAGGCCATAAATGTAAATGCGTCGGCCCGCATACAGAGGTGGGCACTCACGTTAGCCGCCTATGACTACACAATTCGGCACTGAAAACTGCGCCGATGCACTCAGCAGGCTCCCACTAGCCACCACTGAGGGGGCAACCGAGCATGCTGCTGAGAAGCTTTCGAAAGCGAAGGCTCACCCGTGACAGCCCGTCAGATCAAAGTCTGGACGAATAGAGACCCGCTACTGTCTTTAGTCAAGAAATGTGTCCTGAATGGGGAATGGGCAGCCACGTACGGGGCATGCCCTGAGGAATTTAAACCATTTCACAGGCGCAAGGATGAACTCTCGATTCAGGCCGATTGTCTACTATGGGGAAACCGAGTAGTCATACCCCAGGTGGGCAGAGAGGTATTCATCCGAGAACACCATAATGAGCACCCGGGCATTGTAATGATGAAGGCAATTGCCAGGTCACACGTTTGGTGGCCAGGGATAGATGCAGACCTGGAACTTTGTGTTCGCAGGTGCAACACGTGTGCCCAGCTGGGCAATGCGCCCAGGGAAGCCCCCTTTAGCCCCTGGTCCTGGCCCGCCAAGCCATGGTCACGCATCCATGTGGACTACGCAGGTCCTTTCATGGGAAAAATGTTTTTGGTTGTAGTAGACGCCTACTCCAAATGGATCGAGTGTGACATTCTCAATTCAAGCATATACTCTGCCACGGTAGAAAGTCTACGGGCAATGTTCACCGCCCATGGTCTACCGGATGTCTTGGTCAGCGACAATGACCTGTGCTTTACAAGCATTGAATTCCAGGACTTCATGGCAAGAAATGGTATCAACCATGTCAGAACGGCACCGTTCAACCCAGCCTCAAATGGCCAGGTGCAACGAGCAGTGCAGATAATCAAACAGGGGATGCTCAGAATCCAAGGGGGTTCCCTACAGAGATGCTTATCACGCCTCCTGTTGGCCAATAGATTCCGACCACACTCGCTCACAGGGGTTCCACCCGCAGAGCTGCTAATGTAAAGGACGCTCAAATCCAAGTTATCCCTTATACAACCAAGTTATCCCTTATACACCCCACCATGAAATAAATTGTTGAGAGCAAGCGTCAGTCACAATGTGACTACCATGACAGGAATGCAAGGACGCGATGTATTGATGTCAATGACCCTGTCTTTATCCTCAACTACGCTGCAGGGCCCAAATGGCTCGCAGGCACTGTGATTGCTAAAGAGGGGAATAGGATTCTGGTAGTTAAACTTACCAATGGACAAATCTGCCGCAAACACGTGGATCAAACAAAAAGGAGGTTCAGCAACCCCATAGAAGAAGCAGAGGAAGAACATGATGTAGAGTTCACTCCGCCACAGGTGACAGAATACCAGAACCAAGTGGAGGAGAGCCCAGTCACTGTGGGCAGTCCGGACAGGCCTGAGGCACTGCAAACAGCAGGCACTCAGGCCAGCGCCCAACAACCGGAGCCCCAACTCAGGCGCTATACAAGGGAGCATAAACCACCAGAGAGACTTAACCTGTGATCCCAATAAGACTTTTTGGGGGAGGTGATGTCATGTATTCAACTCTCATTGTAACCCATGTATAAACTGACCTAAGTTGTACACCCTGAGAACACTGACCACTAGGTGGTGAACTTGTGGAAGACACTCCTAACCTGGACTTTCAGGTATAAAAGGGGAAGCTGCACCCACCTTCTGCACTTCAGTGTTGGCTAATAAAGGTTACTGGTCACAGAGTGACCTTCTCTCAAATATGGGCCTCGTGTGCATTTGTACTTTATAGTAAGGACATATTAATTTCCTCATAAGTCAACCCCCTCATCTCCAGAATCAACCCAGTGAACGTTCAATGAGCTGCCTCCAAAGCAAGTATATCCTTTCGTAAATATGGAAACCAAAACTGCACGCAGTATTCCAGGTGTGGCCTCACCAATACCCTGTACAACTGTAGCAAGACTTTGCTGCTTTTGTACTCCATCCCCTTTGCAATAAAGACCAAGATTCCATTGGCCTTCCTGATCACTTGCTGTGCCTGCATGCTAACCTTTCGTGTTTCATGCACAAGTACCCCCAGGTCCCGCTGTACTGCAGCACTTTGCAATCTTTCTCCATTTAAATAATAACCTACTCTTTGATTTTTTTTCTGCCAAAGTGCATGACCTCTCACTTTCCAACATTATACTCCATCTGCCAAAGTTTCGCCCACTCACTTAAACTGTCTATTCCTTTTGCAGATTTTTTATGTCCTCCTCAGACATTGCTTTTCCTCTCATCTTTGTATCATCAGCAAACTTGGCTACGTTCACTCGGTCCCTTTCTCCAAGTTATTAATATGGATTGTAAATAGTTGGGGTCCTAGAACTGATCCCTGCGGCACCCCACTTGTTACTGATTGCCAACCCGAGAATGAACCATTTATCCCAACTCTCTGTTTTCTGTTAGTTAGCCAATCCTCTATCCATGCTAATATATTACCCCCAACCCTGTGAACTTTTATCTTGTGCAGTAACATTTTATGTGGCACCTTGTCAAATGCCTTCTGGAAGTCCAAATACACCACATCCACTGGTTCCCCTTTATCCACCCTGTTTGTTACATCCTCAAAGAATTCTAGCAAATTTGTCAGATGTCCTGCTACTGCTTCTTTAATAATGGACTCCAACATCTTCTCAACCACAGATGTTAGGCTAACTGGTCTATAGTATTCTGCTTTTTGTCTGCCTCCTTTTTTAAATAGGGGCATTACATTTACAGTTTTCCAATCTGCTGGGACCTCCCCAGAATCCAGGGAATTTTGGTAAATTACAACCAACGAATCCACTATCCCTGCCGCTACTTCTCTTAAGACCCTAGAATGCAAGCCATCATGTCCAGGGGATTTATCTGCCTTTAGTCCCATTATCTTACTGAGTACCACCTACTTAGTGATTGTGATTGTGTTAAGTTTCTCCCCCCCCGCCCCCATAGCCCCTTGACGATCCACTGTTAGAATATTGTTAGTGTCCTCTACCGTAAAGACTGATACAAAATATTTGTTCAGTGTTTCTGCCATCTCCATGTTCCCCATTACTAATTCTCCGATCTCGTCCTCTAAGGGACCAACATTTACTCTAGCCACTCTTTTCCATTTTATATACCTATAGAAACTCTTGCGATCTGTTTTTATATTTCATGCTAGTTTACTTTCATAGTCTATCTTCCCTTTCTTAATCATTTTGTTAGTCATTCCTTGTTGACTTTTAAACGTTTCCCAATCTTTGTCCTCCCACTAGTTTTGGTCACTTTGTATGCCTTTGTTTTTAATCGGATACCGTCCTTTATTTCTTTAGTTAGCCACGGATGGCTATCTTTTCTCTTACGCCCCTTCCTCCTCACTGGGATATATTTTTCTTGAGAGTTGTGAAATATCTCTTTAAATGTACACCACTGTTCATCAACCGTCTGAATTGGAAATTCAGTCATGCTATGATCACTCATTCCAAGGGGATCCTTTACTAGGAGATTGTTTATTAATCCTGTCTCATTGCACAGGACCAGATCTAAGATAGCCTGATCCCTGGTTGGTTCCGTTACATATTGCTCAAGGAACCCGTTCCTTATGCACTCTATGAAATCTTCCTCAAGGCTACCCTGACTAATTTGATTTGTCCAATCAATATAGAGGTTAAAATCACCCATGATTATTGCTGTTCCCTTTTTACAAGCCCCCACTATTTCCTGGTTTATGCTCCGACCAACAGAGTTGTTACTGTTAGGGGGCGTTAGGGTGAATGGGGACCGGGAGAGGACATCAGGGGAGTGGTGGTGGTTAAATGAATCAGGAGCAATGGCAGGATGAGGATTGGGGTTCTAGAGGAGCAGGAGTGCTTACATTCAGGTAAGTCACTTACCTTTGTTACAGACGATCCCTAGGATTTGTTTGAGTGCAGCCTGTGATGACAAATCAATCTTGACGAGGGGACCTCAAACAAGCATTTTCTTATTCACCTGGAGGGTTTGAAAGTTGTGAAGTAAATTTTGATTATAACTGTCACTATTATAACTGTCACTCTGTAAAATGAAGCATCTTAACGACTCATATCCAGCCTCATCTCACAAAACTGTTTTCAGTGCAGACACTGAATAATTTGAGAAGTGTATGTGAATGTGCACGTGAAAGATCCAGTCCACATCACAAGGGGTTACTATTGCTATGCAGGCATGTGTCTGAAAATAAAATGTGGCGATGACTTATGGGAGCGACCAGCACCATTTAACCTGAGAGAATATCTAAGGCAGACCTGAAAGTTGTAACACTCAGATTGGAGAAGGGTAGAAGTGGTGTACCCCAAGTGTCAGTGCTGGGTCCACTTTTGTTCTGGGTATATATATAGATGATTTGGATCTGGATATTGGGAGCACAGTCTCAAAGTTTGCAGACGGCACTTTGGCCAGATGCAATCCTCCTGCCTGATTTTCCATTATATGTTACACCCAGTGTCATCTGTGAGAGGCCCAAGGCATTTTGAGGGCAGGCCTCATTTACAACTTCCTACAGGAATTGTACTTTTCTGGTGAGGTTCAGTTTTCTGCACATCACAACATTTTCATTCTTCATTTTTGCACAGTTTAGTTAGTGTTCTAACTAGAATCACTGCTCTTTCAGTTTTCACAAATCTAAGTTCAGAGTCGTGTATTCTATTGGCCATCAACTAGTGGTAAAATTATGGAGGAGCAAATCTACAGAGAAATTACAGAGAGGTGCAAGAACTATAGAGTAGTGATAATAGGGGACTTCAACTATCCTAATATAGATTGAGATAATAATAGCGTAAAGGGCAGAGAGAGGGAAGAATTTTGGAAGTGTGTTTTGGAGAACTTTCTTGATCAGTATGTTTCTGGCCCAAAGAGGAAGATGACATTGCTGGATCTGGTTCTGTGGAATGAGGAAGGTCAAGTGGAACAAGTGTCAGTAGGTGAACATTTAGAGAATAGTGATCATAGTATCATAAGGTTTAGATTAGCTATGGAAAAGGACAGGGAGCAATCTACAGTAAAAATATTTAATTGGAGGAAAGGCAATTTCAATGAGATGAAAACGGATGTGGCCCAGTAAATTGGAATGAAAGATTGGCAGACAAAACTGTAGTGGAACAATAGGCTGCCTTTAAAGAAGAAATAGTTTGGGTAGGGTCGATGTACATTCCCACTAATGGAAAAGGTAGGGAAACGAAATTCAGAGCTCCTTGGATGACGAAAGAGATAAAAAGTAAGATGAAGCAGAAAAAGAGCGCATATGCCAGATATCAGATCGAGAATACATCTGAGAATCAGGCTGAATATAGAAAGTTCAGAGAAGTGAAAAAGGAAATAAGGGGGGCAAAGAGAGAGTTTGAGAATAGAATGGTAGCTAACATAACAGGTAATCCAAAAGTCTTCTCTAGGCATATAAATAGTAAACGGGTAGTAAGAGGAGGGGTGGGGCCGATTAGGGACCAAAAAGGAGAAATGCATATGGATGCAGAGGGTATGGCTGAGGTACCAAATGCGTACTTTGCATCTGTCTTCACCAAGGAAGAAGATGCTGCCATTGATGTTGTTATGTATGTAAACTTGTAAATACCATGTCTAACCACCAGAGGCCTTTCCCCTGGAGTCCCAAGGGATCCCACAATCCCTTTGGAGCACCTGTATATAAGGAGGCCTCACAGACTGGAGAGGCACTCTGAGATCTGTAATAAAGGACTACGGTCACACCTTACTTTAAGCTTGCAGTATCTAGTCTGGCTCTTTATTCAAGACATAACAACTGATGACGAACCCCACCGCAACAATGCAGAGAACTGTGGCAACTTGGAGAAATTTTTGGAGGGAGATGATTGGGAAACCTTCGTGGAACGACTTGACCAATACTTCGTCTCCTGAGGTCTGCAGCATATTTGGTGATATCCTGGCCCTCGGGTCTGCAGTGATGGTAAAATTTGTATCTGGCCATGAGGATGCTCTCCTTCGGTTTCAACTGGTCACGAATGAGTTCAGTCAGCTCCTCGTATGACTTGTCCCTGGCGCTCCCGGGTGCCAGCAAATTCCTGACGAGACAGTAAACCTCATCTCCACAACTGGAGAGCAATATCACCTTACGCTTCTCTCTCATTGTGTATGTGTCCTCCGTCAGGTCATTTGCTGTGAAGTAGTACTCGAGCCTTTTCGTAAAGACCTCCCAATCAGTGCCCACGGTAAAATCCTTTAGCGAGCCCAGAGTAGCCATGGTTGCATGGAGTTCGTCCGCTTCCTCGTTGCCAATGTGGTGTATGTAGCACACAAATCACTGACTCCACACGGTCTGGTGTAATCTAACTGCTGTGACCTTCGTCCTTTATTGTTCAGCTCCAGAGTGCCTCCCAGGTGTGGTGGTCAGCCTTATATAGTCCTTGTTACAGGTGCAACCAGGGTTTCCTACCGCAGCGCCCTCTGTGGTGTGACATAGTACTTGCATTACATTTAAGGTACTGGGACGATACACACATCATTACATAACAGATTGAATGTGTGATAATGTTGGCAAGCACGTCCGCTGCCACCATTGAAAGCCTACGGGCCATGTTTGCCACACATGGCCTGCCTGATGTCCTTGTAAGTGACAATGGGGCGTGCTTTACCAGTGCCGAGTTCAAGGAGTTCATGACCCGCAATGAGATCAAACATGTCACATCTGCCCCGTTTAAACCAGCGTCCAATGGTCAGGCAGAACAAGCAGTTCAAACAATCAAGCAGAGCTTGAAAAGAGTAACTGAAGGCTCACTGCAGACTTGCTTATCGTGAGTCCTGCTTAGTTACCGCACAAGACCCCACTCGCTCACCGGGGTCCCTCCCGCTGAACTGCTCATGAAAAAGGCACTTAAGACAAGGCTCTCGTTAGTCCACCCTGATCTACACGAACAAGTAGAGAGCAGGCGGCTTCAACAGAATACATATCATTATCGCACAAATGTGTCACGCGAAATTGATATAAATGATCCTGTATTTGTATTGAACTATGGACAAGGTCCCAAGTGGCTTCCTGGCACTGTTTTGGCCAAAGAGAGGAGTAGGATATTTGTGGTCAAACTTTCAAATGGACTCACCTGCAGGAAACACTTGGACCAAACCAAACTCAGATTTATGGACTATCCAGAACAACCCACAATAGACTCCACCTTTTTCGACCCTCCAACATACACACACGTGGCAAGCGACCCAGCGGTTGACCACGAAGCAGAATCCATCACCCACAGCAGCCCAGCAGGACTCACCACCCCCAGAAGCCCAACAAGGCCAGCTGCGCAGCAGTCCAGCGAGGGCCCAACAAACGACTCACCTAAACCAGCATTTGCACCGCGACGATCAACCAGGGAAAGGAAAGCCCCAGATTGACTCACATTGTAAATAGTTACACTGTTGACTTTGGGGGGACGGGAGTGTTGTTATGTATGTAAACTTGTAAATACCATGTCTAACCACCAGAGGGTTTATCCCCTGGAGTCCCAAGGGACCTCACAGGCTGGAGAGGCACTCTGAGATCTGTAATAAAGGACTTCGGTCACACCTTACTTTGAGCTTGCAGTGTCTAGTCTGGCTCTTTACTCAAGACATAACAGATGTAGTAAAGGAGGAGGGAGAGGAGATACTGGATGGGATAATAATTGATAAAGATGAGGTACTAGAAAGGCTGGCTGTATGTAAAATAGTTAAGTCATCAGGACTGAATGGGATGCATTCTAGGATGGTGAGGGAAGTGAAGTAAGAAATCGCGGAGGTACTGGCCATAATCTTCCAATCCTCCTTAGAAACGGGGGTGGTGCCAGAAAACTGGAGCATTTCAAATGTTAAACCCTTGTTCAGAAAATCGTGTAAAGGTAAACTCAGCAACTATAGGTCAGTCAGTTTAACATCAGTAGTGGGGAAGTTTTTAGAAACAATAATCAGGAACAAAATTAACAGTCTGTTGGACAAGTGTGGATTAATTACAGAAAGCCAGCATGGATATGTTGAAGGCAAATTCTGTATAACCAACTTGATCGAGTTTTTTTATGAGGTAACAAAGAGGGTTGATGAGGGTAATGCAGTTGACGTGGTGTACATGGCGTTTGACAAAGTGCCACATAATAGGCTTGCCAGCAAAGTTGAAGCCCATGGAGTAAAAGGGACAGTGGCAGAATGGATAAGAAATTGGCTAAGTAACAGGAAACAGAGAGTAGTGGTGAACAGTTGTTTTTTGGACTGGAGGAAGGTATACAATGGTATTCTCCAGGGGTTGGTACTAAGACAACTGCTTTTCTTGATATGTATTATTGACTTGGACTTGAGTGTACAGGGCACAATTTCAAAATTTGCAGATGATACAAAAGATGGAAGTACAGTGAACAGTGAGGAGGATAGTGATTTACTTCAAGAGGACATAGACAGGCTGGCGAAATGGACACGTGGCAGAAGAAGTTTAATGCAGAAAAGTGCAAAGTGATACATTTTGGTAGAAAGGATGAGGAGAGGAAATATAAACTAAAGGGTACAATCCTAAAGGGGTGCATGAACAGAGAGACCTGGGTTATATGTGCACAAATCAATGAAGGTGGCAGGGCAGGTTGAGAAAGCAGTTAAAAAAGCTTATGGGATCCTAGGCTTCATGAATAGAGGTATGGAGTAAAAAGCGTTGTAATTATGATGTACCCGTATAAAACACTGGTTCGGCTTCAACTGGAGTATTGTGTCCAATTCTGGGCACCACACTTTAGCAAGGATGCGAAGGCCTTAGAGAGGGTGCAGAAAATATTTACAAGAATAGTTCCAGGGATGAGGGACTTCTGCTAAGTGGATAGACTGGAGAAGCTGGGGTTGTTCTCAGAGCAAAGAAGGTTGAGAATAGATTTGATATGTGTTCAAAATCATGAGCGATTTGGACAGAGTAGATCGAGAGAAACTGATCCCATTGACGGAGGGGTCAAGAACCAGAGGACACAGATTTAACGTGATTGGCAAAAGAACCAAAGGCGACATAAGAAAGAACTTTTATACACAACGAATGGTTAGAATCTGGAATGCACTGCCTGAAAGGGAGGTGGACGCAGATTCAATCTGCTTCCAAAAGGGAGTTGGATAAGTACCTGAAAGAAAAATATTTGCAGGGCTATGGGGAAAGGGCATGGAGTGGGACTAGCTGAGGTGCTCTTGCAGAGAGCTGGCATGGGCTTGATGGGCTGAATGGTCTTCTTCCATGCTGTAACGATTCTATGATTTATTTTATTTCGCTATCTACATTTATTTTTTTTCCTGCATTTTCCAGTGAGAACTTCAAACATTTTCAAAATCTTTGCAATAATCAGTTGTAATGATCCTGAGGGCCTGGACTGTAGTCAAATGGATTTGTGACTCTCACATCTCAAGTGTAAGAGGAAGGTGGATATATAAAACAAGATCAAGGAGAAGAGATAAAGAGGTGAAAGGTAAAGTGCATTGTAGTTGCTGACTTGTACAATAATTAGTGGTTATCAAAAACACTGTAGCTTAAAATCTGCAGCCATTCCAGCAGACTTCCACCGTAACTTCTGCGGGAGTCCACCAGAATGGCTACAAACCCAGCTAGGACTTGGATATTCTAGGTCTTGTCCTTGCAGTTACCTGTGTGACTTTGTAGGGGCGGACCCTCCACCTGCCCTCACAAGACCATCAATGTAAGGATGTGGGGCAGGTATTTCCTACTTCAGGGATCCAGCACTGAATCGCCACAGGTATGCCTGGTTTCACCACATGTACTTCACAAGGAGGGGTGAACGTGAGACCCATCTGGGGATCGAGGCTAGAATCGGGGCCTGAATCTCCAAAGGTGAGGGGCTAAACATTTTTAAAATTCTGAGCAGCCCCCTGACACAGCGAAGCACTGGGGACACCAAGGATTTCTTTCAGGAATGGAATTAGCATCCCTTCCTCCAGGTTAGCAGATTTCCACTGGACTTTCTGAACACTTTGATGTGGGGTGTGGCCCAGATGAATCTCCAACCTACCAATGGTCCACGACACATGGCACTTCTCCCTGGCTCCACTAACCCTGCACTTAAACTATTCTGGAGACAAAATTCAGTATCGGCACATTGGTGGGAGTTCCTGCACTAGGCGCAGGTATGCCCGGTAAGTCGGCCATTTTTTTTTTTTACTGAGGCACCTCCCCATTAATTTTCACTCCGCAAGCGGCCTACAGCCTGGTACCTGCCGGGGCGAAAACGGGTCGCTACGCACGTTGATGACGTTGGCACCACCAGCGCAACGGCCCAGGGTGCTACCGGTTATCACCGCCGTTAAACTCCCGTGGAATTTCCACTGCCCGGGCGAAAAGTTGTTTGCGCACCTGAATTTCTCCCCCTCTGTGTTTGAAAATGTCATGTATCTCACACTACTGTACATAACTGTATCTTACCATGCTATACATGACTGTAACTAGAGATGACCTGTAACCACTAGCTTACCTTACCACCAGGGGTGCACTTGCAGGAGACACTGGATACCCATCCCAGACAGGTATATAAGGACAGGTCTCAGGCAAGTGTGGCATTCGAGAGCTGTGTAATAAAGGTGCAGGTCCTGAGTGACCTTGACTACAGCATGTGCCTCGTGTGAGTTCGTACTGCAGGGACAGGGCTTTACAGAAATTGCATAAGAACATAAGAAATAGGAACAGGATTTGCCATACAGCCCCTCGAGCCTGCTCCGCCATTCAATAAGGTCATGGCTGATCATCGCAAGGATGTGCGCATCACCCGCGCCATGGCAGGGGCTGACGATTGCTGGACGGACCACCGTCTAACTCGGCGGGCAGGGGAAGGCCAGATAAAGGAACATGGTGGAGGTTATACCTTTTCTGGAAAGTAAAACCAGAAGAAGAACGCCGCCTTCATGGAGTCGGCTTTGCCGTCAAGAATGAGCTGGTCGACCACCACAAAGACTCCCCCTGTTGGGTTAACGAATGCCTCATGACTCTTCGTCTCATGCTATCCCAGAACCAATGCGCCACAGTCATCAGTGCGTACACCCGTACACTCGATGAGGAACAATAGGGAACAAAGAAATGGCAGACCAGTTGAACAAATACTTTGGTTCTGTCTTCACGAAGGAAGGCACAAATAACCTTCCGGAAGTACAAGGGTTCTGAGGGTCTAGTGAGAAGCAGGAATTGAAGGATATCCTTATTAGGCGGGAAATTGTGTTAGGGAAATTGATGGGATTGAAGGCCGATAAATCCCCGGGGCCTGATAGTCTGCATCCCAGAGTACTTAAGGAAGTGGCCCTAGAAATAGTGGATGCATTGGTGATCATTTTGCAACAGTCTATCGACTCTGGATCAGTTCCTATGGACTGGAGGGTAGCTAATGTAACACCACTTTTTAAAAAAGGAGGGAGAAAGAAAACGGGTAATTACAGACCGGTTAGCCTGACATCGGTAGTGGGGAAAATGTTGGAATCAATTATTAAAGATGAAATAGCAGTGCATTTGGAAAGCAGTGACAGGATTGGTCCAAGTCAGCATAGATTTATGAAAGGGAAATCATGCTTGACAAATCTTCTGGAATTTTTTGAGGATGTAACTAGTAGAGTGGACAAGGGAGAACCAGTGGATGTGGTGTATTTGGACTTTCAAAAGGCCTTTGACAAGGTCCCACACAAGAGATTGGTGTGCAAAATCAAAGTACATGGTATTGGGGTAATGTACTGATGTGGATAGAGAACTGGTTAGCAGACAGGAAGCAGAGAGTCGGGATAAACGGGTCCTTTTCAGAATGGCAGGCAGTGACTAGTGGGGTGCTGCAGGGCTCAGTGCTGGGACACCAGCTCTTTACAATATACATTAATGATTTAGATGAAGGAATTGAGTGTAATATCTCCAAGTTTGCAGATGACACTAAACTGGATGGCGGTATGAACTGTGAGGATGATGCTAAGAGGCTGCAGGGTGACTTGGACAGGTTAAGTGAGTGGGCAAATGCATGGCAGATGCAGTATAATGTGGATAAATCTGAGGTTATCCACTTTGGGGACAAAAACACGAAGGCAGAATATTATCTTAATGGCGGCAGATTAAGAAAAGGGGAGGTGCAACGAGACCTGGGTGTCATGGTACATCAGTCATTGAAAGTTGGCATGCAGGTACAGCAGGCGGTGAAGAAGGCAAATGGCATGTTGGCCTTCATAGCTAGGGGATTTGAGTATAGGAGCAGGGAGGTCTTACTGCAGTTGTACAGGGCCTTAGTGAAGCCTCACCTGGAATATTGTGTTCAGTTTTGGTCTCCTAATCTGAGGAAGGACATTCTTGCTATTGAAGGAGTGCAGCGAAGATTCACCAGACTGATTCCCGGAATGGCTGGACTGACATATAAGGAGAGACTGGATCAACTGGGCCTTTATACACTGGAGTTTAGAAGGATGAGGGGGGATCTCATAGAAACATATAAGATTCTGACGGGACTGGACAGATGCGGGAAGAATGTTCCCAATGTTGGGGAAGTCCAGAAGCAGGGGATAGTCTTAGGATAAGGGGTAGGCCATTTAGGATGGAGATGAGGAGAAACTTCTTCACTCAGAGAGTTGCTGATACCAGTTCATTGGATATATTCAAGAGGGAGTTAGATCTGGCCCTTACGGCTAAAGGGATCAAGGGGTATGGAGAGAAAGCAGGAAAGTAGTACTGAGGGAATGATCAACCATGATCTTATTGAGTGTTTGTGCAGGCTCGAAGGGCCGAATGGCTTACTCCTGCACCTATTTTCTATGTTTCTATGTTTCTATGATGAGGCTAAAGAGTGTTTTTATTCCAACCTTGAGACATCTTTGTCTCGCGACCCCACGGATGACAAATTGATCCTCCTGGGTGACTTTAATGCCAGTGTCGGCAAAGACACAGCCCTCTGGGGAGGCGTGATTGGCAGAGAGGGGGTAGGGAAAGCCAACTCCAGTGGTACCCTACTCCTGACAAAATGTCGAGAACATGAACTCCTCATCACCAACATCCCGTTCTGCCAGAGGGACAAGTACAAGGCATTGTGGCAACTCCCTCGCTCCAAACACTGGCACCTGCTTGACTATGTCATTGTCCAAGCCAGGGATCGCAAGAATGTGCGCATCACCCGCGCCATGACAGGGGCTGATGACTGCTGGACGGACCACCGTCTCATCTAATCCATCATCAACATTAACATAGCCCCAAAGCATAGGGGACAGCAGAAGCAGTGCCGCAAAAAAGTTAATGCCGGGGCACTGAGACCCCCAGCTAAGAGAACCCTATACAGCCAGCGCCTCACAGCCAATCTGGCGTGCCTTGATGACCTGAGATGCTGAATGCCCATAGTGCTTGGTCTGCCCTCCAGGCCTCTATAACTAGTGCCTGTGATGAGACATTTGTTCACTCAACCAGAAAATATCAGGACTGATTTGATGAAAATGATCAGGAGATTGAAGAACTAATAGATCGCAAGCACAATGCATTTCTGAGCCTCAAGCAACAACCCAACTCGGGAGCTGCAAAATAACATTATAGACGGCTCAAGGCTCAGGTCCAACAAAAAACCCGGAACCTAAAGAACAGGTGGTGGATGGAGAAAGCACAGGAGATACAACAACTGGCCAACAGCCATGATATGCGAGGATTCTTCACTGCAGTCAAGGCCACGTACGGTCCAAACTCCCAAGGCCCCACCCCACTCCTGGCCGAGAATGGGGAAACACTCATCAAGGACACCGAGGCTGTCAGGGCCCGATGGAAGGAGCACTTTGAAGATCTCCTCAATCGAGACTCTGCCTTTGACTTGAGTGTTCTCAACTCCATCCCCCAGCATACGACCCACCACTAACTCAGTGAAACTCCAACATTGCACGAGGTAGGCAAAGCCATAAAACAGCTCAAGAATAACAAGTGCGGATGGAATCCCTGCTGAGGCGCTAAAGTATGGCGGAGAGGCACTGTTGGCGTGGATACATGACCTCCTCTCTCATCTGGAGGGAGGAGAGCATGCCGGGAGATCTCAGAGATGCAGTGATTGTGACCATTTTTTAAAAAGGGGACAAGTCCGACTGCGGCAACTACAGGGGAATCTCTCTACTATCAGCCACTGGGAAAGTTGTCGCTAGAGTTCTCCTCAATCGTCTTCTCCCTGTGGCCAAGGAGCTCCTCCTGGAATCACAATGCAGATTTCATCCCTTACGGGGCACAATGGACATGATCTTTGCAGCGTGCCAGTTGCAGGAAAAATGCAGGGAGCAGCGCCAGCCCTTATATATGGCCTTCTTCGATCTTACAAAGGCCTTTGACACTGTCAACCTCCGTTTTGGATGCCCCCAAAAGTTTGTCCACATCCTTCGCCCGCTTCACGATGACATGCAGGCCGTGATCCTTACCAACGGATCCATTACAGACCCAATTCATGTCCGGACCATGGTCAAACAAGGCTGCGTCATCGCTCCAACCCTCTTCTCAATATTCCTCACCACTATGCTCCACCTCACAATCAACCAGCTCCTTGCTGGAGTGGAACTAAACTGCAGAACCGGTGGGAAGCTGTTTAACCTATGCCGCCTCCAGGCCAGGTCCAAGATCAGCCCAACCTCTGTTGTTGAACTTTAGTATGCGAACGATGCTTGTGTCTGCGCACATTCTGAGGTTGAACTCCAGGATATAGTCAATGTTTTCACTGAGGCATCTGAAAGCATGGGCCTTACACTTAACATCCATAAGACAAATGTCCTTCACTAGCCTGTCCCCGCTGCACAGCACTGCCCTCCAATCATCAAGATATACGGCGCGGCCCTCGACACCGTGGACCATTTCCCATATCTCGGGAGCCTCTTATCAACAAAGGCAGACATTGATGCGGAGATTCAACATCGCCTCCAGTGCGCCAGTGCAGCCTTCGGCCGTCTGAGGAAAAGAGTGTTTGAAGACCTGGCCCTCAAATCTACAACCAAGCTCATGGTCTATAGGGCTGTAGTAATACCCACCCGCCTGTATGGATCTGAGGCATGGACGATGTATAGAAGGCACCTCAAGTTGCTGGAGATGTATCACCAATGATGTCTCCGCAAGATCCTGCAAATCCCCTGGGAGGACAGGTGCACCAACATCAGTGTCCTCGCCCAGGCTAACATCCCCAATATTGAAGCACTGACCACACTTGATCAGCTTTGCTGGGCAGGCCACATAGTTCGCATGCCAGTTACGAGACTCCCGAAGCAAATGCTTTATGCGGAGCTCCTTCATGGTAAACGAGCCAAAGGTGGGCAGCAGAAGCATTACAAGGACACCCTCAAAGCCTCCTTGGTAAAATGCGACATCACCACTGACAACTGGGGGACCCTGGCCGAAGACCGCCCGAAGTGGAGAAAGTGCAACGGGAGGGCGTTGAGTTCTTCGAGTCTCAATGCAAAGAGCATGAAGAGGTCAGGCGCAGACAGCGGAAGGAGCGCGCGGCAAACCAGCCCCACCCATCCCTTTCCTCGACGAATATCTGTCCCACTTGTGACAGAGTCTGTGGCTCTCGCATTGGACTGTTCAGCCACCAGAGAACTCATTTTGGGAGTGGAAGCTAGTCTTCCTCGATTCCGAGGGATTGCCTATGATGATGATGGGGCTGATCTGATCATGGACTCAGCTCCACTTCCTGCCCACTCCCCATAACCCCTTATCTCCTTATCATTTAAGAAACTGTCTATTTCTGTCTTAAATTTATTTAATGTCCCAACTTCCACAGCTCTCTGAGGCAGCGAATTCCACAGATTCACAACCCTCTGAGAGAAAAAATTTCTCCTCATCTCTGTTTTAAATAGGCGGCCCCTTATTCTAAGATCATGCCCTCTAGTTCTCGTCTCCCCCATCAGTCGAAACATCCTCTCTGCATCCACCTTGTCCACCCCCTTATAATCTTATACGTTTCGATAAGATCACCTCTCATTCTTCTGAATTCCAATGAGTCGAGGCCCAAACTACTCAACCTTTCCTCATAAGTCAACCCCCTCATCCCCGGAATCAACCTTGTGAACCTTCTCTGAACTGCCTCCAAAGCAAGCATATTCTTTCGTAAATATGGAAACCAAAACTGCAGTATTCCAGGTGTGGCCTTACCCTGCACAGCTGTAACAGACTTCGCTGCTTTTGTACTCTATCCCCTTTGCAATAAAGGCCAAGATTCATTTGGCCTTCCTGATCACTTGCTGTATCTGCATACTATCCTTCTGTGTTTCATGCACAAGTACCCCCAGGTCCTGCTGTACTGCAGCACTTTGCAATCTTTCTCCATTTAAATAATAACTTGCTCTTTGATTTTTTTCTGCCAAAGTGCATGACCTCACACTTTCCAACATTATACTCCATCTGTCCACTCACTTAGCCTGTCTATGTCCTTTTGCAGCTTTTTTATGTCCTCCTCACACATTGCTTTTCCTCCCATCTTTGTATCGTCAGCAAACTTGGCTACGTTACACTCAGTCCCTTCTTCTAAGTCGTTAATATAGATTGTAAATAGTTGGGGTCCCAGCACTGATCCCTGCGGCACCCCACTCATTACTGATTGCCAACCAGAGAATGAACCATTTATCCCGACACTCTGTTTTCTGTTTATTAGCCAATCTTCTATCCATGCTAATATATTACTCCCAACCCCATTAAATTTTATTTTATGCAGTAACCTTTTGTGTGGCACCTTGTCAAATGCCTTCTGGAAGTCTACTGGTTCCCCTTTATATCCACCGTTTTCGTTACATCCTCAAAGAATTCTAGCAAATTTGGCAAACATGATTTCCCCTTCATAAATCCATGCTGACTCTGCCTGACCAAATTTTGCTTTTCCAAATATCCTGTTACTGCTTCTTTAATAATGGACTTCAACATTTCCCCAACCACAGATGTTAGGCTAACTGGTCTATAGTTTCCTGCTTTTTCTCTGCCTCCTTTTTTGAATATGGGCATTACATTTGCAGTTTTCCAATCTGCTGGGACCTCCCCAGAATCCAGGGAATTTTGGTAAATTACAACCAATGCACCCACTATCCCTGCCGCTACTTCTCTTAAGACCCTAGGATGCAAACAATCAGGTCCAGGGGATTTATCTGCCTTTGGTCCCATTATCTTACTGAGTACCACCTCCTTAGTGATTGTGATTGTGTTAAGTTCCTCACCAGCCCCCCCGGCCCCCCCCCCAATAGCCCCTTGACTATCCACTGTTGGAATATTGTTAGTGTCCTTTACTGTAAAAACTGATACAAAATACTTGTTTAGAGTTTCTGCCATCTTCATGTTCCCTATTACCAATTCCCCGGTCTCGTCCTCTAAGGGACCAACATTTACTCTACCCACTCTTTTTCTTTTTATATACCTATAGAAACTCTTGCTATCTTTTTTTATATTTCGTGCTAGTTTACTTTCATAGTCTATCTTCCCTTTCTTAATCATTTTTGCTGGTTTTTAAAAGCTTCCCAATCTTCTGTCCTCCCGCTAGTTTTGGTCACTTTGTATGCCCTTGTTTTTAAATCGGATACCGTCCTTTATTTCTTTAGTTAGCCACGGATGGCTTTCTTTTCTCTTGCACCCTTTCCTCCTCACTGGAATATATTTTTCTTGAGAGTTGTGAAATATCTCTTTAAATGTACACCACTGTTCATCAACCATCCTACACTTCAATCTGTTTTCCCAGTCCACTTTAGCCAACTCTGCCCTCATACCTTCATAGTCTCCTTTATTTAAGCTTAGTACGCTGGTTAGAGATCCAACTTTCTACCCCTCCATCTGAATTTGAAACTCAATCATGCTATGATCACTCATTCCAAGGGGATCCTTTACTAGGAGATTGTTTATTAATCCTGTCTCATTACACAGGACCAGATTTAACATAGCCTGATCCCTGGTTGGTTCCGTTGCATACTGCTCAAGGAACCCGTTCCTTATGCACTCTATGAACTCTTCCTCAAGGCTACCCTGACCAATTTGATTTGTCCAATCAATATGGAGGTTAAAATCACCCATAATTATTGCTGTTCCCTTTTTACAAGCCCCCACTATTTCCTGGTTTATGCTCCGACCAACAGAGTTGCTACTGTTCGGGGGCTTTATATACTACGCCCACCAGTGAATTTTTCCCCTTATTATTCCTTATCTCCACCCAAACTGTTTCAACATCCTGATCCTTTGAACATATATCGTTCTGAAAGAAGCTAAAAACCCTGTTATCAGCTGCTGATGTGAATCTTCACACAACTGTATTGTTTACTTTGTCACTCACACAAATTTACATAACCTTTCAGCTCGGTCACATCTCAAGGTTTCTGTGGATTTCTGTGTTCTGGTTTCCATCTTTGTTGCATTTTTGCTACTTTCTGCAACCCTTTTTTCAGTGTTCTTTTACTACTGAAGTCAGCATTCATTACACCTGTCTGGTTTTTTACAATTGTGACATGTTGTCAGAGCTGTCAATATAACGGAAATGCCAGGTTTTAGATTAGTACAATTAAAAAGTTAGATAGATTGCAAACTCATTTGAACAGGTGGAGATAAGTTAATGTTTGGGAATTAAGCAATTATATCAAATTGATTACATTTTTCCAACAAGTTACATGAGACTGGATAGGTGTGCATATACTGATATTGAACTGTGAAAGATTCTAATGCAACGCTGTAGCACTTTATTTTATTTCTTATGTTGACATTTTTATGAAATATTGACATTAGTCCCCGATATTTATTCCAGATTGGGAAGAGAGTAGGAAGGAAGCTTTTCGGATGGGAAACCCAGAAGGGTTTCCCGCACAGCTGCTGAATTTAACAGCAAGTCAGCTTTTAAATATTTTCAACAGATTTCCTGCCCGACAGCCAGCCAGATTGACAGGCTTGGCTGTCTGCCATGCGGGATAGCCGGGAGCGGATGTCAGGTTAGTTTGACTTCGTGGGGAGGGAGAATCGGACATTGCGAAGGGGGGGTTCATACATTGTGGCGGCGTGGGGGGTCGGCGGGTCGTGTGGAGGTCAGTTTGTTGGGCCTAGGGAAAACATTCCTGTTCCTCCTGGCCCACAAGCAGGGCAATAAAAATACTTACCTCAAGAATCCTGCCCCTTTTACCTGCTGGGATTTCCGAGGCCTGGGAATCACAGCCTCCATGAGTTAAAAATAAAAATTGCTGTTAAAATAGAGGCACGCAGCCTCCTTAAAATATTTCCGTGATTGATCCGCCCCCCGATTCCCCTCTGTGAAAACAGGAAGTGGGCGGGTTGGGATCAGGTTTATAATGTCTTTGGGGGTTAAAATTCTGGATATTTTTACTTTCTGTTTCTTGCGAATTTCTTGAAGGTTCTGTAAAAATGTTACTATGTACCATTTACCTAAAATGGTCTGCAGGAAGTATCTTGCTCTCTGCACTGATTGGCACTGCCATCTGGTGGCTGGAAGTGGAAGAGGCTGCTGACAGGCTTTACAGATCATGAGTGGTTAAATTAATATTTTTTTAACGAAATAAAGTATATATGATTTTAAATAACAGTACTGATATAGTGCTTAATTTAATAATTTGTTTTATTTTTCTATACACATTATTACTTTGTAGAGGATTACTGTTAAGTGTCTCGCCTTTTTTTCAATCTCTTGTAAGATTAACCATATGTAGGAATATCACTAATGGCAAGCAACATTTTGTAGTTGAATAACAATAAAATTGATACTTTCCAGTTTTGATGTGTTGCCTTTTGAATTACAGTAGAGAATATCTTATTCGGAATGTTTATAATTTTTAACCTCCATGTACATATTAAATTCCATTTATTTTGGTCCGTTAGAAGGGCCTTTTCTTACTTCCATGATTTCTTGTGTATAACAGAAGATGATGCGCTAAAGGACTTTAATCTGCCACAAAATGCTACTGTTGCCTGTACTTTTGGTGTCAGTTCCCTGGCAACAGATTTGTTGTACTGATGCCAAAAATGTACTCTAGCACTGAGCCAATTTCAGCAGTATCAGTGTAAATGAGAGTACTGTACTGCCAAGAATTTATTCACCAGCTTTGCTTTGCAGTATAACTGCAACTGGATTTCTGGCTTTTAACTACATATTTTTTTTAAAACAGAAGGTGGCCTTTTAACTTCTCACTCTCCCATTAATAACTTTTAATGAGTAGAAAATGCAGACAGAAGATGATAAATCACGCTCTGTGAATGTGTTTGAGTGTCTTTGTCAGAGTTCTGCTTCCATCCTTTATCGATGTAATCAGACTAGACGATATAATAGTATATTCCCAACTTGTATTGTTTGTTATGCAAATACTACATCACACCAACCTCTTCTCGATCTTCCTTGCTGTAATGCTCCATCTCACCCTCAGTAAGCTCCCCGCTGGAGTGGAGCTAATCTACAGAACAAATGGGAAACTGTTCAACCTCCGTCGCTTCCAGGCCTGATCCAAGGTCGTCCCATCCTCTGTCATTGAATTACAGTACACAGACGATGCTTGCGTCTGCGCACACTCGGAAGCCGAACTCTAAACCATCGTCAGCACCTTCACAGAAGAGTACGAGAGCATGGGCCTTACACTAAATATCTGTAAGACAAAGGTTCTCTACCAATCTACCCCTGCCACACGGTACTGCCCCCAGATTATCAAAATCCACGACGAGGCCATGGACATCGTGGACCATTTTCCATACCTCGGGAGCCTACTGTCAACAAGGGCAGACATTGATGACGAAGTCCAACACCGCCTTCATTGTGCCAGTGCAGCCTTTGGTCGCCTGAGGAAGAGAATGTTTGAAGACCAGGACCACAAATCCGATACCAAGCTCATGGTCTACAGAGCAGGAGTGATACCTGCCCTCCTATATGCTTCAGAGACACCTCAAAGCACTGGAGAAGTACCACCAATGCTGCCTCCGCAAGATCCTGCAAATCCATTGGCAGGATCGGCGCACCAACGTCATGGTTCTCGCTCAGGCCAACATCCCCAGCATCGAAGCATTGACCACGCTCAATCAGCTCCGATGGACGGGCCACATCGTCCGCATGCCCGATACGAGACTCCCAAAACAAGTGCTCTACTCGGAGCTCTGACAGGGCAAGTGAGCCCCAGGTAGGCAGAGGAAACGCTTCAAGGACACCCTCAAAGCCTCCTTGGAAAAGTGCAACATCTCCACCGACACCTGGGAATCCCTGGCCCAAGTGGAGGAGAAGCATCCGGGAAGACGCCGAACACCTTGAGTCTCTTCACCTGGAGCAACCGGAGGCCAAGCGCAAACAGCGGAAGGAGCGCACAACAACTCAAGCACCTCACCTACCCGTCCCTTCAATCAACTTCCCTTCAACCACTGTCTGCCCCACCTGTGACAGAGACTGTAGGTCCCACATCGGACTCATCAGTCACCTGAGAACTCATTTTTAGGTTGGAAGCAAATCATGCTCGCCTCTGAGGGACTGCCTAAGAAGAAAAGACATTAACACCATTAGGACAGCAACAGGTTAAAAATGGCAATCTTTCAGCCCCTGCCATGTGATCCAATATCCTGGTCCCATGTCAGTTGACATGGTAAGTAGCTCCCCTCTCATGAGGTGCTGTCTCCCTTCCTTTCAAAACCCCCATCATTAACCCCTCCTCAAAAAAGACACTCTTGAATGCTCTGTGCTTGCAAACTACTGACTAATATCCAACTTTCTCTTCTTCTCCAAAGCCCTTAAATGTGTTGTTGCCTCCCAAATCCTTGATGATCTTTCCTCCAACTCCAAGCTTGAATCTCTCCAATCAGTTCCCCGCCCCGCCCCGCCCCACCATTGAAGCGGCCCCAGTAAAAGCCACATATGATGTCCTCTGTGACTGTGACCATGATGCACTTTCTCCTTTCTTCATCCTTGACCTCTCTACAGCATTTATAGTAGAAGAAGCATGCCGGAAATCCCAAGGAAACTAATATTCAATCGGGGACAGGGACTCAATAAATTTAACACAAGTAAAATAACAGTAATGAAGACATTAATGACACTAAAGAGTGACAAATCTTCAGGACCAGATGGTTCCCATCCCAGGGTTTTAAAGGAAGTAGATAAGTACATTGCAGATGCCATAACTATAATCTTCCAAAGTTCTCGCGATTCAGGAACCGTTCCTTTAGGTTGGAAAATTGCTTCTTAAATTCGCGGTATCAAATTTATTTGTTTTGTCTTATAACACTTCTGTGAAGCGCCTTGGGACATTTTACTACTTTAAAGGCGCCATATAAATACAAGTTGTTGTTATGTCACTCCACTATTTAAGAATGGCGAGAGAGGGAAACTAGGGAATTATAGACCAGTTAGCCTAAAATCTGTTGTCAGGAAATTGCTAGTCTATAATTAAGGATATTGTGACTAAACACCTGAAAGATTTTCAGTTGATCAGAGAGAGCCAGCATAAATTTGTGAAAGATAGGTCATGCCTGACAAACCTGACTGAAATTTTTGAAGAGGTGACTAAAGTAGTAGACAAGGGAATGTCTATAGATGTCCAGGCCAATCAATATAACAAAAAAAACCAGATTATCTGATCATTATCACATTGCTGTTTATGGGAGCTTGCTTGTGCGCAAGTTGGCTGCCTTGTTTCTTACATTACAACAATGACTACACTTCAAAAAGTACTTCATTGGATGTAAAGCGCTTTAAGATGTCTGGTGGTCGTGAAAGGCGCGATATAAATCCAAGTCTTTATCTTTTATTTATATGGACTTCCAGAAGGCATTTGATAAAGTCCCATATAAAAGACTATTAACTAAGATAGAAGCCCACGGAATTGAGGGAAAATTATTGACCTAGTTAGGAAATTGGCTGAGCGGCAGGAGACAGAGAGTAGGGATAATGGGTAGGTATTCAAATTGGCAGGATATGACTACTGGTGTCCCACAGGCATCTCTGTTGAGGCCTCAACTGTTCACAGTATTTATTAACGACTTAGATGATGGCATAAAAAGGTCATATATCCAAATTTGCCGATGACACAAACATAGGCGGCATTGTAGGCAGTGTAGATGAAAGTAGAAAATTACAAGGGATATTGATAGATTAAGTGGATAGGCAAAACTGTGGCAAATGGATTTCAATGTAAGCAAATGTGAGGTCATCCACTTTGGACCTAAAAAGGATAGAACAAGGTGGTTTTTAAGTGGTGAAAAGCTAAAAACAGTGGAGGTCCGAAGAGACTTGGGGGTCCAGGTTAAAATGTCATGAACATGTACAGAAAATAATCAAAAAGGCTAATGGAATGCTGGGCTTTATATCTAGAGGATGAGAATACAAGGGGGTAGAAGTTATGCTGCAGTTATACAAAACCCTGGTTAGACCACACCTGGAGTACTGTGAGCAGTTCTGGGCACCACACCTTAGGAAGGATATATTGGAGGGTCTTCAAGGGTTAAGTTACGAGGAGAAACTACACAAATTAGAGTTGTATTCCCTAGAATTTAGAAGGTTAAGGGGTGACCTGATTGAAGTTTTAAAGATATTCAGGGGAACAGATAGGGTAGACAGAGAGAAACTATTTTGCTGCTTGAGGATTCTAGGGGCCATGGTTTAAAAATTAGAGTCAGACCTTTCAGGACTGAAATGAGGAAGCATTTCTACACAAAAAGAGTGGTAGAAATTTGGAAATCTCTTTCGCAAATGGCAATTGATGCTAGATCAATTATTAATTCTAAATTGATAGCTTTTTGTTTACCAAAGGTATTAAGGAATATGGGCCAAAGGCAGGTAGGTATATGGAATTAGGTTGCAGGTCAGCCATGATCTCACTGAATGGCAGAACAGGCTTGAGGGGTTGAATGGCCGACTCTTGTTCCTATGTTCCTTTGACATGGTCGACCACAAACTTCTCCAAAGCCCTTTTTCCATTGTGCAGCTCAGTGTGACTGCCCATGCTTGGTTCCACTTTTAGCTAACCAATTGTAGCCAGAGAATTGCCAGCAATGGTTTCCCTTTCCACCCCTGTATCATTACCTTTGGAGTTCTTCAAGGTCTATCTTTGGCCACCTCGACATCCTCACCTACAGGCTCCCCCTTGGCTACATCACCGCAGACATAAGGCCAACTTCCACATGTATATCAGTGACACCCAGCTTTATACCAATCCCTCCAATACCTTTGTGTTGTCAGCCTACCTGTCTGACATCTAGTCCTGAATGAGCCGCAATTTCCTCCAATTACACACCAAAGCCATTGTCTTCAGACCCTGCCACAGACTCCGCACCCTCACCACCATGTCCATTCACCTTCACTGGCAACTTTCTCAGGTTGAACCAGGCTGATTGCAATCTTGCCATCGGATTTGACCCTGGGCTGAGCTTCTGGCGCCTTATACGCTCCATCCAAAAACTGCCTACTTCACCTCCATAGCATTATCCACCTCTGCCTCAGCCCATCTGCTGCTGAAACTCCCATCTTTGTTTTTGACACCTCCAGATTCAACTATTCCAATGTTCTCCTGGGTGGTCTCTCATTCTCCACTCTCCATTAACTTCAGCTCATCAAAAACTTCGCTGCCCATATCCTATCCTGCACCAAGTCCTACTCACGCATCACTGTCATGTTCACTTACTTATATTGACTCTCAGTTCCCGCAACATCTCAAATTTAAAATTTTACTCCCCATCTTTGTAACCTCCTCCAGCCCTACAATACTCCAAGAACTATGCTCCGACAACTCTGGCCTCTTGTGTATCCCCACTGTCTTCACCCCACCATTGGCACCCATGCCTTCAGCCACCTTGGACCATGCTCTGGAATTCTCTCAATAAGCCTCTCTGACACTTCACCTCCCTCTCCTCCTTTAAGACCCTCCTTAAAGCCCACCTTTTGAAACAAGTTTTAGTCACCCCTCTTAATATCTCATTCTTTGGTTCAGTATCCATTTTTGTCTGATTAAACTTTAGTGAAGCATCTTGGGATGTATTTCTTTGCTAAATACACTATATAAATGCAAGCTGTGTAAAATCAATAATGGCCTTTGTTCCATGTCACACATTACTAGTTTCAAATTCAAAACATATTTGAAAATCTTCAGATTAAGGTACAGGCACTGCAACAATAAAACAAATAATTTAAATGAAAATTACATGCCTGATATAGTTATAAATAACATGTGCATACAAGTCAATTTAAGATTGTAATCCAATCTCATGGGTTTGAATGACACTAAAACTCCTCAGGCTCAGCTCTCTTGATTTATGAATTTATCTAAACCCTCAGATTGGATTTATCTAAACCCTCAGATTGGATTACTGCCTTGTAATTCACTTATTCATATTCATTATCCTATAACAATATATCAAAACTATTTTAGTGTAACACATATACAAATTATCAATACATTTCCAACAATTTCACCAGTCACCCACAGTTGTCACCTTACAGATGTTCTGAAGCATTATCCACTAACTCTTTAAGGACTGCAGTAGCAATTTGGAATATTTAAAAAAAATAATACAATTAGAATCTTGGGAGTACACAATGAATAACCCAAGTTTCTATTACATATTTATCCTTTTTCAAATTATTTGTTTGTCTTCAAACACTCCTGTGAAGGGCCTTGGGACATTTTACTGCATTAAAGGTGCTAACAAGTTTTTGTTGTTGTTGTATTTCCTATGGTGTTTTTAATAGTTCTTTTTACTATATTCTGTAGAATGGCCCAAAACTATATTAAAATAATATTGTCAGTCACAGCTAGCACAAGCACACCCAAGACAATCATCCCATGGTATATGAAATATTTTATTTTTGTTATTTAAAATATTTAGGTTAATTATTTGTCTTAACATTCGTTTTTATAGTCTAATACAATTCATCTGCTCTAAAACACTTTATTTTTAAACTGTATAACAAGTGGTTTGTATTGAGACTTGTATTAAAGGTGTTTTACACAGTTTCTCTATTAATATGCATTCTATTAACAATGCATTCTACATTAGGGCTTGTAGTGCATCATAGAAAGTGGCTGCAATACTATACTATAGTATACAAAAAACATTTTCTTACAATGGGCCACTTTGTTTCCTGAATGCATCAGTACAGATGCTATTTCCATTCATTTGTCCATAACTGAATACCATCACATATATAGGATTACCAATCTAGTAAAACCATTTTTTTACCTAATAACATCTCCAAGGAAACCAGACAGAGCTCATTCCTTCTCAATTTCACACCCTCCAGTATCAGGCCCACTAAGATCAGGCAGTTTATCCAAGCGGTTAATATTTTGATGAACGTTGTACATTGTTCCAGCTTTTCTGTATCTAAACCATTTGTGCTGCCATATCACTCATCACTAGTTCAAAAGCATGCGAGTACCTTGGACAGTTTCAAATTTGTGCTATAATGCTCAAAAACTTCTTCATCTGGTTTGATACCTAAAACAATTCATTAGGCTACTGCAAGCCATTTAAAATTGTAAAACTGACAGCACAAAATGTGTGATTTATAACATTAGAATGATGGTCACTGACATTTATTAAGCATTAATTTCCAGCTTTTATTAAAGGGTTACTTTTACAATAATTTCACCGTTGTTAAAGTTAAAAAAATTGTAATTGCAAACAATTTTGTATTTCTATCTTTGGCACTCTAAATAGAAAGTTACAGTGCAGCACATCTCCAAATACAAAATAAAATATCCCTCCGTATCAAAATCAACAATTTGCATTTCTATGGCATCATTAATGTAAAGAACATCTGAATAAACTTCACAAATAGGTGTAGAGAAAATGTTGAGCCAGGAAGGGAGAGTTTAGGAGGGTGATGAAAAGTTTGGTCAAATAGATCAGTTTTGTGGAGAGTTTTAAAGGTGGGAAGAGATGATGAGGTGGAGAAATTTGGTGAAGGAATTATGGAGAGTTGGATTGAGGTGAGGGGATGTACACAAAGCAGGAATCAAAAGAACAAAGCATTCCAGAAAGGATCATATTGAACACTGGGGAAAGGTCAAGGAGCATAAGGGAGTATAATGAACTATGACAGTCACAGGATGTTATTTATGACTTTGACAAGAGCCATTTTGGTGCTGTGAAAAGGGAGGAAGCTGGACTGGAGAGGATTCAAAAAGGGAGTTTCAAAAGAGCTGTGAGAGGTCAGAGGAGCACATAAGGCCTGGGGAGTGTGGAGTTTAGCCTCATTGGGAGTGGTTGGGGCATAGGGACTGAAGTCGTCATTAATTTATTTCACTGTATTTTGAGTTTAAAATAATTTCATTTTACTTCACTTCATTTTGGCTGTTCAATACTAGGAGCTGTTTAAACTTGTTTTGGTATTAGACCTGTGGGCTGGTTTGAGTCAGTAACAGTTTAATTAATTGGTTGCATATAAAGGTGTTATTGCTTGCTTTTGCCTTAAGCAATTGGGTAAGTTAAATCAGTATAAATTTGAGTTGACTAACGAGAGATTCATCGCAAATGATGAGAAGACAGTGGATTACAAAATCCAGAAGTATGAGCAGCAATCTCCTGAGAGCATTGAATTGTCAAAAGGTTCAGTACTGAATACCTGTGACAATGACAACAATTTGAAGGAGGGCAATTACAAACACGATGAGGTAGTAGAAAGAACAAAATGGATAAAGCACTACAGGAAAGATAAAAGTGAAAAACAGATCAGAAGCAGCAGCATGTAAAATGAGTAAGATTGTCAAATAGACATAGTTAGATGTACATAAATGCACAAAGTATTGTGAACAAAATAACCTTGGTTCCATGGTAAAACTCCCACTTCTGAGTCAGAAGGATGTGGGTTCAAGTCCCTCTCCGGAGACTTGAGCGTATAATCTAGACTGGCAATTCTGTCCAGTATGAGTGAGGGCTGCACTGTTGGAGGTGTCATCCCAATTTCCATAGAATCATAGAATGGTTACAACACAGAAGAGGGCCATTCGGCCCGTCGCGCCTGTGCTGGCTCTCTGCAAGAGCACTGCAGCTAGTCCCACTCCCCCGCCCTTTCCCCCATCCCTGCAACTTTTGTTTCCTTCAGGTACTTATCCAGTTCCTTTTTGAAAGCCATGACTGAATCTCTTTTGTCATTCAGCGAGCTCTAGCTTTGGTTGCCCTCCCTTTCACCCTCGTGGGAATGTACCTCGACTCAAACCAAGTCCTCTTTAAAGGCAGGCCATTGTTCGATTACAGTTTTGCTGCCAATCTTTGATTCCAATTTTCCTGGGCCAGATCCATTCTCAATCCACTGAAATTGGCCTTCCTCCAATTAAGTATTTTTACACTAGATTGCTTTGTGTCCTTTTCCATATCTAATCTAAACCTTATGATGCTATGATCACTGTTGTCTATCAGATGAGATGTTAAACCAATGTCTTGTCTACCAGGTAGGATGGCCATAAAAGATCACAAGGTACGATTGAATAGCAGGAGAGTTCTTCCAATATCCTGGCCAACATTTATCTCTCAAAAAGCAGATTAATTGGTTATATATCTCATTGTTGTTTGTAGATCTTGCTATTAACACTGTCACGTTTGCCTACAAAATAACAATGGAGAAATTAAAATTAAAGTGAAACAAATCTCAGGCTAATGGTTCAAAGAAAATAAAGTCAAAAATAGAAAATTTAGGGGGAAGCAAAAAGTGAGATTAGAAAGTTATGGAGAAAGATTGGCAGGTAACATAAACAAAATTAGTAAAACTTTTATAAACATATAAAAGAATAGTTTAAGAAAAAATAGGGATGTTTGGAGATGAAAAAGGAAATCTTCTTGTGGAGGCTGAATGAATGGAGGAGATACTAAATGAGCAATTTGACCAAAATCGACAAAACCAGTGCAAAAGATCAGGGAAATTCAAGCACAAGTTACATTCAGCACAAATAGAGTTTCAGCGATCTTTTGTGTGGTTTAAAAAAACATCGTGTTAGAAGCCAGCTCCTCCCACAAAACTGGCCACGCCGCCAGATCAAATTCATTACCATGGCGAGTTTCCCCTTGGAGACAACAAGGAGGAAGATGAACAAGAAACTATGGCCTGGGCTAGAGTGTGGGAGACTGAGGAATGTTAGTTACTCAGGCTGTAGAGACTCACAGCAGCCAGCAATTTGGATGCAAGCACCCCAGCTGCTGATAACTGTCCTTCTGGTCTGGAATGCTGCACTTGGGTAAGAAGCTATTCACTGTTTCTACAAACAATATAATAGAAATGAACAATGCCTTGAAATGTGTTACACAGGAGACAAATATAAGTTGGAGTATGTTATAATACAGTCTAACACCAAAGACTTCACATGCCTTCATAAAGCTTGAGAGATTTGTCAATGTTACTTCAACATTGCTACTATCTTGAAAAATTGTTTATGTTTTGTATAGCCCAAAATTGTGAGCCTCCACTTCTCCCTTGGAATTTCATGCAACAAGAGCACAGATTAGAGAATTGTCATGGAGGTCAGTGAACCTGATTTAATACGCTCCCAATTTTCTCACCATTAAAATGAATGGCCGTAAAATTGTCAGAACCAAAGATCGGACTTGCTGACCTGCATACCCGATTCTCCAACTTGCACGCTCGGTGCACAGTTTTGCAATTCTCGAACTTATATGTCATTATGTTCAATGGGATGTATTCATTTGATTTTCAGTAAGATTTCCTTCTGCTGTTGATGGGTGCCACCCATACACAGTGATGGATGGCAGATTCCAGCAATTATATGTTACACATTTTGAAATGTTGTGATTTATACTGCAGTAATGCTGGCTTTTATTTCATTTAATGATATAACAACAGTAACTGCAGTTTTAAAAGCAATCAATTGGATGTAAAACATCTGGAATGTCCTGAGGAAGTGACAAGGTGCTATATATATTCGTATTTCTTTCTTCTTAGCTGCTTGTTACAGGAAGTAGCATGCCCTATATTTATTTTTAGAACAGGTTTGAAATCTCTCAACTTACTTTTCTTTTCCTACCCATACATGTTTTACTAGGCCATGTAACTTCTTGCAGCCAGCGCGGAGATAAAAGACCCATTCCAAGGCCTCTACCAAGATCACTATGTAGTTAGGTTTAAGATTAGGATTAAGAGTGACATAAGCAGATAAGGGAAGTAAAAGTAGGGGCATATCTAGGCAATAATGACCATAATATAATACGCTTTAAAATAATAATTGAGAAGGACATAAGTATGGTGAAGACCAGGGTAATAGATTGGAGAAAAGCTGATTTTGAGGGGCCGAGAATAGAACCTGGAAAATAAAATGGACAACAATAATGTCAAACAATGCCGTAGAACATAAGAAATAGGAGCAGGAGTAGGTCATTTGGCTCCTCAAGCCTGCTCTGCCATTCAATAAGCTCATGGCTGATCTGATCATGGACTCGGCTCCACTTCCCTGCCCGCTCCCCATAACCCTTTACTCCCTTATCACTCAAAAATCTGTCTATCTCCGCCTTAAATATATTCAATGACCCAGCCTCCACAGCTCTCTGGGGCAAAGAATTCGATAGATTTACAACCCTCTGAGGCAAGAAATTTCTCCTCATCTCAATGGGCAGCCCCTTATTCTAAGACTATGTCCTCTAGTTGTAGTTTCCCCTATGAGTGGAAATATCCTCTCTGCATCCACTTGTCGAACCCCCTCATTATCTTATAAGTTTCAATAAGATCACTTCTCATTCTTCTGAACTCCAATGTGTATAGGCCCAACCTACTCAACCTATCTTCATAAGTCAACCCCCTCATCTCCGGAATCAACCTGATGAACCTTCTCTGAACAGCCTCCAATACAAGTATATCCTTCCTTAAATATGGAGACCAAAACTGTATGCAGTACTCCAGATGTGGCCTCACCAATAACCTGTACAGTTGTAGCAGGACTTTGCTGCTTTTATACTCTATCCCCCTTGCAATAAAGGCCAACATTCGATTTGCCTTCCTGATTACTTGCTGTACCTGCATACTAACTTTTGTGTTTCATGCACAAGGACCCCCAGGTTTCTCTGTACTGCAGCACTTTGCAATTTTTCTCCATTTAAATTATAATTTGTTTTTCTATTATTTCTGCCAAAGTGGATAACCTCACATTATCTCACATTGTACTCCATCTGCCAAATTTTTGCCCACTCACTTAGCCTGTCTATATCCCTTTGCAGATTTTTTGTGTCCTCCTCACAATTTGCTTTCCCAATCATCTTTGTATCATCAGCAAACTTGGCTACATTACACTTGGTCCCTTCATCCAAGTCATTAATATAGATTGTAAATAGTTGAGGACCCAGCACCGATCCCTGCGGCACCCCATTAGTCACTGTTTGCCAACCGGAAAATGACCCATTTTTCGACTCTGTTTTCTGTCCATGCTAATATATTACCCCCAACCCCGTGAACTTTTATCTTGTGCAGTAACCTTTTATGTGGCACCTTATCGACTGCCTTCTGGAAATCCAAATACACCACATCCACTGGTTCCCCCTTATCCATCCTGCTCGCTACATCCTCAAAGAACTCCAACAAATTTGTCAAACATGATTTCCCTTTCATAAAACCATGCTGACTCTGCTTGATTGAATCATGCTTTTCCAAATGTCCCACTACTGCTTCCTTAATAATGGATTCCAGCATTTTCCCAATGATAGATGTTAGGCTAACTGGTCTATAATTTCTTGCTTTTTGTCTGCCTCCTTTTTTAAATAGGGGTGTTACATTTGCGGTTTTCCATTCTGCTGGGACCACCCCAGTATCCAGGGAACTTTGGTAGATTACGACCAATGCATCCACTATGCAGTCACTTCTTTTAAGACCCTAGCAATGGGAAACATTTAAAACAGTGTTCAACAGAGTCCAGGGAAAATATATTCTGCTAAAAAGCAAGAACAACCTAACACCAATGAGACACCATGGATGAATAAAGCCACAAGGGAAAAATTGAGGGTAAGGAAAGAGGCATACATTAAGTACATAGACAGCAGGGGAGAGCATGATAAGGGAAAATACAAAGAGATTAGGAAAGAAGTCCAAAAAACAATTAGGAAGGCAAAGAGGAACTATGAAATTAAATTATCAAGGAACATAAAACATAATAGTAAAATATTTTACAGGCACATCAATAAAAAAGGAAGGTCGAGATGGAAATAGGGCCACTAAGGGATGGACAGAATAATACCACAGGCAGTGATAGAGGGATCACAGAAATATTTAAAAATTACTTTGTCTCAGTATTTACCAGGGAGATAGAACAGGTGGACATGATATTGGATCATGAGATTACTAATGAAATAACTGCATTTAAAATAAAAAGATATATTAAATAAATCAATCAAACTCAAAGAAGGAAAAAATCCTGGTCCTATGGATTACATCCGTACATTTTGAAATAATCTAGGTGAGAGATAGCAGAGGCATTACTACACATATTTAGCAATTTGTTTGAAAAAAGTGTAATGTCAGAGGACTGGCAGATAGCTAACATAATACCTATATTTAAGGAGGGAGTTAGAAAATGTCCAAGGAACTATAGACCAGTCAGCTTATCATCGGTGGTAGGAAAAATAATGGAATCCCTACTAAAGGAGAAAATAGAACAACATCTCGAAGCCAAAAATATAATAATGAATAATCAGCATGGATTTCAAAAGGGAAAGTCTTGCTTGACAACCTCATTAAATTTCTTGAGGAGTTAACAGAAGAAACAGACAAGGGTAATGTAAATGTAAACAGACAAGTAAATGTAATTTATCTAGATTTTCAAAAGGCCTTCGAGAAGGTACCACAGAATAGACTAATGAATAAGGTCAGAGAATGCGCAATCAGGGGACAAGTAGCAGAATGGATAGCTAGCTGGCTTCAAGACAGAAAGCAGAGAGTAGGGTAAAGGGTAGCTATTCACAGTAGCAGAAGGTGGGTAGCGGTGTTTCACAAGGATCTGTGCTGGGACCACCATTGTTCATAATTTATATTAACAATTTAGACTTGGGAATCAAAAACACAATTTCTAAATTTGTGGATGACACATTTGGGCGGGGATAGTTAATACTGAGGAGGACTGCAACAAATTACAGGAAGACATTAATAAACTTGCAGAATGGGCATATAATTGGCAAATGAAATTCAACACAGATAAATGTGAGGCATTACATTTTGGTAGGAAGGAAGGGAGGTAATTTATTACTTGGAGGGTGCGAGTCTGGGTGGGATAGCGGAGCAAAGGGACCTCGGAGTACAAATACACAAATCACGAAAAGTAGCGAAACACGTTAACAAGGCCACAAAAAAACAAACATTAGGGTTTATTTCTAGAGGGATAGAATTGAAAAATAGTGAAGTTATGCTAAACTTGTATCGAACCTTGGTTAGACCACACTTGGAGTACTGTGTACAATTCTGGTTGCCACATTGCAAAAAGGATATAGAGGCACTGGAGAGGGTGCAGAGATGATTTACAAGGATAATACCAGAAATGCGAGGGTTTACCTATCAGGAAAGGATGAGCAGGCTGGGTCTCTTTCCCACCTTACCATCCCTCTGTCACGGAACTTCACAGATTCCTCTTGGCCACTATGCTGAAATAAATGTCACCACAAAACAAACATTTAAAACTACATTTATAAATCATTCAATCCAATACTGCATAACAAAGTCAACTAATCATTCTTGTGCAATCCCTTAGTGCCTGTCTTCCATGTGCCTTTGCCTGTCCTCGAGCACCTATGAAGTGCTACCCCAGTGACTGCAGCATGGCTGGTGGAAGGCTACTGATTTCAGTAGGTGAGATTGCAGTTGGCCTTGCAGCTCTGGTCTCGAAAACCTGGCTGTAGACTGTACCACCTCAGCATGGACGGCAGCATTCTGGGCTGGCAGGCTGACAGGCAACAGCAAGGGCACTGGCGGAGTGGCAGTGGTGGAAGTACGAATGCTGTCATCCTGAGAGATGACAGCAGGTTTGTGCTCTGTTGGAGGACAGATTGCTGGATAGCTGCAATACCCTGCAAGTCCCGTTCCAAACTGGTAAATGCAACCATGATGGCAGCAATTTGAGTCTGCATGACAGAAGTCTGAGCTTCCACTGCAGCACTTAGATGTTGGGTTTCTTCCACTTGTGCTGCAACGGAAGCTGAGAAATTTCCCATCAGACCCTGCATTATAGTTGGGTCCACAAGTGCACTAAGGGAGTTGCCCATCACTTCCATCCTGGAAATCATGGGCTTCAAGCTCTGCGCAAAGCCTTGTGCAAGGTTGGTGCCGGTTTCTTCCATGCTCCTTGTGAGGTGGGGGTGGGGGGGGGGGGGGGGGAGGATGGGAGGGAAGTAAGATAATAATAATATAGCGCCTTTAACGCAGTAAAACGTCCCAAGGCGCTTAAAGATGTGCACGCTTATACTCTCAGCAGCTTGGAAGTGAGAAGAGATTGTGGGATGAGGGAGAAGTGAGATGTGAGGAGGATTAGCTATGAGTATACCGTCATCTTCAATGGTTTTCAGCCATGCTGATCATCACGGCCTCAGTGACAGCCCCTCCAATAATGTCAAGCTCGGTCTCCTCCAGCTGGGTCAAGATGTGCAGGCTTTCCCTTCCCCCGCAAGTTAGCTGCTGCTATGGTTGCGAGCCACCTTGGCTGAGAGAGAACGGGAGCGTGTCAGTGAATGTGTTACAATGTGTTTCGGTGGGGTGCCTATCATGGTTGAATAGCTGGCAGTATGTGCAAGGTGAGTGATGGGGATGTGGTGCATTGAGCAGTGTGTGGGGCTAGTGGTGCAGTTGGTGGGAGATGGCTTTGGAAGATGCATTACTCACTTTGACCACTCGTGAAGTCATTGAACTTCTTTTGGCACTGGTCCTCGGGGCAAGACTGCTAGTTTTTTGAAGTGTAGTCATTGTTGTAATGTAGGAAACGTGGCAGCCAATTTGTACACAGCAAGCTCCCACAAACAGAAATGTGGTAATGATCAAATAATGCTTTTTTTTGTGATGTTGATTGAGGGGTAAATATGAGCCAGCGAATGGAGGGAGCAGCATGCGGCAGCCCGGCCCGGAAATTGGCATGGTCCCGGCCTGCAAGACCATCAGCAGGTCGGGGCCATTGGAGGGAGCAGCGTGCGGTGGTGTGCCAATGCATGGAGCAGTGCTTGCTGCTGCAGGAGGGCGACGGCTGTTGGTCGCTGATTGCAGTGCGGGCAGCACAGCAGGATGGACGAAGGAGCGGCAAGAGATTGTAGAGGGATGTAATCATAGAAACATAGAAAATGGGTGCAGGAGTAGGCCATTCGGCCCTTCGAGTCTGCACCGCCATTCAATATGATCATGGATGATCATGCACTTCAGTACCCCATTCCTGCTTTCTCTCCATACCCCTTGATACCTTTAGTCGTTAGGCCACATCTAACTCTCTTTGAATATATCTAACGAACTGGCCTCAACAACTTTCTGTGGTAGAGAATTCCACATGCTCACAACTCTGAGTGAAGAAGCTTCTCCTCATCTCGCTCCTAAATGGCTTACCCCTTATCCTTAGACTGTGACCCCTGGTTCTGGACTTCCCCAACATCAGGAACATTCTTCTTGCATCTAACCTGTCCAATGCCATCAGAATTTTATATGTTTCTATGAGATCCCCTCTCATTCTTCTAAATTCCACTGAATATAAGCCGAGTCGATCCAGTCTTTTTTCATATGTCACTACTGTCATCCCGGGAATCAGCCTGGTGAACCTTTGCTGCACTCCCTCAATAGCAAGAATGTCCTTCCTCAGATTAGGAGACCAAAACTGTACACAATATTTAAGGTGTGGCCTCATCAAGGCCCTGTACAACTGTAGTAAGACCTCCCTGCTCCTATACTCAAATCCTCTCGCTATGAAGACCAACATGCCATTTGCCGCCTTCACCGCCTGCTGTACCTGTATGCCAACTTTCAATGACTGATGTACCATGACACCCAGGTCTGATTGCACCTCCCCTTTTACTAATCTGTCACCATTCAGATAATAATCTGCCTTCCTGCTTTTACCACCAAAGTGGATAACCTCACATTTAGCTACATTACACTGCATCTGCCATGTATTTGTCCACTCACCTAACCTGTCCAAGTCACCCTGCAGCCTCTTAGCATCCTCCTCACAGCTCACACTGCCACCCAGCTTAGTGTCATCTGCAAACTTGGAGATATTACATTCAATTCCTTCGTCTAAATCATTAATGTATATTGTAAATAGCTGGGGTCCCAGCACTGAACCTTGCGGTACCCCACTAGTCACTGCCTGCCATTCTGAAAAGGACCCGTTTATTCCTACTCTTTGCTTCCTGTCTGCCAACCAGTTCTCTATCCACATCAGTACATTATCCCCAATACAATGTGCTTTAATTCACACAACTAATCTCTTGTGTAGGACCTTGTCAAAAGCCTTTTTAAAGTCATCCACTGGCTCCCTCTTGTCCACTCTACTAGTTATATCCTCAAAAAATTCTAGAAGATTTGTCAAGCATGATTTCCCTTTCATAAATCCATACCGATCCTATCACTGCTTTCCAAATGTGCTGCTATTTCATCTTTAATAATTGATTCCAATATTTTCCCCACCACCGATGTCAGGCTAACCGGTCTATAATTCCCTGTTTTCTCTCTCCTTTTTTAAAAAGTGGGATTACATTAGCTACCCTCCAGTCCACAGGAACTGATCCAGAGTCTATAGAATGTTGGAAAATGACCATCTATGCATCCACTATTTCTAGGGCCACTTCCTTAAGTTTTCTGGGATGCAGCCTATCAGGCCCTGGGGATTTATTGGCTTTCAGTCCCATCAATTTTCCTAACACAATTTGCTGACTAATAAGGATTTCCTTTAGTTCCTCCTTCTCGCTAGATCCTCGGTCCCCTACTATTTCCGGAAGGTTATTTGTGTCTTCCTTAGTGAAGGCAGAACCAAAGTATTTGTTCAATTGGTCTGTCATTTCTTTGTTCCCCATTATAAATTCACCTGATTCTGACTGCAAGGGACCTACATTTGTCTTCACTAATCTTTTTCTCTTCACGTATCTGTAGAAGCTTTTGAAATCAATTTTTATGTTTCCTGTAAGCTTACTCTCATATTCTATTTCCCCCCTCCTAATTAAACCCTTTGTCCTCCTCTGCTGAATTCTAAATTTCTCCCAGTCCTCAGGTTTGCTGTTTTTTTTGGCCAATTTATATGCCTCTTCCTTGGATTTAACACTATACCTAATATCCCTTGTAAGCCACGGTTGAGCCACCTTCCCCATTTTATTTTTACTCCAGACAGGGATGTACAATTGTTGAAGTTCATCCATGTGATCTTTAAATGTCTGCCATTGCCTATCCACCGTCAACCCTTTAAGTATCATTCGCCAGTCTATTCTAGCCAATTCACGTCGCATACTGTCAAAGTTACCTTTCTTTAAGTTTGGGACCCAGGAGAGGCGTGAGTTCGGGGCCCAGAAGAGGCAAGGGCCCAGGGGCTGCACGGGCCAGCCCACACTGCAATATGTGTGCGCACTAGGTCCGTGCAGCAGACCTGGTCTCCAGTCGTCTTGGGTAATCCTTGCCACTGGACCAAGACCTGGCTCTGTCAAGCCCGTGTAGTGGCTGAGGCATTTTCCACCTTTCAAGATGTAGTTCGGAATCTGAAATATTATGTCCTTCATTGAAACACCTGTGAACTCATCCCTTTTTGGTGGAAGCAAGTCATGACACTAAGCTGGGTGGCGGTGTGAGCTGTGAGGAGGATGCTAAGAGGCTGCAGGGTGACTTGGACAGGTTAGGTGAGTGGGCACATGCATGGCAGATGCAGTATAATGTGGATAAATGTGAGGTTATCCACTTTGGTGGCAAAAACAGGAAAGCAGAATATTATCTGAATGGCGGCAGATTAGGAAAAGGGGAGGTGCAACGAGACCTGGGTGTCATGATAGAAACATAGAAACAGAGAAAATAGGTGCAGGAGTAGGCCATTTGGCCCTTCGAGCCTGCACCACCATTTAATAAGATCATGGCTGATCATTCACCTCAGTACCCCTTTCCTGCTTTCTCTCCATACCCCTTAATCCCTTTAGCCATTAGGGCCACATCTAACTCCCTCTTGAATATATCCAATGAACTGGCATCAACAACTCTCTGCGGTAGGGAATTCCACAGATTAACAACTCTCTGAGTGAAGAAGTTTCTCCTCATCTCAGTCCTAAATGGCTTACCCCTTATCCTTAGACTGTGTCCCCTGGTTCTGGACTTCCCCAACTTCGGGAACATTGTTCCTGTATGTAACCTGTCCAGTCCCGTCAGAATTTTATATGTTTCTATGAGATCCCCTCTCATCCTTCTAAACTCCAGTGAATAAAGGCCCAGCCGATGCAATCTCTCCTCATATGTCAGTCCAGCCCTCCTGGATGAGTCTGGTGAACCTTCGTTGCACTCCCTCAATAGCAAGAACGTCCTTCCTCAGATTAGGAGACCAAAACTGAACACAATATTCCAGGTGAGGCCTCAACAAGGCCTTGCACAACGGCAGTAAGACCTCCCTGCTCCTATACTCAAAACCCCTAGCTATGAAGGCAAACATACCATTTGCCTTCTTCACCGCCTGCTGTACCTGCATGCCAACTTTCAATGACTGATGTACCATGACCCCCAGGTCTCGTTGCACCTCCCCTTTTCCTAATCTGCCGCCATTCAGATAATATGTTGCCTTCGTGTTTTTGCTCCCAAAATGGATAACCTCACATTTATCCACATTAAACTGCATCTGCCATGCATTTGCCCACTCACCTAACCTGTCCAAGTCACCCTGCGGCCTTTTTGTGTCCTCCTCACAGCTCACACCGCCACCTAGTTTAGTGTCATCTGTAAACTTGGAGATATTACACTCAATTCCTTCATCTAAATCATTAATGTATATTGTAAATAGCTGGGGTCCCAGCACTGAGCCCTGCAGCACCCCACTAGTCACTGCCTGCCATTCTGAAAAGGACCCATTTATTCCCACTCTCTGCTTCCTGTCTGCCAACCAGTTCTCTATTGACGTCAGTACATTACCCCCAATACCATGTGCTTTAATTTTGCACACCAATCTCTTGTGTGGGACCTTGTCAAAAGCCTTTTGAAAGTCCAAATACACCACATCCACTGGTTCTTCCTTGTCCACTCTACTAGATAGATCCTCAAAAAATTCCGGAAGATTTGTCAAACATGATTTCCCTTTCATAAATCCAAGTTGACTTGGACTGATCCCGTCACTGCTTTTCAAATGCGCTGTTATTTCATCTTTAATAATTGATTCCAACATTTTCCCCATTACCGATGTCAGGCTAACCGGTCTATAATTACCCGTTTTCTCTCTCCCTCCTTTTTAAAAAAGTGGTGTTACATTAGCTACCCTCCAGTCCATTGGAACTGATCCAGAGTCGACAGACTGTTGGAAAATGATCACCAATGCATCCACTATTTCTAGGGCCACTTCCTTAAGTACTCTGGGATGCAGATTATCAGGCCCCGGGGATTTATCGGCCTTCAATCCCATCAATTTCCCTAACACAATTTCCCGCCTAATAAGGATATCTTTCAGTTTCTCCTTCTCACTAGACCCTCGGTCCCCTAATACTTCCAGAAGGCTATTTGTGTCTTCCTTCGTGAAGACAGAACCAAAGTATTTGTTCAACTGGTCTGCCATTTCTTTGTTCCCCATTATAAATTCACCTGAATCTGACTGCAAGGGACCTACGTTTGCTTTCACTAATCTTTTTCTCTTCACATATCTATAGAAACTTTTGCAGTCAGTTTTTATGTTCCCGGCAAGCTTTCTCTCATACTCTATTTTCCCCCTCCCAATTAAACCCTTTGTCATTGAAAGTTAGCATGCAGGTACAGCAGGCGGTGAAGAAGGCAAATGATATGTTGGCCTTCATAGCTAGGGGATTTGAGTATAGGAGCAGGGAGGTCTTACTGCAGTTGTACTGGGCCTTGGTGAGGCCTCACCTGAAATATTGTGTTCAATTTTGGTCTCCTAATCTGAGGATGTTCTTGCTATTGAGGGAGTGCACCGAAGGTTCACCAGACTGATTCCCGGGATGGCTGGACTGACATATGAGGAGAGACTGGATCGACTGGGCCTTTATTCACTGGAGTTTAGAAGGATGAGAGGGTATCTCATAGAAACATAAAATTCTGACGGGACTGGACAGGTTAGATGCAGGAAGAATGTTCCCGATGTTGGGGAAGTCCAGAAACAGGGGACACAGTCTAAGGATAAGGGGTAAGCCATTTAGGACTGAGATGAGGAGAAACTTCTTCACTCAGAGAGTTGTTAACCTGTGGAATTCCCTGCCGCAAAGAGTTGTTGATGCCGGTTCATTGGATATATTCAAGAGGGAGTTAGATATGGTCCTTACGACTAAAGGGATCAAGGGGTATAGAGAGAAAGCAGGAAAGGGGTACTGAGGTGAATGATCAGCATGATCTTATTGAATGGTGGTGCAGGCTCGAAGGGCCAAATGGCCTACTCCTGCAACTATTTTCTATGTTTTTGTCCTCGCTTTGAGGGACTGCCTATGATATAATGATGAGCCAGGATACCAGAGATAACTCACCTGTTTTTCTTCGAATAGTGCCAAGGGAGCTTTTATTTTCAACTGAGAGAGCAGAGTGGGTCTCGGTTTAACGTCTCATCCGAAAGATGACACCTCCGACAGTGCAGCACTCCCTCAGCATCAGCCTAGATTTGTGTGCTCAAGTCTCTGGAGTGGGACTTAAAGCCACAACCCTGACACAGAGGCGCGGGTGCTCCCCACTTAGCCAGAGCTGACACATCAGAAACAGTGATTCCCATCTGGACTCTCCCTAAGTTGATGCAGTCACTTTTAAAACTCTCAATGCAAGTTGGCACTCTTCCGTTTCCCTTGTGTTCACACTGGCACTTTCCCTTGGTATGTGTGTGTTGCGTTGAGTCAGTTCGAGTAGTTGACGGGCCAACTGGTGTTTTTGGCGCCAAAAAAAACAGAATGCTGGGGAGGGTGCTGCAGAGACGCGGCTCGCACGCGGACGCTGGACCGTTGCCCCGAGCTCGCGCGCTCAACAGTTGAGGAAAGGCCGAGCGCGCGCAGCAGCATCAGCTTAAAGCAAACCGTCCGATCGGCCGCGGAAAGTGCTCCTCATGGCCGGGCCCCTGCCGAGCTGGCCCGGTGGAGCCGAGTTTTGGGTGCTGGCGGTGGAGCGATACCTGCTCAACGAGCCCAGCTCCAGCTCCCACCGATACGACGTGACTCTGTGTAGCGGAGGGGATGGGGCAACGCTGAAATGTTTACTGTCTCCGCAGCTGAACCGTTTAGTGCAGAGAAACCTGCTGCGCTCGGGCTGCCAGCTCAGGGTGAACTGCTTCTCGGCGTTGTCGGACGGATTGAGGGTGATGGAGAGAGCCGAGGTGCTGCGAGGAGCCGCTCCTCCTCCTCCGCCGGCGGCTCTCGCCTGGGGCGCCGTTCGGCCCGTCCCGCGCCCTTTACTCAGCTGTGCGAAGTACTACCTGCCGCTCTGGGAGGACAGTGATTATTATGGAGAGGAGTGGAGGGTGCCAGCCTGCAGTCAGCAACGGGTCAACATAGAAGGTCTGGCGCTCCATCACCATTTCAAAATCAAAACGTGCGTCAGTGTAGGCTTGCCAACTCTCTTGGATTTAAATTTTAATCTCGATCACTGCTGCGAGCAACCCAGGCGAAAGATCAAAGAGGCATTAAAAATGTTTTTTTTTCATTTAACACTTTTTAGTTTATTAGTTATAAAAATATCAGAGATGGGGAAACATGGCTGTTTGGAACAGTGTGGTTGGAAACAGAGAGTCATGTTCTCCAGGAGTTGGCAAGCTTACGTTGGTATTAACCAATTATCTGTATTCCTGCGTAATTTACTGCTGATTACTAGTCAACAAACCTGCTGTGGTTAATCCATCGAGCCAGATTTGCTGTGAGCGGCCACAAGTTTGACTGGCACTTGACCGTAGACTGTCTGTGGGGCTTTGCGTAGCAAATTGCTGTTAGAGGGACTTCCAAAAAGCACAGCGCCTGATACAGGACATCAGGTCCTGTCATCATCATCATCATCATCATCGGCAGTCCTGTGACAATAGGGAAAATAACTCGTTGACCAATTAGATTGAAGAATCGTTAATGAACAGTGTAGGAAGTGTAAGTTACAATAGTGAATTCAATGTCAAATCCGGTACAGAAAGTGATATAAAGAGAGAGAAAGAAAGTTTCCTGTGCGCATGCGCATATAAACCACCCCACTTCAGCCACTTCTGCAGAGATGGAAGAGCAGGAAGGAAGGCAACGTGCTCGGCGCTTCTCTAATGAGGCGAGTGAGGCCTTGGTCCATGCAGTGGAGGGCAGGTGATCCTCACTCTATCTTGCTGGGGAGCCAGACCACTCCCACCTGTACTTAAGAGTCTGTGGAGGGAGATAGTACAGGAGATCTCTGCTGCAAACACTATGCCCAGAACTGGGACACAATGTCGAAAAAAGTTCAATGACCAGGATCGTCAGGGTGAGTACCATTCACATTTATATATGCCTCCATTCCTTCTAACATGAATCTCGCACACTATGAAGTCTTTTATGCATATGGTCCCGCTCAAAAGTCTTGCTGTCTGTGGGGTGGCTTTCACAATGCATAAGAAAGATGAAGGCTTACTTCTGCACCCATTGCCTTCTAATGATCGATGCACATAAACTCACTAATTTACATCCTTCCTCGCAATACACTCCCACTGCTGCTATGGCTCTCTGAAAGATCACCTATATCCCCTAAGTTACATCCCTCAACCTAACAATCGCTCACGAAGCTCATGCAACATCCAAACAGATTGAACGGAAGCCACTAGAACATTCACACAGTCTCACCTATTGTACTATGGTAGGCATATGTGACACAACAGGAGAGAAACCCTTCCTATTTTTCTCTTTGCAGCCGAAGCACTCCCACAACAGGAGGGAGCAGCTGTGCACAGGCGGGGGGCCCCCTCAAATTCTGCCACTTACTGATGTCGGGGAACGGGTGTCGGCCCTCGTTGGATTAGCAGCTTGGGCAGTTGCCGGTGGCGATGCTGAGCTCCCTTCGGGAAGTGAGATTATATAAATGGACAGGGCGCCTTAAGAGATTGCATTGAGACATATAATGCAGTGTCGGTGGGACTTCAAATGAACATGTGCAATGCCACCTTCCTCATATCACCCTGCCCCCTCCCCTGCTGCTAACCACACACGTGTTTTTGTGCTTGCGGAAGATCAGCCACAATCTCGCCAGCCTTCCTGGGACGCATCAACCTCAGGCTATGGCAGTGATGATGAGGCTGCGGACACGACGAACATGACTAAGCTGCTGAGCCCACCAGTTGCTCCTTCTCAACATTTCTTATCTGGCGACGATGAGACTTTTCAGGGGTTTGCGTCTTCAGAGGCTCCTGGCCCCAATCGCCTACAGCAACGCAGTAAAAGAGGGCAATCTTGCAGGCCAGCTCTCCGAAGGGTGAGTCGGCAAAGTCAGTCTGCTCAACGACAAGCAGACATGGAATTGGACTTGGTGGAGATGTCTACGGAAAATACAGGAATGCAACATGAGCTTATGGATGCATTGGGACGGATCTCAGAGAGCATTGACTAGCTTACTGCGACTGTTGCGGAGGCACCGTCACGGATTGTCAGTGCAATTGAGGAGTCCAGCGAGGCCATCATTGACCACACACAGAGGCTGGTGGCCTCGAGCAGCAACAGTGGCGTTCCAGAGTGTGTGGCGCGTGCCCTTGATAAAGTCGCAGTCTCTGGAACATCGCAGGCACGAGCTACGCTTCAGCTTGGTGATGTGATGCAGTCGATGACTGCTACCATCTTCTCTGCGTTTCCCACTGTCCAAAGGGGAAGGGACGGTGCCAAAGCAGACCAGCAAGTTGTGGAGACACATCGTGCTCCAGATGCTGAGGCCCAGCCCCATCGGAGAGTCAGTGACTCCCAGAATGATAGCATTCCGGCTCCCACTACTGATTTGAAACCATACACAGTTGACACCCCAGCCACCAGTGACTGCTCCTGCCGATGACGAAGCGCAGCAGTCCATAGCCGGGCATTCCAGGCCAAGAGCTGGTCCAGGGCGTCCTCCGACACTGTCTGCATTGCCTGAACCCACCACCCCCAGCTGCTCCCCGCCCCCCCCCGCTCTGCCCCAACATAGCATCCCTCTAGCAGCCTTGCTGTCGGCTACTGGGGCCTCATTGAGGAAGAGCAGCAGACATGGGAGGGGGCAGTGTGACTAAGAGCCATTAAGGACTGGCACATGGTTGAGCTCATGCATTTAAGAAGAATTGTTCAAATTGTAAATAGTTGTGTGTTAAGAAATGTCTTATTTTGCATTGACTTGCTGCAAGAAGCAGTCTTGTGTTTAGTTAGTTTTGGTTTAATCATTATATCATTTTGGGTTGTTGGGGGTGCATTGTTCATTATTGATGTTTATAAAAATGTTTTTTTGACCATTGCCATTGCTTTCTTGTGTCTCATTGCAGCATTCTGTGTAGATGAGCCGTCATGGTGGCATAGAGTCACGAGTCAATGATGAGCTGGCGACGTAAGGCTCTTGCTGCAGTCACACCTCCACGCTGCCTCGTTGTGGTGGCTGCGCAGTGGGTTCCTCGACAGACTCGTCTTCCTCGTCCTCTTCCTCCTGAGGTGGTCCTGCAATCCCCCCTGGAAATGCTTGGCCCCTCATGATGGCTAAGTTGTGTAGCATGCAACACACCATAATGAATTTGGAGACCTGTTGAGGGCACTATTGAAGGCTGCCTCCAGAGCGGTCTAGGCATCTGAAGCGCTGCTTGAGTACCCCAATTGTCTGTTCGATGATGTTGCGGGTGGCTGCATGGCTGTCATTGTAGCGCTGCTCGGCTTCTGTGACGGGGTTCCAGAGTGGGTTCATGAGCCAGGTGGCCAAGCCGTAACCTTTGTCCCCGATCAGCCAGCCCTGCCTTCGTCTTTGTCGCTGAAACATTCGTGACACACTGCTCTCATGCAAGATGAAAGCATCATGTGTGCTCCCTAGATAACGGGCATTCACTGAGGATGTGTGTGGTCGCAGATCAGCTGTACGTTTAGGGAGTGGTATCCCTTTCGGTTTCTGAAGACCTCTGCGTTGTGTAATGGTGCTCGCAAGATGACGTGTGTGCAGTCAATGGCTCCTTGAACCTTGACGAAGCCTGCAATTCTTCCACACCCTAAAGCCCTCATATTCTGGCTGCCCCTGCTCATTGGGAACTTTATGAAGTCCATTCTGCGTGCGTACCATGCCCTTGTAACCTGGCGAATGCAGCAATGTGCAGCATGCTGAGAGATGCTGCATATGTCCCCTGTTGTTGCCTGGAAGGAACCAGAGGCATAGAAGGCCATCACCACAGTCATCTTCATCTCGACTGGCAGCGCAGTCCTGTTGGCGCTGTAGGTCTGCCTGTAGGAGCTGGCATATATCTGTCAGCTCTTCTTTTCAGAAGCACAACTTTCTAACGCACTGCGCCTCAGAGAGCTGGAGGTATGAGCGATGTTCCCTGTAAACCCATGGGGATAAGGCCTCTTTCCCATACATCTGTGACCTATTCGAATCCGTGGCCCAACATGGTAAGAGCTCTTCTTCCAGCTTGAAGCTGCCTGCCAATAGCAACCTGCATGATATGCTGTCGAGTTGGTATTGCCCCCATTGAAATCTCTCACTGATCTTATAAGCAAAGTGTCATGGCACAAGTTAGTGCCGTTTGAAACTCTGGGTGCAAGTTTTATTTGACAATTAGCATATAAAAAAACAAAACATTCATTTGCAGCAACTTTCAGTTAACTGTCATTAATACAACAACAGTGTGCATTTATACAGCACCTTTAACACAGATAAATGTTCCAGCACATTCACAGAAGTTTAATCAGATGAAAATGGACGCCGAGCCAAAGAAGATGATATTAAGAGGAGTAACTGAAAGCTTAGTTAAAATGATGGAGGGCTGGATTTTCCAGTCCTTTGCGCTCTGGGTTTCGCCCCGGAGCGGCGTGAAAGACAGCGGTGAGGTCTCCAGCGCCCCACCGTGATCCTCCGGTCGGATTTTGCAGCGGCGCTGAGCAGCACCACCAGGAAGAGTTGTGCCGGGGGTGCAACGCCCCTGGTTGCAACACCAGCGCGCGTTCTGAGTCTTGTCTGCCTGGAAGTGCGACCGTAACGACCACCTGGGAAATCGGAGCGATCCCAGCGGCGAAGAGGAAGGTAAAGGACTATAAAAGTAAGTACGAGTGTTTTTTGTTTTAAATTTTTGTGCGATATGTATTGCGGTGGCGTAGGCAATGTTTTAGGAATGTTTTTGTGGGTTTTTTTAGGTCCCCATTCCCCTCCCCCAAAGGCCTCTCTCGGAGCGCTCCCGGCCCAGCTCTTTAGCTCGGGAGTTTCCCTTCCTTGCGCCAAGAGAGGTGTACAACGTCTCCCTTAGCATGGCGCCCCCCCTGCCACAGGATCCAGAAGCCCAAACTTAAATACTAAATACCGTAAATACTCGCGTATCATGCAACTTTTGAAGACCTAAATTGTAACCTAAATTTGGGGGGTAGCATGATACGCGAGATACAAAATTTGCGGGTGTGAAGTGCTGGCCAAGATTAGGCTGTTAGGCTGTTAAGCAGACCGTATCCATTTACGGTAAGTCAAATAGTACATATGTATATCAAATAAAGATGATTTTGATAAAACTGCTGTTTTACTTGCTGATACACACGTAATGTTTACGCTTTCCAAATCAGCTGAGAGGCATATCAAAATTCACGGGTGTCTCATCCATGTTTCCAATGCACGATAACTTATAGCTGTTAGCTTTGCGATGTTTGATTACAAATGTTTGAAAACTGTCACTTTTTCTTTTAATTCTTTTGGGAGTTTCTGTGCAATTTTTGTTTTTCTTCTTAACACAAAGTCATGTCTTTTCATGAACCGCATACACCATCCTGGACTTGCGGTAAACACACGAATGCCCATTTTTCTTGCTTCTCGTAAAGCATAAAATCTTATTTTAGATCGTGTTATAATATAACCATTTTCTCGATTTTCGGACACCCACTTTGATACTTTATCTTCTAAATGCGGCCAATGACATTTTGACCCGCGATTTGCGCATTTATAGGAAGGAGTTTCCTTCAATTTTTCTTTTTGTTTTCTCCAGTTTCGGACACAGCTTTCTCCGACACCAAACAGCTTTGCAGCTTTAACGTTGTTGCTTTGTTCCGCTTCGGCAACAACTTTCAGCTTAAATTTGGCAGTATATTTCTTCGCAGATCTTTTCTCCATAGTGGCTAAGGGTAGAATGCAAAACAGCTGTTTCTCATTCGGTTGTTTACGGCGGAAGAGTCGTTTCATGATTCGGTTGTTAAGGTCTGTATTCGATCGTTGTTATGTGTTAGGGTACTTGTTACGTGTTGGGTACTTGTTAAACTTGTTTGAAAGCCTAGCCTAGTGTCATCTGGTATCTCAGAAAAGTGACTCGCATGATACATAAGATATATGATAAAATCATGTTTTGGGGACGAAAATTTAGGGGTCGCATGATACGTGAGATCGTAGGATACGCGAGTATATATGGTACTTAAATACTATTCCTGGCCGCTAATCTTGCCCCACTGCCATTATCGCCGCGAAAAAAAAGCTGAATATCCAGACCAGCGAGTGTTAAGGCAAGAAATTGCAGTGTGGGGCCTAAAAGGTAGAAGTCACTGTCGCCAATGGGGGTGTGTAGATCCATGTCTGGTCAGAATCTGAGGAGTGAAGAGTTCTGGAGGTGGTGTGGGGCGGTGGAAATGTAATGCTGGATGGTTATAGACATGGGAACGATCAAGGCCACCAAGAGATTTAAAGACAAGGATGCAAAAGTTACATTTTAGGTATTGAGGGACCGATAAAGAAAGGAAAGATAGATTATGAAAGTAAACTTGCGCAAAACATAAAAACAGATAGTAAAAGTTTTTACCGCTATATAAAACGGAAAAGAGTGACTAAAGTAAATGTTGGTCCCTTAGAAGATGAGAAGGGGGATTTAATAATGGGAAATGTGGAAATGGCTGAGACCTTAAACAATTATTTTGCTTCGGTCTTCACAGTGGAAGACACAAAAACCATGCCAAAAATTGCTGGTCACGGGAATGTGGGAAGAGAGGACCTTGAGACAATCGCTATCACTAGGGAGGTAGTGCTGGACAGGCTAATGGGACTCAAGGTAGACAAGTCCCCTGGTCCTGATGAAAAGCATCCCAGGGTATTAAAAGAGATGGCGGAAATTATAGCAGATGCATTCGTTATAATCTACCAAAATTCTCTGGACTCTGTGGAGGTACATTAGCTGCTTTCCAAACTGATGGTAACGCCTCTGTTTAAAAAAGGGGGCAGACAAAAGGCAGGTAACTATAGGCCGGTTAGTTTAACATCTGTAGTGGGGAAAATGCTTGAAGCTATCATTAAGGAAGAAATAGCGGGACATCTAGATAGGAATAGTGCAGTCAAGCAGACACACATGGATTCATGAAGGGGAAATCATGTTCAACTAATTTACTGGAATTCTTTGAGGATATAATGAGCATGGTGGATAGAGGTGTACCGATAGATGTGGTGTATTTGGATTTCCAAAAGGCATTCGATAAGGTGCCACACAAAAGGTTACTGCAGAAGATAAAGGTAGGCGGAGCCAGAGGAAATGTATAAGCATGGATAGAGAATTGGCTAACAGAAAGCAGAGAGTCGGGATAAATGGGTCCTTTTTCAGGTTGGCAATCGGTGGTTAGTGGTGTGCCACAGGGATCAGTGCTGGAACCACAACTGTTTACAATATACATAGATGACCTGGAAGAGGGGACAGAGTGTAGTGTAACAAAATTTGCAGATGACACCAAGATTAGTGGGAAAGCGGGTTGTGTCGAGGACACAGAAAGGCTGCAAAGAGATTTAGATAGGTTAAGCGAATGGGCTAAGGTTTGGCAGATGGAATACAATGTCGGAAAATGTGAGGTCATCCACCTTGGGGAGAAAAAAACAGTAAAAGGGAATATTATTTGAATGGGGAGAAATTACAAAATGCTGCGGTGCAGAGGGACCTGGGGGTCCTTGTGCATGAAACTCTTTTTGGAGTTTATCTGCAAAACAAAAAACATTAAACCGTGCCACCCGCCCTGGATGACACAGCAGACATTTACAAGGCCCTTTTTTTCCCTTTTTTTTTGTGTTTTTTTTTTGTGTTTTTTTTGGGCGCTAAAATCACATTTTTTCCAGTGCCCCCTATAAAAGGGGAGGGGGACACTAAAAGCACCGGCAATTAAAACAAATTAAACTTTAAAACGTAAAATCAAATTAAAATTTGGTTGCCGGGCGTGATGATGCACTCCAGTCCCTCCGGTGCCCACCTCTCGCGGAAGGCCGCGAGCGTACCGGTGGACACCGCGTGCTCCATCTCCAAGGACACCCTGGACCGGATGTAAGAGCGGAAGAGAGGCAGGCAGTCAGGTTGAACGACCCCCTCGACCGCCCGCTGCCTGGACCGGCTGATGGCACCCTTGGCCGTGCCCAGGAGCAGTCCTACGAGGAGGCCTTCGGACCTACCCGCTCCCCTCCGCACAGGGTGCCCAAAGATCAGGAGAGTGGGACTGAAGTGCAGCCAGAATTTCAGGAGCAGCCCCTTCAGATAATGGAACAGGGGCTGCAACCTCGTGCACTCAGTAAAAACATGGAACACGGACTCCTCCAGACCGCAGAAATTGCAGGCGGCCTGGGAGTCCGTGAACCGGCTTAAAAAATTTGTTGCACGGCACTGCTCCGTGCACCACCCTCCAGGCCAAGTCCCCGATGAATAGTGGGAGGACTCCTCCGGACGGCAAGATGGTACGCCATGTCGTGTCCGGACAGCCGGCGAGGATGGCAAAGTTGAGAGTGTGCAGGAGCAGCCCGTACAGGAAACCCCTCCGCGCGGAACTGAAAGGCACGGAGGGGATTTCCCCGAGGCGGCTCAAGTTGTGAGGCGCCGGCCCCCGAGGGAGGTTCCGGGATTTGGCTCCTTGTGCATGAATCCCAAAAAGTTAGTTTGCAGGTGCAGCAGGTAATCAGGAAGGTGAATGGAATGTTGGCCTTCATTGCGAGAGGGATGGAGTACAAAAGCAGGGAGGTCCTGCTGCAACTGTACAGGATATTGGTGAGGCCGCACCTGGAGTACTGTGTGCAGTTTTGGTCACCTTACTTAAGGAAGGATATACTAGCCTTGGAGGGGGTACAGAGACGATTCACTAGGCTGATTCCAGAGATGAGGGGATTACCTTATGATGATAGATTGAGTAGACTGGGTCTTTACTCGTTGGAGTTCAGAAGGATGAGGGGTGATCTTCAAGAAACATTTAAAATAATGAAAGGGATAGACAAGATGGAGGCAGAGAGGTTGTTTCTACTGGTCAGGGAGACTAGAACTAGGGGGCACAGCCTCAAAATATGGGGGAGCCAATTTAAAACCGAGTTGAGAAGGAATTTCTTCTCCCAGAGGGTTGTGAATCTGTGGAATTCTCTGCCCAAGGAAGCAGTTGAGGCTAGCTCATTGAATGTATTCAAATCACAGATAGATTTTTAACCAATAAGGGAATTAAGGGCTATGGGGAGCGGGCGGGTAAGTGGAGCTGAGTCCACGGCCAGATCAGCCATGATCTTGTTGAATGGTGGAGCAGGCTCGAGGGGCTAGATGGTCTACTCCTGTTCCTAATTCTTATGAAAATCAGTGAGTGCAGGGTTGATGAATGAACAGGACTAGTTCAGGCCATGATACAGGCCGCAGAGCTTTGGATGAGCTGAAAATGTGGAGGATGGGAGGTAAACTAGGAGAGCATTGGAATAGTCGAGTCTGGAGGCCGGCATGGATGAGAGTTTCAGCAGTGGATAGGCAGAGGCAGGTTTTTATGACAGTGAGGATATATGTTCGGAAGCTCCGATTGGAGCCAAATAATTTGCTGCCTCAGCGTCTAGTCTTGCTCAATCTGATACAGTGGCCAGGGAAGACGATGGAATCAGTGGCAAGAATACAGAATTTGTAGCAGCGGCCAAAGACAATGGCTTTGGTCTTCCCAATGTTTAACTGAAGAAAATTACAGTTGAATTAAGGCTGGATGTCAGCCAGGCAGAATTAAAGCACTGAGGGGCTGAGGTCAGTAGTGTAGAGGTAGTGCTGGAAGTAGCTTGTTGTCATCAGCACTGATGTGGAAGTTGATCCTGTCTTTGGATGATTTGACCAATTTGTACATTTTAATCACCTGATCAGTGAGTGTTGTATTTATCTGTTGCGACATATCAAACTTAAATGTAAATTTATTCTTATTTTACAAATTTACTGTACTGTAGGTCTGAGGATAATCACACTGGAGGAGTTAGGACTTACCTGGAGAGGAAGGTTGAAATTGGCTCCACTGTTGGTGAGAATAATGTACAAATCCAGATTACGTCATTATGGAAAAGCTGGCATGAACATTGATTGGCCTTTTCAGGCAAGGCCCTATTATATACTTCTTTAAAATATATTGTTGAAAGCGCTACCTCGTGATAGGGCCAAAGTTTAAGATCACAAACATCTGGAAGTAATGATATTCAACAATCTGCCCAAATAACAAATTGATTATAGTAATATATAAAACATATCGTATCAAACCCCAAAAATTTCATATTGTAGCATGAGATATGTAACATCTTGTATTGTGTCAGCTGTAGCTCAGTGGGTAGCATTCTCGCCTCTGAGCCAGTAGGTTGTGGATTCAAGTCCCACTCCAGGGACTTGAGCACAAAAAAATCTAGGCTGATGCTCTGGTGCAGTGTCCGCAGGTGCCGTCTTTAGGATGAGACTTTAAACCGAGGCCCCGTCTGCTCTCAAGTGGATGTAAAAGATCCCATGGGACTATTTCAAAGAAGAGTAGGGGAGTTATGCCCAGTGTGTTGTCCAATATTTATTCCTCAATCAACAACAAAAAAACAGATTATCTGGTCATTATCACATTGCTGTTTGTGGGAGATTGCTTGTGTGCAAATTGGCTGCTGCGTTTCCCACATTCTAAAAGTGCCTGTAAAGCGCATTGAGATATCCGGTGGTTGTGAAAGGCGCTATATAAATCCAAGTCTTTTTTTATTAGAATGGATATCCCATTAATTATCTACCACACTATCATATTCACACTACTCTGACTCAAGCTTATTACCTTCAGTTCCTGCTTACTGCTTAGCCAGAAGCTGTACCACTATGACTGCGCCAAAATAGAAAATGTAATCATATCATATGTAATCTTATCAGTAAATGATGTGAGTCTGTATGATACAGCATATCAAGTAAAATAAACTGGTTCATGTTTGTGTGTAAAAAGAGTAAGGCTGTGATCCTTACCAATGGATCCATTACAGACCTAATCCACGTCCGGACTGGGGTCAAACAAGAATTGAGTCATTGCCCCAACCCTCTTCTCAATCTTCCTCGCTGCCATGCTCCAGTCAACAAGCTCCCCGCTGGAGTGGAACTAAACTACAGAACCAGTGAGAAGCTGTTCAACCTTCACCGTCTCCAGGCCAGGTCCAAGACCACCCAACCTCTGTCATCGAGCTACAGTACGCGGACGACACCTGCGTCTGTGTTTATTCAGAGGCTGAACTCCAGGACATAGTCGACGTATTTACTGAGGTGTATGAAAGCATGGCCCTTAAGCTAAACATACGTAAGACAAAGGTCCTCCACCAGCCTGTCCTCACCGCGCAGAACTGCCCCCCCAGTCATCAAGATTCATGACAACATGGACCATTTCCCAGACCTCGGGAGCCTTTTATCAACAAAAGCAGAAATTGATGAGATTCAACACCACCTCCATTGCGCCAGCGCAGCCTTCGGCCGCCTGAGGAAAAGAGTGTTCGAAGACCAGGCCCTCAAATCTACCACCAAGCTCATGGTCTACAGGGCTGTAGTAATACCCGCCCTCCTGTATGGCTCAGAGACATGGACCACGTACAGTAGACACTTCAAGTAGCTGGAGAAATACCACCAACGATGCCTCCGCAGGATACTACAAATCACCTGGGAGGACAGATACACCAACATTAGTGTCCTCATCCAGGCCAACATCTCCAACATTGAAGCACTGACCACTCTTGATCTGCTCCGCTGGGCAGGCCACATTGCCTGCATGGCGGACACAAGACTCCAAAAGTAAGCGCTCTACTTGGAACTCCTTCATGGCAAACGAACCAAAGGTGGGCAGAGGAAACGTTACCAGGACACCCTCAAAGCCTCCCTGATGAAGTGCCCACCGACACCTGAGGGTCTCTGGCCAAAGACCGCCCTAAGTGGAGGAAGTGCATCTGGGAGGGCACTGAGTACCTCGAGTCTCATCGCCGAGTGCATGCAGAAATCAAGCTCAGGCAGCAGAAAGAGCATGCGGCAGACCAGTCCCACCCTCCCTTACCCTCAACGATTGTTTGCCCCACCTGTGGCAGGGACTGTGGCTCTCGTATTGGACTGATCAGCCATCTAAGGACTCATTCTAAGAGTGGAAGCAAGTCATTCTCGATTCCGAGGGACTGCCTATGATGACTTTTAGGTTGTGGATGATGTGTTCAAAAACAAATAATATACATCTATAATTTTTTTTTCATCAGATTCAGCAGTAAAATATTAAAATTTTTGTATACAACCAGGATGGCTTACTCACCAGATTTTATGATGCATATCTTCTGGTTTCTGATGTTTTCTTACAACAGCAACTTGCATTTATATAGTGCCTTTAACGTAGTAAAACATCCCAAGGCACTTCACAGGAGCGGATACCAAGCCACATAAGGAGATATTAGGACAGGTGAGGAGGTAGGTTTTAAGGAGGGTTTAGGGAGGAAATTCCAGAGCTTGGGTCTTAGCTTGTTATCTTACTAGACATGCACTTTTTAAGCATTTGCAACATCTGTCTGGGCCAATGCTAAATTTAGTGAGAGTTACAGTAGACAGAATAGCATCTCGACCACTCTTGGAGGCAATGCTAAATTAAAATCCTAAGGGTTTAGTACTTTGTTTTAGTTTGTTTATACATGGTTTGTTCATTTTTGTTTGTTATGTAACAATTTGTTAAATTGTATACCACTGTTGATTTCATTTTTGCCTTTTTAAGTGTTTTAAAATCCAGCTCGAGGTGACCCGTCTGCGCTTTCTATTGATATTAACATGCAAGACAAAAAGTGAATTTAAGGTGCCCAACCAGGCAGTTTGTTTCCAGCCAGCAGTATTTAACATTTTTTTTAGATTAAAATGGTCCATTTTCCATGAAACAAATTAAATGTAAAACCTAAATGAAGAGGACTCTTGTGCATTCCCACTCCCTTCGCCCCACCATTGATGGCTGTGCCATCATCTGTTTTGGCATTAAGTTCTGGAATTCCCTCCCTAAACCTCTGTGTCTCTCATTTAAGACCCCCCTTAAAAATTACCTCTTTGACCAAGCTTTTGGTCACCTGTCCGAATATATCCTCCTTTGGCTGGGTGTCTTTTTTTTTGTCTTATGCTCCTGTGAAGCGACTTGGAATATTTTCCTACCTTAAAGACACTATATAAATGCAAGTCGTTGCTGTTGCTTTTACTCTGATCAAGCTTTACATAATTTATTTTGTTTTATAGGCTTACTTTGAAGTTGGTGACTGTTCAGGTATGATGTCAATGGTTCTGTGGAACTCATTATGTCCAAGATTCTTTAGGAGTCTCGAGGTTGGAACAGTAATATTTATACAGCAGTATGTTGTGAAGGATGCGTATCGGATGAGAACACAACCTGTTTCGTACTACCCAGAAGTAAAAATCTACAAAGAAATAGGTAATATGGTAGTGTTTTCCATATGGTTGTAAATAGTACAATATTAAAGGAGAATTCTCCTTGTTAAAAGGGGCTTATAAATCTTTTTTCTTTGTTTTCAAGTGCATGACATACTGTTGTAAGAAAAACGTTATATAACTGCCATAAAATAGTGCTGACAGCTAAAGTGGGCAGGCTTGAGATTTTTAAAATAAATATATGTAATATCTATTGTGCATGTTTTTCAGTAATTGTGATGCATGTGAGGGACACACTTATTTATATACCTGCAATATATTGGCATAAATTTATTTATTTGGTTCACCTACAGTGGATGAGGAACAGCACATTTTTTCACTTATTTTCATTTGTGAGCAATTCAAAGGGAAATTCATTGTTAAATAGGTGTATAACAAACAGATGTATTTTAGTTATAGCTTTTTTCTTTGTATTTCAGATATTTCTTTGAACCCTTGTAAACCTGCAGCTGATATTAAGATTATTCCACCAACACAAGTTAAGCCTGAGTGGAGGCTTCCTAATATTAAGTATAATTTTATTACACGGTAACCGACCAGTACTATGCTTTTCTATGTGTACTCACTCGCTAATTATGTGGGGTAATAAGTAATTTTTGGTTGAAATAACATATGAAGTTGAAATCTCAGCTAACTTAAAGTAAATATTATTCCTTGTCTACTGCTCTGTTTTTTAATTGTGTCTAATCATTGTAATTTGAAATGATAAGGAAACAAGGAACATAGTAATATTAATTGAGCATAGAGTTTCATATCTCAGGGATTGAACTTTTAGTTAAGAATGTAAGAAAGCATGGAATGAGAAAAGGCCATTAGGGTCCTCAAGCTTGCTGCTTACAAAGATAATGTACAGTCTACTCTCTCATGGCATCTACCCACCAAATTTCATTTGAGAAAAAGCCTGTATAATATTGCCATGATCCCCAACGTTAATGAAGTGGCACTCTAGAATTGCTGTTTATCGCCACATCATTACCATTCAATTAGTTGTCCTATCCCTCAATGAAAAATTGCCAACTCATAAGGCATTATACCCTGTGAAATATTTGATCATTTCACTCAGTACCTAATCGTATTGCCTTCAATCCAGTTCTTGATTCAAATTAAGAGTTGTTGCACAAAAGGTGCTTTCAAATACACATGTGCCTTTCTGTGTATGCATATATCTGCATTTCTTTAATCAAAATTTGTTTAGCCAATATTCTTTTAATCTTGGCCTGCCTGTTGTGGAATTTTTAATTTTTTTAAAAATCCTGATTGAGAATGTTCCAGCATCCTGGAAATATATTATCCTGAAAGTATTGAAAATAAATCAAGCTAAATTTTAGTTAAGACTTTAAGGTCAAGGGACTGCTAAATTTTTATAGAGAATGCTGATTACATTTTCTAATCTTGATTCATTACAAGTTTAATTCAAAATGTAAGTTTCAGTTTATAGGAACTTATCAGCCTCCAGTCATACATAAGAACACAAGAAATAGATGCAGGAGTAGGCCATTTGGCTGTTCAAGCCTGCTCCGCCATTCAATAAGATCATGGCCCTAGAAATAGTGGATGCATTGGTGATCATTTTCCAACAGTCTTATCGACTCTGGATCAGTTCCTATGGACTGGAGGGTAGCAAATGTAACACCACTTTTTAAAAAAGGAGGGCGAGAGAAAACGGGTAATTATAGACCGGTTAGTCTGACATCAGTAGTGGAGAAAATGTTGGAATCAATTATTAAGGATGAAATAGCAGCGCATTTGGAAAACAGTGACAGGATCGGTCCGAGTCAGCATGGATTTGTGAAAGGGAAATCATGCTTGACAAATCTTCTTAAATTTTTTGTGGATATAACTAGTAGAGTGGACAAGAGAGAACCACTGGATGTGGTGTATTTGGACTTTCAAAAGGCTTTTGACAAGGTCCCACATAAGAGATTGGTGTGCAAAATCAAAGCACATGGTATTGGGGGTAATGTACTGGCATGGATAGAGAATTGGTTGGCAGACAGGAAGCAGAGAGTTGGGATAAACGGGTCCTTTTCGGATTGGGAGGCAGTGACTAGTGGAGTGCCGCAGGGCTCAGTGTTGGGACCCCAGCTCTTTATACCTTAATGATTTGGATGAAGGAATAGAATGTAACATCTCCAAGTTTGCACTAAACTGGGTGGTGGTGTGAGCTGTGAGGAGGATGCTAAGAGGCTACAGGGTGATTTGGACAGGTTAGGTGAGTGGGCAAATGCATGGCAGATGCAGTATAATGTGGATAAATGTGAGGTTATCCACTTTGGTGGTAAAAACACGAAGGCAGAATATTATCTGAATGGTGGCAGATTAGGAAAAGGGGAGGTGTAACGAGACCTGGGTGTCATGGTTCATCAGTCATTGAAAGTTGGCATGCAGGTACAGCAGGCGGTGAAAAAGGCAAATGGCATGTTGGCCTTCATAGCTAGGGCATTTAAGTATAGGAGCAAGGAGGTCTTACTGCAGTTGTACAAGGCCTTGGTGAGGCCTCACCTGGAATATTGTGTTCAGTTTTGGTCTCCTAATCTGAGGAAGGACGTTCTTGCTATTGAGGGAGTGCAGCGAAGGTGCACCAGACTGATTCCAGGGATGGCTGGGCTGACATGAGGAGAGACTAAATCAACTGGGTCTTTATACACTGGAGTTTAGAAGGATGAGAGGGGATCTCATAGAAACGTATAAGATTCTGACGGGACGGGACAGGTCAGATGCGGGAAGAATGTTCCCGATGTTGGGGAAGTCCAGAACCAGGGGACACAGTCTTAGGATAAGGGGTAGGCCATTTACGACTGAGATGAGGAGGAACTTCTTCACTCAAGAGAGTTGTTAACCTGTGGAATTTCCTACTGCAGAGAGTCGTTGATGTCAGTTCATTGGATATATTCAAGAGGGAGTTAGATATGGCCCTTATTACTAAAGTGATCAAGGGGTATGGAGAGAAAGTGGGAAAGGGGTACTGAGGTGAATGATCAGCCATGATCATATTGAATGGTGGTGCAGGCTCGAAGGGCCAAATGGCCTACTCCTGCGCCTATTTTCTATGACCTAATCATGGACTCAGCTCTACTTCCCTACCCGCTCCCCAACACCCTTTACTCCCTTATCGCTCAAAAATCTATCTCCGTCTTAAATAGATTCAATGACCCAGCCTCCACAGCTCTCTGGGGCAGAGAATTCCATAGATTTACAACCCCTTGAGAGAAGAAATTCTTCCTCATCTCAGTTTTAAATAGGCGGCCCCATATTCTGAGACTATGTACCCTAGTTTTAGTTTCCCCTATGAGTGGAAATATCCTCTCTGCCTCCACCTTGTCGAGCTTCCTCATGATCTTATAAGTTTCAATAAAATCACCTCTCATTCTTCTGAATTCCAATGTGTATAGGCCCAACCTACTCAACCTATCTTCATAAGTCAACCCCCTCATATCCGGAATCAACCTAGTGAACCTTCTCTGAACAGCCTCCAATGCAAGTATATCCTTCCTTTAAATACGGAGACCAAAACTTGTATGCAGTACTCTAGGTGTGGCCTTACCAATACCCTGTACAGTTGCAGCAGGACTTCTCTGCTTTTATACTCTATCCCCCTTGCAATAAAGGCGAACATTCCGTTTGCCTTCCTGAGTATTTGCTGTACCTGCATACTGACTTTTGTGTTTCATGCACAAGGACCCCCAGGTCCCTCTGTACTGCAGCACTTTGCAATTTTTCTCCATTTTAAATTATAATTTGTTTTTCTATTATTTCTGCCTAGGTGGCTAACCTCACATTTTCCCACATTATACTCCATCTGTCACATTTTTGCCCACTCACTTAGCCAGTCCATATCCCTTTGCAGATTTTTTGTGTCCTCACAATTTGCTTTCCCACCCATCTTTGTATCATCAGCAAACTTGGCTACATTACACTTGGTCCCTTCATCCAAGTCATTAATATAGACTGTAAATAGTTGAGGACCCAGCACCATCGGAGCAGGCCGGGGAGCGGAAGGAGCAGCATGGCGGTGTACCACTCCAAGGAGCAGCACTTGCTGGAGCAGGATAGCAACGGCAGTGAAAAGGGACATCATCAAGATCCAGGTCGGTGATTGGAGCGTGGGCAGGTACAGCAGGAGCGGCGAGATCTGGGTGAAAGAGCTGTGAAAGATTGTGGAGGGATGTGATCGGGGCCCAGAAGAAGCGTGAGTTCGGGGCCCAGAAGAGGCGAGGGCCCAGGGGCAGCATGGACCAACCCACACTGCGGTATGTGTGTACGCTAGGTCTGTGCAGCAGAGCTGGTCTCCAGTTGTCTTGGTTAATCCTTGCTACTCGACCAAGACCTAGCTCTGCCAAGCCTGTGGGGTGGCTGGTGTGCAACGGTCACTACACGTTTTTAAAAAATCCAAGCGCAGGCATCTTCCACCCTTAAAGATTTAGTTCGGAACTGGAATTTTAGGTCCATCATTGAAACACCTATGAACTTTTTGACGTGGAAACAAGTCACCCTCGATTCGAGGGACTGCCTATGATGATGATATAGCTGCATCCACTATATCTGCAGCCACTTCTTTTAAGACCCTAGGATGCAAGCCATCAGGTCCAGGGGATTTGTCCACTTTTAGTCCCATTATTTTATCCGAGTACTACTTCTTTAGTGATAGTGATAGTTTTAAGTTCCTCCCTCCCTATAGCCGCTTGATTATCCATTATTGGGATGTTTTTCGTGTCTTCTACCATGAAGACCGATACAAAATATTTCTTCAGTGTCTCTCCATTTCCCTGTTGTTCATTATTAATTCCCTAGTCTCATCTTCTAGGGGACCAATATTTACTTTAACCACTCTTTTTTCCTTTTTATGTACCTATAAAAACAGATAGTAAGAGTTTCTATATTACGTGCTAGTCTCTTCCAAAAGTTGGTTAATGCAGCTTGGTCTCGGGTTGAAGTTCTGAGAAAAGGTGATATGAACATTAATTCAACATAACAATACCTGTAATCAATAGCCCTCTCAGCGAAGATGTTTCTGTTAAGCTGAAAAGAGGATCGTGGTAAAACAATTCTGTCTTGCAGCAGCTTCAGATGCTTCTTTTCCTAGTTTTGTCACAATTGAGCAAAATCATGGGGATAAGGCAGATCCTCATTTATCAAAATTAGCTTTTTTACATGAATTTTCCAATTTACATTCCAAATTTGTGCTCTGATGACTGCATCTAAAAATAAACTGAAATTGAATGGTTCTGGTATTGAAATACAGAGCTGCTTGGGTTGTTACGATTGGCAGTAAACTCATCCTCTCAGTACAGCTGTGCATGTTCGATGATCTTTTTTCTTTTTTTAATGTTCCTGTGTCATTTTAGCTGTGCTCACCATGATCTTATTAGCAGCCCCGCTAGATCCCACCTACTCCACGTGGGCCCTGACCAAATCTCTCTTCCTCCCCAAGCTGTTGCAGAAGCCTCATCCACTCCTTCCCACTCTTCAGTGGAATATTCCCACCCTCTTTTTGTGCTGCTTCAGTAGCTCTGTCTGCTGTTAGGCCACCTTGGACATTGCCCCCAGGCTGCTTATATTTGCTATCTGAGTTGTTTAATCAGCCCTCTTTCTTCCCACCCTGTAGTTTATCATAGTATCTAGCATGTAAAAGAAGGGGTCTTTTTGCTACAACTCTGGCTCATGCTACCTTCAACTAAATATTCAGCCGTAACAGTACAATTAATATGGGACACAAGGTACACTTACAGGAGTGATTGGTAATGATGAACTTGAGAATATATCTAGTGGAGACCCAAAATTTACGATATTTTTGGAAGCCTTTATTTGGTTTTTCATTCCCTTTATGGAATTAGAACTCCTGAAATTGGTCATTTCTCCTCTTGATTTAAAAAAAAATCAACAATCAGTTGTCTGAAAAGGACAAACCAAAAATAGGATGGACAACACTCAATGCTTCAGTAATAGATATACATTTTAATTAGTTAGGCTTGAGTATAAAAATCATTTTAGTTGACAAAAAATATTTTTCATTAAGAAAAATTTCAGTTATAGTTTGCAACGGTCACACTTACACAGTACTTGCAAAACCCTTTAGTAAAGTATATTCATAATTTTATAATGAGCATTATTATCATCAGACCCGAGCCGTTTACCTCTTTTTACACTTCCTTCTCTTGCTTTTTCTGTGTTTCCCTTAATGGTCAATATCTAACGTGTTGTAAAATTGTTGTGGAACGCCTTGGGATGTTTTACTACATTTAAAGATGCTATATAAATTAAAGTTATTTATGTAGAATTGAAAATAAATTGCAGAGATTCCAAGAATTTCTTTTAAGTTGTCAATTTAAATAGATGAATTTTGTCAGGAACTGAAGTAATGGAGAATGTTGTGCTATTGAAATTGAAATAGACATGGATATTTGACTAACATTCTCTTAGATATTTCTATTTTAAGTAAAAAGTACAAAGATCTTGCCTATATGAGAATCTTTATTCCTAATTATAAAGCAGCATCTTTTATTTTCAGGGATCTCCTGGACATTGTGCCTGATACCTATGTTTGCGATGTCATAGGCCTTGTCACTTTTGTCGGCAGATGTGAAAGAATCAGAAAGAAAGGTAACCTGTTTATAGCGCTCATTTGAAACGATTCAGTATTCTTTATTTACATCCTCCCCACACTGTAGAAGTCCAGCTTAGTCTAGCATGATGGGTTCAGTTGAAATCAGGGCTTGGATTTCGCCTCCCGCGGTGCGGCTGGGTACGGTGGTGTGTGGGAAACGCGCTCCTGGCTCCAGCCCGCCCTTTCGCAGCAATCTTCCAATGATGGGACTAGTTAAGCCCGCCCTGCGGGGTTCCCGGCTAATTAACAGGAAGCTGGTCTGATGATGTCATTTGATGACGTGTCATCAGCCAGTTTCCTTAAGGAGACCACATGCACATTGCTTTGACAGTTCTTCTGTCGGTGTTCTGCAGCATTGAGCTGCTACAAACACTGACGAGCACTGCACAGAGGTTCACGGCTGCACACATTCTTTCTCATCACTCCCTCCAGATGCTTATGGAGGTAGTTACAGCACGCAGGGCGGTTCTTTTGCCTTCCCATGGGCAGAAGAGATCTCCCCAGGACACCAACGCAGGCTGGTTGCACATTGCACAGTAGGGTACAAGCATGGATGTCATCGGGAGGATCTGGCTGCAGTGGCACGAACCTTTCAATGATCTCAGTCGATCACGAAATGTTACTGCAAAGCTAAACTCAATATTATCCTGCTGTGCCTTTCATCACATCCCCATCACTTTGCTTTCCCTGCTCTATCCCTACACATCCTTACTCATACCAACTTAACTTGCACCTCCACCCATCTCTCTATCTACATTATCACATCCCCATCTCACAAGCCACCCCTCAAACTCGCCCTCATCCTTGTCCAATCATACCAACTAACAACACACAAGGGTAGGCACTTGGATCCTTTAGCCAATGATCATGTAAAGTTTATGTTGATGTGTTGTCAAACATTGAAATCTTTATTTTCAGCACTTTGCATGCTTGGACAGATTTGTGGGCACCTTTGGAAGTGGCTTAGTGAGTTGTAGTGAATGGTGAGACATAAGGGTACCCTCCACATTGGTGATGACTGTGAAAGGAATGGTTTGGGCATTGCAGGGATGCTTTATGGAGCTGGTATGGGGTGGTGCCAACCTCTCATCGTGTACAGCGTCAAGTGAAGTAAATGTGGCGATGGTGAGGCCATCCCTGACCTCCCGGGCAGCAATATGGTCGGGTCCTGATGTCCTGTGCAGCATCGGTTGATTGTGGAGAAGTTTGGTGTTGTTGGTGATGCTGGAGTGTTTAGTGATGTTGGTGTTGGGGCTGATCGTGGTGGAATTCTGAGGGCCAATGTGAGATTTTTTTTTTTAAAAAGGGCACCGATGCTGCTCGAATAGATGGCAAGTGAGGTTGAGATGACAGAAGCGATCTGTCAACAGTGACAGAGGTTGCTCCAAGGAGGTGACCATGAATAGAGAGTTCACTGCAAATACTTCCAAACTGCCATGGTCAAAAGTCTCTTCCAAATCTTGAAGGCTTCAGCTTCTGACATTGGAAAGTGAACAGCTGTGAAATGGTAGCTTTTATACCACTTCTGCAGCTGTCAACTAGCCAAAGTAATGGAGAGGCACTGAGAACCCAACTCCACTTACCTGGCGTGTTCTCCAAGAGACGGGAAACCTGTCAAAAGGTTGGTAAAATTGTAAGTGCCTGTTTTTAATCCTCTTAAGCAGCATTCAACTACCTCCTAACTATCTTAATTAACTGGCCCACCGCTTGCTGTCGGGTCTGCGATCCGCACACTGACCTGACCATTGAGAAACTAACACAGACGGGTTTTGACCCACTGTCAATCAGGGCTATTTTGACAGCGAGCTTGCCTCCAAACCTGTACTTGCAGGGCTTGGAAGATTCTAGCCCATGTGTGAGGACTCAAGTAAAATGTTATGACATTGAAGATAGGCGGTTCTGCGCATGCTCTCCTACTCTCACATTGTTTGACCCAGGTTGTTTTTTTAATAATAGGCTGTCTTTTTAAGGATAAGCATGTTTTCATCAACATCTGCCAAGAGCTTTCAATACATGCAAAATGAAACATTTCTCACTATTGTTGAAAATGTGTTTGTCATCTAAAAATGATACTGGGATTTGTTAAATTTATCTTTCGTTCACAGCCGTAAGACATGGCTGCACTGTGTTTCTGACATTTGGAACAAACTGGGCAAGCACAGTAAGCCTAAGAAATTCAGGTATGCTGAGTTGGTCATCTCTGAACACACATACGCACCAAAATATCCATGACTTTCAGCTGATGCTGAGAACTCAGCAGCATCAGACAACATGGATTGTTTTGTACCTTTTTCTAACCAAGAGTTCACAGAAAGTATGTCAATAACCAACTGCTATCAAGATATCAGCACTGACAAGTGCCATACTCTATACATAAATCAAAATTAAACACCCAGCCCTTCCAAGGAAGTAACTGGAGGTCTAGTATTATAGAACTCCCTCAGAGGAACTCACAACTTCTAGGTCTTGGCCCCATTCGAGACAGTGTTGCTGAAGCAATCCTAATACTATTGTACCAGTGACACTTTTTCAGGGAAAGTCAAAATTAAGTGCAAATAACCCCTTCAGACTTCCATTAGCGCAAGAAAGAATCGTTAATGGTCTTGGGCTTTTTACTCACATACCCCTACCAAGAAAGAATGGGTAACCTAGGTATGGTCCCTGTTCACACAATTAACCTCAGCAAAAGGTTATTATTTAACTTTAAGTCTGATAGCAGCAGCTATCTTTGTAGTCCCCATCAGGCAACTTTTGATGCTATCACTTCTGCTGAACCTGCTCAGCCTGTTTTTTTTTTTCCAGCTCCATTCCTGCCACCTGCCCCCCCATGGGCCATCTCCTTGGTGATAGCTGCCTTAATTAATTCCCACAGGGAATCCACTAATTGAGCTTATAACAGAAATGGAAAAGGTTTTTGCAATGTTGTTCTACTAAGTCCATTAGTACTATATCAGATGATGTCCTGCATATTCTGGAGTCCAGCATCTATTCACCATGTCAGTCGTGGCTTAGTTGGTAACACCTTTGCCTGAGTCAGAAGGTTGTGGGTTCAAGTCCCACTCCAGAAATTTGAGCCCAAAAATCTAAGCTGACACTTCAGTACAGTACTGAGGGAGTGCTGCTCTGTTGGAGGTGCTGTCTTCTGGATGAGGCGTTAAACTGCACTTGGGTGGACGTAACAGATCTTGGGTGGACGTAACAGATCCCATGGCACTATTTTGAAGAAGAGCAGGGATCCCCGGTGATCTGGCCAATACTTAGATCTCAATCAACATCACTAAAACAGATTATCTGGTCATTATCACATTGCTGTTTGTGGGAGCTTGCTGTGTACAAATTGGCTGCTGCATTTCCTACTTAACAACAGTGACTATACTTCAAAAGTACCTCATTGGCTGTAAAGTGCTTTGGGACGTTCTGTGGTTGGGAAAGGTGCTATATAAATGCAATTCTTTCATTTTTAACAATTATAAAACTAGTTGTATTCAGGTTCACATTGCAGCTAATTCAGTCTTTCATTTGACACATTTGCTTTTGGGTCGTTAAGGGATCACTCTTTAATCTTATTTTATGTTAGGTATTTGGAAATTGTTGCCAGTTAGGTCTTCTTTGGGACCTCAATTTAATTTTTTACAAGTTATTGTGCCAACCCTTCAAGTTTCTTTGAACATATGAATAAAAAACTGCAATTTTAGCATTAAATTTGGCTTTCAAAATTTCTGAACTGCAAGCCCTTATTATAGATCACTTGTATTTGATTTTCCATGATAACTAGGTGGTCCATTGGACTCACCCAGAGTATTTGCCTAATGTTGCTTCATTTGGATCAAGAAATTGTTGTCCCATAGTTTTTTCTGCCATATAACTCATAAATGGAATGTATTCTACCATGGCCTAAATTATTATAAATGTAATTTATGTATGCCTGGGTTTACCTGCCATCAGGGGGAGCGACCGTCGGAGGTCATTGGGCCACAGACACACACGTGCAGCCCTTGTATATAAAGAAAGCCTCCATGTTTAATTCTCACTTTGAGAGCTAATAAAATAGAGTCAGGTCGCAGCTGATTGAGTTCATGGTACTAAGCCTATTGAGTTATTGCATATGCAACAATATACCACACAAGAATAGACAACATTGACTGTCATGCATTTGCAGTGGTGCAAGAACCCAAATCAAACCAAACCAGTGACTAAGCAGCAGATAGCCAATTGGATGCATGGATACATTCTGCACTGCTGCCATCTTTCAGGGTTGAATCCCAGTTTCACGGCTGTAGCCTGGGCATTCCTCATTCAGGTTCCAGTTAATCAAAAACGCAATGATTTACATGGATTAATCTTCACACATTGAACATTACTATCAAGATGTAACTGCAGCTCCCAAGGCACCTTTGGCAATACAGTAGCTATGCTTCCAGTGTACAAGATTTTCACCCTCCTAAATTTGTGCTACTTTGGTATGCTCCTACAGATGTTCGGACTGCAGAATGATAAGAAAGATTGTTGTAAAATTTTCCACACACTATGATTTTACCCATTTGACCCTGCAGATGTATAGTTTACATTTGGGGATGAGTGTTTGCTTGCATTGAGTTTATCTTCAGGTCTAAATAAATTGGCACAATGTTATAGGCATTGGATCTTTACATAGCATTACATATCTGCATTATCATGACATTTTAATGCATTTTTTACACTTCTATGGTATGTGAAGGATGGATATCATTTGTAGAATGAAAACGATCCTACAAAGTAGATTCTTTTTCTGGAATTACTAACATTTGTAAAGTTTCTAATCGTGTCTTTTTTTTCTAATATATGTAGAAGACAGTGAGGATTTTTGGGTACGACGGTTTGTTGAGATGGTAGATGAAACTAGTACAGAACCATTTATTCTGGAACTTTATTGCACTTCCCAACCAGAAGTTTACAAACAGCTTCACCCAGGTAGTGAACCTTGGAAGAGTTTGTCACAAATGAATATTTTTTATTTGTTGTATAATAACCATACAGGAAAAATTCACAGGGCTAGTGCAGCTTTGACAAGTGGTCATGTGATATTCCCAAGATGTATTGGCTCCATCTGCTGCTTAATGTCTTATATTGCTATCAGAGCTTACTGATGCTTTTTTCTGCTGAGAACTAATTTTAGTTACTTGATGCATAAGTTCAACATTTATTTCATTAACTCTTTAAAGCCACTTGTTAAACTTTTTTATTATGTTTCCATAATTACTAATACTTCCCTCTCCTCAGGTACTGTCCCTTCACTTACAAATTGGCTTCATGCCCCTCCCTCCACTCCCCCATCAAAAAAAAAAGCCCTCCACTTCTCCAATTTCCAAACTCTTTCCTCTCAAGTCCTTGACTATGTTAATATCTCCCAAAACCATGTCCATCCTTCCCTGTTTGAATCTTTTCAATCAGGTTATCGCCTCTGCCAAAACAGCCATAACCAAAATTACAAATGTCATCCTCTGTGACTGTGACCTTAGTGCATTATCACTCCTTGACCTCTGCAACCTTTAACATAGTCGACCACCCTATCCTCCTCCAGTGCATCTCATGCACTGTCCTGCTCAGTGGTACCACCCTCATTTGGTTCCATTCTTGCAGCAAGAACAACTTGCATTTATATATAGCACCTTTTTAATATAGTAAAACGTCCTAAGGCGCTTCAGAGGAGTGTTATCAAACAAAATTTGACACCTAGCCACATAAGGGGAGGTAGGTTTTAAGGAGCATATTAAAGAATTAATGCGAGAGGGAGAAGTTTAGGGAGCGAATTCCAGATCTTGGGGCCGACGCAGCTGAAGGCATGGCTGCCAGTCATGGAGCGATGAAAATCAGGGATGCACAAGAGGTCAGAATTGGAGGAGCGCAGAGATCTTGGAGGGTTGTAAGGCTGGAGGAGGTTAGAGATGGGGAGGGGCAAGGCCATGGAGGGATTTGAAAACGAGGATGAGAATTTTAAAATCAAGGCATTGTCGAACCACGAGTCAATGTAGCACAGGGGTGATGGGTGAATGGGACTTGATGCGAGTTAGGATATGGGCAGCAGAAATAAAAACAGAAAATACTGGAAATACTCAGCAGGTCAGGCAGCATCTGTGGAGAGAGAGAAACAGACTTAACGTTTCAGATCAATCACCTCTCGTCATCGACCTGAAACATTAACTCTGTTTCTCTCTCACAGATGCTGCCTGTCCTGCTGAGTATTTCCAGCATTTTCTGTTTGTATTTCATATTTCCAGCATCCACCGTATTTTGCTTTTGTATGGGTAGCAGACGTTTGGATGAACTCAAGTTTACGGAGGGTGCAAGGTGGGAAGCCGGCCAGGAGAGCATTGGAAGAGTCGAGTCCAGAGGTAACAAAGGCATGGATGAAGGTTTCAGCAGCAGATTAGCTGAGGCGGGAGCGGAGATGAACGATGTTATGGATGTGGAAGTTGACGGTCTTAATGATGGAGAGCATACAGGGCAGAAGCTCCGCTCAGGGTCAAATAGGACTTGCCTATCTGATCTTAGCTAGAGTACCTTCATTAATGGCTTTTCTTCCTACCCCTGTACTATTACCATCAGAGCCCTCCACCAGGGACAGTTTCGGGCCATTTTTCATTCCTACATTACAAGTTTAACTACGCTTCAAAAATACTTCATTGGCTGTGAAGGCCTTTGGGATATTCTGAGGTAGTTAAAGACATCATATAAAGGCAAGTTATTTTCTTTATGTGCTCCCCGTTGGTGATAACATCTGCAGGTGTGGGTCAATTTCCATATGTTTTCTGATGATGAGCAACTCTACCTTTCCACCACTTTTCAAAACCTCTCCACTGCCTCTGTTGTTGGACTACTTGTCTGACATCCAGCCTTCAATGAGCCAAAATTTCCATCACCTGAACATTAGTGAGACCAAAGCCATTGTCTTTGGCCCTTGCTATAATCTCCGTACCCTTGCCACTGATTCAAACCTCTCCCTGGCCACTGTCTCAGGCTGAACCACATTATTTGCAACTTGCCATCCCATTTGACCCTCAGCTGAGTTTCAAATCCCATGTATTTTCCATCATAAAGTTGCCAACTTCCACCTCCATAACATTGCCTGCCTCCACCCTACCTCAGTGAAGCACCTTGGAATGTTTTTTCTACATTAAAGGTGCTATATAAATGCATTTTGTTGTCATTGGAATCTTAGCTTTAGATAAACTCCTTATTTTTCCTCCTGGAATGGATTTCATTTGTGCCTTTTCCATCACCTGGTTAAATATTTCTCATTGCTGATGTATGGTTCCGTTTAGCCATCTATTTTACCTGGACAGGGTTTCTCTTTATCTTGCTATATATTTTTTCCCTAGTCAAGTATCCTTGTCCTTTACTTTCCTTTTTCCTTTTCTATATTCCACTGAATCTAATTATATTGTGGTCACTGTTTCACAAATGACCCCTTTTAGCTGCCTGCCTGCTCCACTTCATTTCCCAGAAACTGGGCAAGTCGTGCCTTCCTTGATAGAGCAGCAACTTATTGACCTGAGAAAACAGTCCTGAACACTGCTGAAAAAATAAAATCCTTTTTCATCACAAGCCGTTTTTCCTAACCCATTCTATTTTTGAATAATTGAAATAAAATTTGTGACTGTTATTGCACAGTTCTAATTTATCTGCAGATTTCATCCTCCATTTCCTTTCTGTTGTCTGGCAGTTTTTAAAATGTTGCAGTATTGTGATTAAACTCATTGCTGTTCCTTATCACAATCCCAAGGGATTTTGTTTGGACCAGTTCAATTCCTATTTAATTCCTTATGCTTTATTGCTATGATATTATCTCTAATACTACTGCGCGCCTTTTCTTTCTTCCATGTCCTTTCTGAAGGAATACTGCCATTATGGCATACATTTTTATTTTAATCATTGGTTCTGGTTCACCAATTTTGTTTCTTATACTCTAGGCATTAGTATACATAAATTTAATTTGGATTCATTTGGTTTCACAATGTTGTTATTATTTCACATTGCTTTCATTTTATTATTATCTTGTCTTGTTTTGACACCTCAATTTTTTCACCTCTATTTTGACCTAAATAAAAATTGTATGTTAAAATTCATATTTAATGGGAATATAGATATATCTTGTAGCATGTCATAGGGAAGCAAGAATTATGTACAAAATAAGGCACAAGACAAGTTCAAAATTAGCAGCATCCATGACTGGGCAGTGAAATGAAACAATCCTCCACCAGTAATATGCTACCTCAATCACACAAGTCTGCCCTCTGTTTTTGCTTTAATTGTAAAGATGGAAAAGAAAAGTTTCTACCTAATGCAGGATACATCAATATGTACCAAAACAATAACACATCTTCCACTTCAGATGACATTACAGTAATACATTTCTTAAAGATTACTTTTACAATGGTACAACTTTTCTCAATCACACCATGAATTGCTGCCCCATGTTATACATTAGTAGTTTTGCATATAGTCTATTGATTTAACATAGTGAGGTAAAATTTCCGCTTTGGGTGCAATCTGCAATTCTGGTGCAAATTGCGTCCAAAGTTGAGCCCATTTTGAAAAGTGTTTCCACCCCTCTTTTCCCCCCCCCCAAGTTCCTTGATCTATTTAAGAGTGGTAACCTGGTAAAGCTTGATTAATACAGCAAAAAATAAGGGTTTTAAATCAGTGTCAATCCACCACCTGTGATTAATCCAATTTTAAATGACTTGAAAAATATATAAAACTATTTTCTAGTTAGATTAGGGTGCAGTAGTGAGTTCCTCAGTATTTTTTTAAAAAATCATTCAAAACTTCTCTCATGTCCTTGTGCCCAAAGCTTCCCGTATATTGTTTGGAGCCTCCCCGAAGGCCTGCAAACTAGCCCAATTAGCGGAAACTCCCAATGTTAATTAATTCTCTTGGGGCGTGGACAGCTTTGTGGATGGGGCCTGCTTCTAGTGCGATGTTTTCAAAACTAGTGTAACAGATCGCGGAATCTCAAGTAGCGTTTTTGCAATTTGCGCTTAAAATTCCGCGATCTTTTGCACCAGTTATGCTGATATTGAGGAAATTGCGCCGAAAAAACAGCGCAATCAAGCAGAAACTCCAGGCCAGTACATTTATGAACTCCTCTATGTGTTGTTGCTTCAGAGCATTTGTGCAATAATAAAGCAATTCAAAAGAAGAGAATGTAATAATGCCCAACAGCAGTCTGAAGTAAACTGCATATACATCATTCAAACTGAAATAATCTGATGGTTTGTGACTTGACTTGAAATTATGTGAAATTGTATCTTGTAATTTGATACTGGGAATTGCAGTGTCTTGAATGTTTATTCTACAATTGACCTAAGGTTTAAAGCAATTGTTTACTTCTTTTTGGGATTGTTCTTCTTTTAGTGACCTTCTTGGTGTGTACTCAAATGAGGGTTGTCACGAACAACTTCCATAGTGGATGCAGTATCACATATTTGACTTCATCCAGTGAGACTCAGATTTATATCACAGGTAAACAGCAGCCAAACAAAACTGCGTGTTTCATATTGCTCAATTTGATAGTTTTTATTGGATTGATAGTACTTCACAGTAAACAGTCATGTGCTTCATAAGTGTATTTAGTCAGATATACCTTTATAATGAGAATACATTAAATGCCTGTCACCAAATTATTTGCATTCAAAGGTTTATGGGAGTTATCTCATTAGAGGTGCCAACAATAATGTTTCTCAAAGTATTTCACAAAATAATTGTGCATCTGTCAGTATAGCCTTGCAATGTATTCTTTTTCCAAGTATAGGCCTTTTAACATTTTGGGATCAATTTTCCCCAAGCCCGTTTTCTGGCGTATTGCCAGAGTTACGCCCGTTTTTCTAGGCCAGAAATGTGCCAGAAATATTTTGCCAAAATTCCCCCGATGTATAATTCGAATTTGGCGCCGCGCAGTGTATCCAGTCGCCTCGGGGGATGGAGCTTGCTGTCTACGCCAAAAAACGAAGCCGTACCTTCTGCGCGGGGAAAAAAAGTTACGTTTTTGACGTCGTTCCAATGGACGTGCATGCTCAGTACAGCTCGGATTTGGCAATCAGCCATTTTTTAAAGAGCCAGTTGTGTGTGTGAGAATGTTGAATGCTGTGAGAGAGCATTGGAAAAATCGCAGCTGGAGCAATACAAGATGCAGTGCAGTGCAAGGACCAAGAATTTCTTACAGGAAGAAGTGGAGGCACTAGTTACTGTGATTGAGAACAGATGACAGGAGCTGGACACCAGCAGAGGTCACAAAAAAGTTCCACCCAAAAAAATGAAGAAACGCTGGAACCAAGTTGCAGAAAATTACTGCGCAGTGGTGACCACTGAGATCTGGAGGCCAGTGTAACAAGAAATGGCAGGACCTTGGTCAAGTAGTTAGTGTAAGTAATATTTTCATTTATTCAATGCAATTGCAATTGTAACTGACCAGCTGTATATGTCCCACCCAGCAGAAAGACACCCTCTCTTTAAAAAGTTGCATTTTCATCTTTTCAGAGGAAGGTGGCACATAATAAAAGGGAAAGAATTCAAACTGGAGGAGGCCTGGCAAATCTGCACCCACTGACACATTTGGAAGAGAGGATCGCTGCTTTGCTTTTTTCCAGGCAGGACCCATCAATCAGTACTGCACAAGCTGGGCCCGCACTCGAGGGAGAGAGCCAAGTCCTGCAAATTCATCATGGTCCTTCAAATCAACTTGCTGCCTGGCCTGCGATGTGTGAGCCTACTCCTGCCACCCACCCTGCTCCCTCCTCTGCTGCTAACCATTTGACTGTTCTGTTATATTTTGCAGAACTTGAGGCCAACCCTGACGATGTAGAAGAAGATTCAGACGCAGGCGAGTCTGAAGAGGACAACATCATCCAATCCATCCATTGGGTGGGGGGGAGGGGATGGAGCTAGATGAAGCTCCCACTGTTGTACTGACTTTGGAGGAGGTGCCGCTCATGGAGGTGACAGCCCCTTCCGTGACTAGTGGTTTGAGTGTTGGTGGGACATTCCATGGTTTCACACCTTTCGAGGTTGCGGGTCCCAGTGGTGTGGTGCAGCGAGGCACACCCAGGGCCCCACTGTCCCAGGCTGCAGGTCCCAGTGGTGGGGTGTGTTATGTATATACTGTAACACTAGACCACTGAATGTACCTTCACACTGTATACACCATACCTATACCACCAGAGGATGCTACTGGTGGAGACCTGAGGGTCACCTGCACACTGTATAAAAAGGAGCTCACCTCATTGTGTCCTCACTCAAGGAGCTGCAATAAAAGGACTAAGGTCACTACAGTTCAAATACTATACCCTTAGCTCGTGGAGTCATTATTAGAGTGCTTGCATATGCTACAGGGTGCAGTGAGGCACACCCGTAGGAAGGAGAGCTCAACCGCGCTCTCCTGAGGTGCAGGATTTAACATATGTGGTTTGGATTATGTCATTGAGTGCAGAGAGCATTGACCTTACTCGATCACTCCTGGACACTCTCAGTGGGGTGAATGAAGAGGTCGCGGGACTGTCGGGAGAAGTAACAGCAATGACACGAGAAATGGGAACGATATCCGGGACCATCAGTGAGGGAATAGTGCCATGAGGGAGGGAATGTCAGAGGTAGTGCAAATCACATCACTGACTATGAGGGAGGGAATGTTGCAGGTAGTTCAGACACTGTCAGGGCGCATGAGGGTGGGCATGTTGGAGTTAGCTGCTGCAATAAGGGTGCATTTCCAGACCCCGTGCCCATTGACAGAATCAACTGTCACTCCCACTCCAATCCCCACACCAGCCTCTGAAGAGCCCAAAGCCGGGACCCCCAACTTGTCCCCTAGGCCCTCCAACTTGCCGCCTGACGCTGACACCCCTCACCCTCGAGGTGCACAGTACCCGAGATGTTAGACACAATAAGCTTGGTAACAAGCCCAGAAACACTGCACTACCGCCTGCAGGCAGGGGTGGAGTGTCCTCGACCAAGCGCAGCGGGCAATCTTAGAATAAGGGGAAGGAGAGATGGGTGCAGCCTTTCTTTGCTGCTGTTGTTATTATTACTGTTGTAACTGTTCTCAAATTAAATTTTGTAAGTTATAAACTTGTAAATTTACATAAGTGATAAAGTTTTTAAGTGATCTTAAAGAGTGATATTAAAGTCAAGTTTGATAAGAATAATTTTATTAATGTTAAGTACATTGTAAACTTTTGAATAAAATATATTTTACATTAAAACTGAATCATGTTCCATTAACACAACACAACATTACAGAACAGTTCCAAACAGTGAACATGTCCATGTGGAATAGTTGTCGCTGAGCGCTCAGGCATCAGTAAAGCGTTCACAGATGAGCTGCTGGTGCAAGGCTCGAGCAATTGTTAAAGGAGCATAATGGCCCACCCTCCACCGCCATCGTGCTCTGGCATTGGGCACTTGCATGGCTTCCTCTTCCTCCTCCTCCTGCTCGTCACCTGCATCTTCCACATAATTATCATCAGCCACACTCACCGCAGGTGGGTCTTCCACTACCAGGTGGTGCTGCTGCCTCATGATGGCTAAGTTATGTAGCATACAACAGTGAACTGACCGACAAGGGAGTACAGCAAGTAGCCTTTGGAATGGTCCAGACATCGGAAACGCTGCTTCAATATGGCAATGGTCCTCTCAATGATTCTGCGCGTTGCAATGTGCGACATGTATTCACGGACAGCTTCCATCCGGGTTACGTGTAGGATTGTCATGAGCCAGGTGGCGAAGCCCTACTCTTTGTCTCCCAGTAGCCAGCTCTGCCCTTCTGGCTGCTGCTCAAAAATGGCAGATATACCACTATCACGTAGGATGAACACATTATAGGTGCTGCCAGGGTATCTTGCATCGACTGACCATGATATAATGCATGCCGTCACACACGAGCTGCACATTAATGGAGTGGAAGCCTTTTCTTTTCCTGTTCATTTCGGAATCCTTCAAAGGTGCTCACAAGGCGATGTGGGTACAATCAATGCAGCCCTGTACCTTTGGGAAACCAGCAATCCTGGAGAAGCCCACAGCCCTGTCATGGATTGCTTGGGTGGTCATGAGGAATTTTATGAAGTCATTCCTACGCGCATACAGTGCAGCTGTGACCTGGCGAATGGAGACATGTGTTGCATGTTGAGAGATGGCGCACAGATCCCCAGTTGTAGCTTGAAACTAGCTGGAGGCATAGAAAGTGCAGCTGTAACTTTCACTTCAACTGACAAAGCAGTCCTCCTGATGCTTCTAGGTCACAGGTCTGCTTTGACCAATTCACAGATCTCGCTTGCAGCTTCTTTGCGGAAACGCAGCCTTCTGACACAGTCTGCATCACCCGGGTGCAGGTACGAACGCCTATCTTGATATACCCGAGGTGGGTAAGGCCTCCTGCTCAGCATCCTACGGGCTCTGATGTTCTTAATGAGATGAGCTCTAATCAGTTGTCTCCTATGTAGCACCATGATGCAGAAGGCTCGCACAAGGGTATGGCATGGTCAGTATTGCCCCTATACTTAAATTTAACCTTTTGAAAGAAGCTCAAAGTGGCAGGAAAGCGGGCAGCACAGGTTTGCAGTTGTATCTCTCCAGGTTTGTATGGATGGACCACACCCAAAAGTCTTGTGACTTTTCTCTCTTTCTCCCCCCACCCCCCTCTCCCCCATTTAGTCTTGTGACTTCTCTCTCCCTCCCCGGGCTCCAAGCCTTCCGATCGGCACCTCGCTCGCTCTCTCTCCTCCCCCTCTCCACGCTTCCCCCCACCCCCCCTCCCCCACGGCTTGTTTTGTGGCTGAACCCTGAGCCGTTGTGTCCAGGCGCGAGGCCGATTCTGCCGGACAAACCTACGACCCTCCAGCCCTGCTTCAAGACATTTGCTGGTGTGTGAGTGAGTTTTAAAAAAAAAGAGAACTTCTGAAATCCAACAAATTTATACTTCTACGTTGACAGGTAAAAAAAAGTTTAACTTTATTATTGATTTTGACAGTGTTCTTGACTCCCTCCAAAATCTTCGATTTTAAAAACAGTGGCGTCTTTCAGAGCAAATTTGTGAATGTGCGCTGGTTTTCTTAACTCACCAGAAGGTTTTTCGGGAATGGCCAGATATGCCAACCTAAGAGAAAAAATGTTGGCCAGACTACGAACAATTGAAAAAAACCGGCACAGACATGAGGGAACGTCAAAAAAACTGGCCTAGAAAAATCGTTACTAAGTCAGTTACACCAGCGCAGATCGCAGGGGGAAACTTGGAAAAAAATAAATACGCCAGAAAAAACGTCGTGAGCCAAAAAAAATGGCGCAAATGACCGGGGAAAATTGAGCCCAATATGTCGGAATTTACATGTTACCTTTTCAAATTTCTCGTCTTTATATAACTCCGGTGAGTGTTGTGTTAAATGTACAAATTTTTGCAGCAAATTGCCTTTAAGGATTTTCTGTGCATTGTTTCACTTTCAAGTCAGCTATCGAACTTGGTGATTTTTTTCCTTTTCTGCTTGTATATACAAATTTTGAAGGGTTCTATTTCAATATTTGTTTTGTTATTTTGGGAAAGAAAATGGTACATTTACATATGGGAACAATAAATGCACCTGGAAAGTCTCAATGGGCTGGATTTTCGGCTCATTTGCGTCCCATTTAGTTCCTCGGCGGGGCACAAAAATGATTTTTTGGGGCGTGAAAGCAGGTGCACAAGAATTTACACACGGGCGGAATTTTTAGCAAACGGTTTTGCGGTGGCGCTAAAACTTAGCACCCGCCCATTGTTTTGACCGTTTGGATGACATAAATCATTGTGTGTTGCTACGCTAGCGCCCCAAGCGTAACTTTTGAGCCTATCGCCCGATTTAGTGCCCACCCAGGAATCCGCCAAGAAAAAACAGTTGGACCCGGGGCACACCAGGCGCTAAAAGCTCATTTGAAGGACTGCTGCTACTCCGTTATATCTAGTCCACAAACACTGCATGACATTGCCCCAATTCTAGTCCACAGACACTGCATGACATTGCACCAACCCAGTCCAGGGAGTGTGCAGGACTTGCCCTCAGTTTCCGAACGGGGATCAGCGCCCCCAGTGGCAGTTGACCGACCTGAGACACCGATGAGGCCTGCCACTTGCTCCTCGAGGTCGGTGAGTGGCAGGGTCTGAGGCGGAACGCCGTCTGTCCTCAGCTACTCATGCCAATTATGAGACTTCTTTGCCTGCAAAGATGAAAATGGGAATGGTTACAAGAGGGTCCATCTGCTCTTGTGGCACACATAGATAGCCACTTATACCATACTCTCTCCTGGTGGCCCGGCCCGGAAATCAGCACGGTCCCAGCCTGCAAGACCATCAGCAGGCCAGGGCCATTAGAGGGAGCATGCCACAACATGCCACTTCAGGGAGCAGTGTGTGCTGCTGCAGGAGGGTGACGGCTGATTGCAGTGCAGGCAGGTACAGCAGGAGTGACGAGGTCAGGGCGAAGGAGCAGCAAGAGTTAGTAGAGGGATGTGATCAGGGCTCAGAAGAGGCGAGGGCCCAGGGGCAGCATGGGCCAGCCCACACTGTGATATGTGTATACACTAGGTCCGCGCAGCAGAGTTGGTCTCCAATCGTCTTGGTTAATCCGTGCCAATGGACCAAGACCTAGCTCGTCAAGCCCGTGTGGTGGCTGATGTGCAACAGCCACCACACGTTAAAAAAATCCACGCACGGCCATCTTCCACCCTTCAAGATGTAGTTCGGGATCTGGAATATTAGGTCCTTCATTGATACACCTGTGAACTCGTACCTTTTCGGCATGGAAGCAAGTCCTCCTCGTTTCGAGGGACTGCCTAAGATGATATACCATACTGTTTGAATTTAATACAGTCCTCTGTTTAATGGCCTTGGAAGTTACACGTGGTTCATCAGGAGGACATCGAAGTGCGGAGACATCTTATGAGATCTCAGAAAGCAATTTTAATAAGGTGTAAAGATCATTCATGGCAAATCATCATCATAGGCAGTCCCTCGGAACCGAGGAAGACTGGCTTCCACTCGTAAAATGAGCCCTTAGGTGGCTGAACAGTCCAATATGAGAGCCACAGTCCCTGTCACAGGTGGAACAGATAGTCGTTGAGGGTAAGGGAGGGTGGGACAGATTTGCCGCATGCTCTTTCCGCTGCTGGCGCTTGATTTCTGCATGCTCTCGGTGATGAGACTCGAGGTGCTCAGCGCCCTCCTGGATGCACTTCCACCACTTAGGGCGGTCTTTGGCCAGGGACTCCCAGGTGTCGGTGGGGATGTTGCACTTTATCAGGAGACTTTGAGGGTGTCCTTGTAACGTTTTCTCTGCCCACCTTTGGCCTGTCCTCGTCGCACAGCACTGCCCCATAGTCATCAAGATCCAGGGCGCGGCAACATGGACCATTTCCCATACCTCGGGAGCCTCTTATCAACAAGAGCAGACATTAATGAAGAGATTCAATACTGCCTCCAGTGCAGCCTTCGGCCACCTGAGGAAAAGAGTATTCGAAGACCAGGCCCTCAAACACCACGAAGCTCATGGTCTACAGGACTGTCGTAATACCCACCCTCCTGTATGGCTCAGAGACATGGACCATGTACAGTAAACCCCTCAAGTCGCTGGAGAAATACCACCAGCGATGTCTCCGCAAGATCCTACAAATCCTCTGGGAGGACAGACGCACCAACATCAGCATCCTCGACCAGGCCAACATCCCCAGCATTGAAGCACTGACTACACTTGATCAGCTCTGCTGGGCAGGCCACGTTGTCTGCATGCCAGACACGAGACTCCCAAAGCATGGCAAATAGGGTTTCAAACTAAGCCTATCTATGTGTCATGCATTAGGAGGTAAACCACAGAGTGCTGAGACAGCAATAGCATGATAACACCCACAGACTGCTGACAGGCACCAAAAGTATGAGAACAAATAGTGTGTTAGATATATAATTGAAAGAGTGCATGAATAAAAATTGTAATACAACCCTTGAAAGATCATTGAACTTTTTCCGGCACTGTGTGCCATTCCTGACCACTGTGTTTGAGGCAGAGACCTCTTCAGCTATTTCCCTCCATATGTGTTTGAAAATGGATGGCAGGGGTCTAGATCCACCCCCGCGATGTAACTCCTGCCATCTCCTCTGCACAGCCCCCACTAGAGATTCATTAGCCTCCTGGCTAAATCCCGTGCCACGCTGTCTCGATTCCTCGTCCTCCATAATCAAAATCCAATTTTAAAATGGCTGATTCAGCCCCGGGTGTACTGTGCATGCGTGCGGCCGCGCCCTGCATTTGCATTTGCGATCGGACAGCAGACCAGAAACGCGGGAAGAAAAAAAAAATCTGTACATGCGCAGAACCGGTGTTTTTTTTAGCGCCAGAACATTCGGCTCCGGCGCGCACATTGTGTGGTGCAACGCCGGAGTTGGCGCTAACGCTCCTCATGAACTTTCGTTTGGTGAAAGTTGCACCCTCTGGTGCTAACACTAACCCGGCACAAAATTTTTGATATTGCCTTGAATTGCGTCCAAAAACGGGCAAAAATGCAAAAATCCAGCCCAATGTGTCACTTAGGGGTGCTTAAGATAAAACAATGTTTCTGGGGGATAGATTTTCAACTTGCTGCCCAGGCATAAAATTAGTTTTTAGGATCAACCATCTGTTACGGAAACCACTGATTTTCAATCATTGGAAATGAAAATCAGATGGTTTCTATTTTAATCAGGTGATCCACAACAGCAGTTTTATGCCTGGGTGTGAGTTACAAATCTACAACATGATATTTGTTTAAAAATCAAGTGTTTCAATTGTAGCTTCAGATTAATATGCAAATTAAATAAACCATTGAATCGCGTTTTTAAGGTCAGATATGTTAGTAAGATTTTTCAGTTGCAAATACCAATAAGTAATTTGTAAAAAATATTGGATTCAGGTTATCACAAGGGAAGACCATACACAACTGATACTACAGTCAAAAGATTTATTCAGTGGGCAAAATCACAAAATGAGAGAGATTTTCTGAAAAAGTCTCTGGTTGGAGGATATTATTCCTTTCCTCCCCTACCATCAAACTTCCAGATCTACAGTCAAAATATGAAAGGTATAGTTTGAAAGATGATGCTGTCTCATAGAGTTCATTGTTTCAGGAAAAACAAAGCATTTACTCGTTTTTTTTTGTTATTGCACATAGCTGTTTTTATTTGAACATTCTTGAGTAACATGTTTTGCTGTAAAACTCTGTGCCATATAAAGTGTAGTACATGTGACATCCTATAGGCACTTTGTCAATGCTTCCATTTTATAAATATTATTATAATATATTCCAATGAAAGGTAGTTAAAAATGTAAATATTTCACTCACAGCAGCTTTTATGTTTGATTTTAATTTATTTTCTTTGCAAAAGCCAAATGTTTGGAAGATGCACTATGTGATCTGTATTTATCAGTTCCAATATGAGAGTTGATTGGCAGTTTAGGACCAAAGTACTGTATTTCATTTTTTTTTACTTGCCTAGTCTCAAAGAGGAATAATAAGACCTTTGTGAAGGTCATAGACTATTATCAGTTGTGGCCAACGAACAGCTTGCGAGCTGCATGTGATTCTTCAGTACCTGCATATGGTTCTTTGGCCAGGATTTCATTAAGTGTGATTCTGTCCGCCACAGTCATTCATGCTCCAATTAGAAAGTGGGAGGTTACATTTTAAAGGGCACAGGAACAGGAATGGCATCAGTTTTGGGATCAAGACCGATGGAATGGAATCTCCTGAAGCAAGATCTCCACAGCAGCATTTGAATTTTCTGAAGGAAGGCAACAGGCAGTGTGATTGAGCAGTGGCACTGAGATGGGGCGTTGCAGTGTTATGAATGAAAATTATCAAAGAGCCAGCCTAGACTCGATAGGCTGAACGGCCTCCTTCTGTGCTGTACTATTCCATGATTCCATGAAAGGTGATTTGAACTTGAAATATTTCAGCTTGTTGCTGATAATAGATTGAGAGTTCAGGCTTGATAATACTAACTTCTTAAAACATTGGTGCCTACCCAAAGGTCTGTTTTATGGTTTCCAAGCCCTGGGTGTGCCACATCACTTTTTAAAAATGTTGCTGAGCTAAAATCTTTCCTTTTTATGCAGTTCAAGGCTGATGCCTCTGAGAGGATGGATACATGTTGCCACTATTTTAAAAATATAGTGGTGAGCTCAAGTTTCTCATATTTAAAAATAATTTAAATGTTTCATAGTATATATGGAGCCTGAAGGCTCTGTGCTTCAATGCGAGGAGTGTTCGAAATAATGTGGATGAATGAACTTCGCAGGTAGCAGTTAACGGATATGATGTAATTGGCATCACGGAGACACGGCTCCAGGGTGACCAAGGCTGGGAACTCAACATCCAGAGGTATTCAACATTTAGGAAGGATAGACAGAGAGGAAAAGTAGGTGGGGTGACGTTGTGGGTTAAAGTGGAAATTAATGCAATAGTAAGAAAGGACATTAGCTTGGATGATGTGGAATCGGTATGGGTGGAGCTACGGAATACCAAAGGGCAGAAAACGCTAGTGGGAATTGTGTACAGACCACCAAACAGTAGTAGTGAGGTACGGGACAGCATCAAACAAGAAATTAGGGATGCATGCAATAAAGGTACAGCAGTTATCATGGGTGACTTTAATCTAGATATTGATTGGGCTAACCAAACTGGTAGCAATGCGGTGGAGGAGGATTTCCTGGAGTGTATTAGGGATGGTTTTCGAGATCAATATGTCGAGGAACCAACTGGAGGGCTGGCCATCCTAGACTGGCTGATGTGTAATGAGAAAGGACTAATTAGCAATCTTGTTGTGCGAGGCCCCTTGGGGAAGAGTGACCATAATATGGTAGAATTCCTTATTAAAATGGAGAGTGACAGTTAATTCAGAGACTAGGGTCCTGAACTTAAGGAAAGGTAACTTTGATGGTATGAGACTTGAATTGGCTAGAATAGACTGGCGAGTGATGGGCAATGGCAAACATTTAAAGATCACATGGATGAACTTCAACAATTGTGCATCCCTGTCTGGAATAAAAATAAAATGGGGAAGGTGGCTCAACCGTGGCTAACAAGGGAAATTAAGGATAGTGTTAAATCCAAGGAAGAGGCATATAAATTGGCCAGAAAAAGCAGCAAACCTGAGGACTGGGAGAATTTTGTAATACAGCAGAGGAGGACAAAGGGTTTAATTAAGAGGGGGAGCTTGCAGGGAACATAAAAACTGACTGCAAAAGCTTCTATAGATATATGAAAAGAGAAAGATTAGTGAAAACAAACGTAGGTCCCTTGCAGTCAGATTCAGGTGAATTTATAATGGGGAACAAAGAAATGGCGGACCAGTTAAACAAGTACTTTGGTTCTGTCTTCACGAAGGAAGACACAAATAACCTTCCGGAAATACTAGGGGACCGAGGGTCTAGTGAGAAGGAGGAACTGAAGGAAATCCTTATCAGGCGGGAAATGGTGTTAGGGAAATTGATGGGATTGAAGGCCGATAAATCCCCGGAGCCTGATAGTCTGCATCCCAGAGTACTTAAGGAAGTAGCCCTAGAAATAGTGGATGCATTGGTGATCATTTTCCAACAGTCTATCGACTCTGGATCGGTTCCTATGGACTGAAGGGTAGCTAATGTAACATGACTTTTTAAAAAAGAAGGGAGAAAGAAAACAGGGAATTATAGACCAGTTAGCCTGACATCAGTAGTGGGGAAAATGTTGGAATCAATTATTAAAGATGAAATAGCAGCACATTTGGAAATCAGTGACGGGGATCGGTCCAAGTCAGCATCGATTAATGAAAGGGAAATCCTGCTTGACAAATCTTCTAGAATTTTTTGAGGATGTAACTGGTAGAGTGGACAAGGGAGAACCAGTGGATGTGGTGTATTTGGACTTTCAAAAGGCTTTTGACAAGGTCCCACACAAGAGATTGGTGTGCAAAATTAAAGCACATAATATTGGGGGTAATGTACTGATGTGGATAGAGGACCGGTTGGCAGACAGGAAACAGAGAGTCGGGATAAACGGGTCTTTTTCAGAATGGCAGGCAGTGACGAGTGGGGTACCGCAGGGCTCAGTGCTGGGACCCCAGCTATTTACAATATACATTAATGATTTGGATGAGGGAATTGAGAGTAATATCTCCAAGTTTGCAAGATGACACTAAGCTGGGTGGCAGTGTGAGCTGTGAGGAGGACGCTAAAAGGCTGCAGGGTGACTTGGACAGGTTAGATGAGTGGGCAAACGCGTGGCAGATGCAGTATAAAGTGGATAAATGTGAGGTTATCCACTTTGGTGGCAAAAACACGAAGGCAGAATATTATCTGAATGGCAGCAGATTAGGAAAAGGGGAGGTGCAGCGAGATCTGGGTGTCATGGTACATCAGTCATTGAAAGTTGGCATGCAGGTTCAGCAGGCGGTGAAGAAGGCAAATGGTATATTGGCCTTGATAGCTAGGGGATTTGAGTATAGGAGCAGGGAGGTCTTACTGTAGTTGTACAGGGCCTTGGTGAGACCTCACCTGGAATATTGTGTTCAGTTTTGGTCTCCTATTCTGAGGAAAGACGTTCTTACTATTGAGGGAGTGCAGCGAAGGTTCGCCAGACTGATTCCTGGGATGGCAGGACTGACTTATGAGGAGAGACTGGATTGACTGGGCCTGTATTCACTGGAGTTTAGAAGGATGAGAGGGAATTTCATAGAAACATATAAAATTCTGACGGGACTGGACAGGTTAGATGCAAGAAGAATGTTCCCGATGTTGTGGAAGTCCAGAACCAGCGGACAAGGATAAGGGGTAAACTATTTAGCACTGAGATGAGGAGAAACTTCTTCACTCAGAGAGTTGTTAACCTGTGGAATTCCCTACCGCAGAGAGTTGTTGATGGCAGTTCATTGGATATATTCAAGGGTGAGTTAGATATGGTCCTTTCAGCTAAAGGGATCAGGGGGTATGGAGAGAAAGCAGGAAAGGGGTACTGAGGTGAATGATCAGCCATGATCTTATTGAATGGTGGTGCAGGCGCGAAGGGCCGAATGGCCTACTCCTGCACCTATTTTCTATGTTTCTATATGTGTTCTTTTTCCAATTTAAGGCACTTTTACCATAATACATTGCTATATATGATTCTCTCATTGATGTCACTTTTGAACATAAATGACACAACCTCTCTTGAGCCATTGTCAGTGAAGGCTCACTTTGGATAATGTTCTCCCAGGACTAGATCTATAATTTTAAAAGGCCTGTTGCAGATGCAGTTGCAGTTGTAGCTCTTTGCCAAATATAATTTTTTTCTGGCTCTTGAAATCTGAAAGGTTAGCCATTCTTGTCTTACTGTGCGTTAAAAGCCATCATTAAGACTAAAATTATAGCTTATGTAATGCTTTTCTGTTCGCAAATTGTACAAATTCTTTATTTTTGTATTTTAATGTATTTTCCCATATGAAATGTAGTAATGAGTTGCATTTTTATAATTTTTCTTTCAACTCAACAGAGGTCACTCTCTCATCACTGCATGAGTTCAAGGAAAAAGTAGAAAGTTTGCATTATAGGGAACATAAGCAAATTGTTGTTCAAGGAATCGTTACTGCTATCAGATATATTACCCACACCACTTCCACTGGATGTTTACTGGACAAGAAACCCACTCGGGTATGAAGCATATCTGTAACTATCCTCTTTATCTCCTTTCCAATTGCCCTTTTAAGTGTTTAGGAGAGAAAATCCCATTCAAGTTTGCTCATCAATTATGGCCTCTCTGACCATTTTTCACCTGCCTTCCATCATATCTTTATTCCCCAGTTAAAATAGAAAAAAAGTTACTGAGATGCAACCAAATAACTTACTCATTATAATGAGGGCTTCATAGATTGTTGTATGAGTTTTTGGACTACTTGTCATTGATGATGTCAGGTTTATATGCTCTTGGTCATACTTTAAACTGAAGAGCCTGATGACAACTTAGCATTTCACCTCTCAGGAAATATAAAACTAAATCTGTGTTTGTATTACCCTACTAAAAGCATACATCCTATGAACTCATCGATGCATTGAACTGGCAGCATACTGGTATAACCTGCTCTGCAGTTCCAGGTAAAGAAGATTGACTAGAAGTAAGAGGCCTTGTGAATTGTTGGAAGGAGGGAACTAATGGGAACATTAATTTTTTTTCATCAGCTATACTGCTGCAGGTTTGTTGCACATTTTTTTTACTTCACGTATGATGGCCCAGTGCTTGCGGTAAGGTTGCATTGGTACATCCAGGTTTCTTGACATGACAGTTTATATTGGGAGCAGTGTGGGTCAAGGAGTTGAGGTAACTTGTTTGGTTCTGCGTTCTATGAGGGGGAACATTTAAACCTTACATCTGCTACTTGGCTTGCTATTTTAAATTTCACCCATTCATCTGGTGTACTCCTTGGAAAAAATAGCAAGAGTATTTGACCCACGGTAGAACAATAGTGGTGGAGATTGTAGACTGCAGTACCAGAAGTCCATATTGCTGCCCAAATTCATGGTGCAGTGTAAGTGAGCTGCAAAAAGAGGAACATGACAACCTGGATTTTCAGGAATTCACAGTGATCTTTCTCTGGCACATTGCCACTACCTCTTTGTTATTTGCTCTCTTCGTCAAGCATTTTTTTTGTGCTTACTGTTCTGTGCTCATTTATTACACGGACTTCATTAACTGCATAATTTCATCATTGTATAAAACCAAAGTTTCATCTTACAGTCAATTGCATCACCAACACAGATACATGCACATTAGATATGATAGGGATGATTTTTGTTTCATTGTTGGTGAGCGTCTGCCTTGCTGGATTTCCTGCCCTCTCAAACGATGAGCCACCTAATAAGTTGTTTGATTAATATTAGCAACTGAGCCGATCTATTTAAATGAGGCATAAATACCAACATTGATTGGGTCTTCCACTGATTTAATCAGCAGGTGGAGCATCTGCCCTGCCTGTCCTGATCTGTGCTCCACACCAAAATCGACCCTCAATATCTGCTGTTGGAGAATCACATCAGCAGCTGTTGTTGCAATACCTCTACTACAGTTCTTTTTTATGTAAAATAAAATGTCATGCCCTTTTTTTTTAGTATATTCAAAGCCTTTGTGAACTGCTAAAATAACTCCAAGATGTTTTATGTATTTTGTCCACAAGTGAGTTTTCAAGTTGTTTATCACAATAGCATTCTTCTTCTTAGGCAGTCCCTCGGGGTCAAAGATAACTTCCTTCCATACTAATGAGTTCCAAGGTGACTGTTAAGACCAATGTGTGATCTACAGTCTCTGTTACAACTGAGGCAGGTGGTGGTTGAAGGGACAGGTTGGTGGGGTGCTTGGGTTGTCGTGTGCTCCTTCTGCTGTTTGCGCTTGGCTTCTGCCTGCTCTCGGCGAAGAGACTCGAGGTGTTCGGCACCTTTTCAGATGCTTCTCCACTATGAGCGATCTTCGGCCAAGGATTCCCAGGTGTTGGTGGGGATGTGGAACTTTTTCAAGGAGGCTTTGAGGGTGTCCTTGAGCTTTTCCTCTGCCCACCTGGGGCTCGCTTGCCGTATCGGAGTTCTGAGTAGAGTGCTTGTTTTGGGAGTCTAGTGGGCATGCAGACGATGTGGCCTGTCCATCAGAGCTGATCGAGTGTGGTCAATGCTTCGATGCTGGGGATGTTGGCCTGAGCGAGATCACTAACGGTGTGCCTATTCGGCCAATGGATTTGCAAGATCTTGCAGGGGCAGCATTGGTGGTACTTCTCCAGTGCTTTGAGGTGCCTGTGTACATAGTCCATGCCTCTGAAGCATATATACATGGTGATGGACAGCTTCCCAATCAATCGTGGGTCCTCTTATACCCCATTTCTATTGAAGTGAAGCCAGTGGAGGAAGCAGCACTACAATATAAATAAATCAACATTATTGCCACTGAAGGATCCAACAACCACCTTAGCAAGAAGTTTTTTTGAGATTGCACCAGAGGCTGCACATAAAGTCCGGTACTCTCAGTTTGATCAAACAGGCCAGGAATTGAGTTTTTAGGTTGGTGGCTTGTACAAACCCTCCCCCGAAATTGGTAACCCACAGCCAAAAACCTAAAGGGATATACGAACAGGAATAGGCCATTCAGCCCCTCAAGCCTCCCACATTCATGGCTGATCTGTGACCTAACTCCATATCCCTTAATGCCTTTGGTTAACAAGAAAGCTATCAATCTCAGATTTAAAATTAACAATTGATCTAGCGTCAATTGCTGTTTGCAGACGTCTACCACCCTTTGTGTGTAGAAGTATTTCCTAATTTCACTCCTGAAAGATCTGGCTCTAATTTTTAGAATATGCCCCCTAGTCTTAGAATCCCCAACCAGCGGAAATAAGAACATAAGAAATAGGAGCATGAGTCGGCCATTTGGTCCCTCAAGCCTGCTCCGACATTCAATAAGATCGTGGCTGATCCGATCATGGACTCGGCTCCACTTCCCTGCCCGCTCCCCATAACCCTTTACTCCCTTATCGCTCAAAAATTTGTCTATCTTCGCCTTAAATATATTCAATGGCCCAGCCTCCACAGCTAGCTGGGGCAGAGAATTCCATAGATTTACAACCCTCGTAAGGGAAGAAATTTCTCCTCATCTCAGTTTTAAATGGGTGGCCCCTTATTCTGAGACTATGTCCCCTAGTTTTAGTTTCCCCTATGAGTGGAAATATCCTCTCTGCATCCACTTGTCGAACCCCCTCATTATCTTATAAGTTTCAATAAGATCACCTCTCATTCTTCTGAACTCCAGTGTGTATAGGCCCAACCTCTGCAACCTATCTCCATGTCTACCCCCTTATCTCCGGAATCAACCTAGTGAACCTTCTCTGAACAGCCTCCAATGCAAGTATATCCTTCCTTAAATACGAAGTGCAAAACTGTATGCAATAATCCAGGTGTGCCCTTATCAATACCCTGTATGGTTGTAGCAGGATTTCGCTGCTTTTATACTCTATCCTCCTTGCAATAAAAGCCAAACATTCCATTTGTCTTCCTGCTTACTTGCTGTACCTGCATACTAACTTTTTGTGTTTCATGCACAAGGACCCCCAGGTCTCTCTGTACTGCAGCACTTGCAATTTTTCTCCATTTAAATTATCATTTGCTTTTCTATTTTTTCTGCCAAAGTGGATAACCTCATATTTTCCCACATTATACTCCATCTGCACTCACTTAGCCTGTCTATATCCCTTTGCAGATTTTTTGTGTCCTCCTCACAATTTGCTTTCCCACCCATCTTTGTATCATCAGCAAACTTGGCTATATTACACTCGTTCCCTTCATTCAAGTCATTAATATAGATTGTAAATAGTTGAGGACCCAGCACCGATCCCTGCGCCACCCCACTAGTCATTGCCAACTGGAAAAATGATCCATTTATCCTGACTCTCTACTTTCTGTTAGTTAGCCAATCCTCTATCCATGCTAATATATTACCCCCAACCCTGTGGACTTTTATCTTGTGCAGTAACCTCTTATGTGGCCCTTTATTGAATGCCTTCTGGAAATCCAAATACACCACATCCACTGGTTCCCCCTTATCCACCCTGCTCGTTGCATCCTCAAAGAACTTTAGCAAATTTGTTAAACATGATTTTCCTTTCATAAAACCATGCTGACTCTGCTTGATTGAATCATGCTTCTGAAAATAGTTTCTTCCCTAAACTACCGCCCCATTTCCAACCTCCCTTTCCTCTCAAGTCCTTGAATGTGTTGTTGCCTCCGAAATTCGTGCCCATCTTTCCTGCAATTCCAATTTAAATCCCTCCAATCCGGTTTCTGTGCCTGCCACAGTATCGAAACAGCTCCCATCAAAGTCACAAATTACAACCTTTGTGACTGTGACAAAGGCAAACTATCCCTCCTTGTCCTCTTGACTTGTCTGCAGCCATTGACACGGTTGACCGCTCTATCCTTCTCCAACGCCTCTTCACTGTTGTCCAGCTGGGTGGGACTGCACTTGCCTAGTTACATTCTTGTCTATCTAATCCGAGCCAGAGAATCACCTGCAAAGGCTTCTCTTCCCAACCCCGCATCGTTACCTCTGGTGTCTCCTTAGGATCTACCCTTGGCCCCCTCCTATATCTCATCTACATGTGCCTCTTGGCGACATTATCCGGAAACACAGCGTCAGTTTCCACATGGACACTGATGACACCCAGCTCTACCTTACTACAACTGCATGTCCAACATCCAGTTCTGGATGAGCAGAAATGTTCTCCAATTGAATATTGGGAAGACCGAAGCCATTGTTCTCAGGCCCTGCCACAAACTCCGTTCCCTTGCCACTGACTCCATTCATCTCCACAACTCCTGTCTGAAACTGAACCAGACTGTTTGCAACTTTGGTGTTATATTTGATCCTGAAATGAGCTTTCAATCACATATCCGCAGCATAACTAAGACTGTCTATTTCCACCTCCATAACATCGCCCGTCTCCCCCCTTGCCTCAGCTCATCCGCTGCTGAAGCCCTCATCCATGCCGTTGTTACCTCCTAGACTTGTCTATTCCAAAGCACTCCTAGCTGGCTTCCCACATTCTACTCTACGTAAACTAGAAGTGATCTAAAACTCGACTGCCCATGTCCTAACTCGCACCAAGTCCCGCTCACCCATCGCCCCTGTGCTCGCTGACCTACATTAAGCAACACCTCGATTTCAAAATTATCATCCTTATTTTCAAATCCCCCTATGGCCTCGCCCCTCCCTATCTCTGTAATCTCCTCCAGCCCCACAACACCCAGAGAGGTCTGTGCTCCTCCAATTCAGCTCTCTTGAGCATTCTGGATTATAATCGCTCAACCATTGGTGGCCGTACCTTCTGTTGCCTAGGCCCCAAGCTCTCTAACGCCCTGCCTAAACCTCTCTACCTCTCTCTCCTCCTTTAAGACGCTCCTTATAACATATCTTTTGGACCAAGCTTTTGGTCACCTGTGCTAATTTTTACTTATGCGGCTCGATGTCACAATTTTATCGCATAATACTCCTATGAAGCGCCTTGGGACATTCAGTCCGTAAGTGTGATCCCAAATTTTCGGTTGCCTGTTACTTTAATTCTCCGCTCCACTCCTACTCTAAGCTCTCTGTCCTCAGCCTGTTACACTGTTCCAATGAAGCTCAATATAAGCTCGAGGAACAGCACCTTATCTTTTGATTAGGCACTTTACAGACTTCTGTTGGCTGAAATGCCCACCGCCTGAAACAAGGCGCAATAGATGTGGCGGCCATTAGACTGAAATTCAGCATTTTTGGTGAAAAAAAAGAGCGGAGCGGTATTGCTGGTGGGGTTGGGCTCTTTGCAGCGGTGTGGGTGTGGAGTGGCCGATTGAGCCGGGAATTTCAGCTGTTGCTGATTTGCTCATAACGAGGCAGCTGCTCCCCAGTCTTCTTAAAGGGCAGGTTTTGCAGCTAGGTCCTGAGCACTGAATTTGTCTCTTGCTTGCGAAGGAATGGCTAATGCCAGAGGTCTAAGGAGGGCCGGCTACTTTTCTAATGTGGAACTTGAGAGCCTGATCTAAGCTGTGGAGGGAAGGAGGCGTGTTTTCTATCCAGGCACAGGCAGACCCACTCATACTATCATTGTGAATGCCTGGAGAGAGATCGCTGTGGAGCTGCCGGGGACCTCCATTCGTGACTGCTGCCCAAAACCGCAAAAGGCTGAACGATATCATTCGACTGATGAAAGTGAGTACATGTTCCCCCAACTCCTCACCTTCCATCTGCGAGCCTCTCCTTCACCATCTATTATATGTGTGCATACTTGCATTGGAGACTCCCTTTCATGTCAGAGTTACACCTGCATGTAATGGACCCACACTTGCATTAATCGTTTGGAGCAACAAAGGACTGGTGGGGGCGAGGCCGATATCCAGTAGCTGACTGATATTGAAGAAAGGGTGCAGTGGCTAGTGGGCCCACATGTTGCCTTCCCTGTGGCCGCCGGTTGTGTGGATCCCGCTGGGGGCAGCATTGGTAAGTGAAGGCCTTTCTGTAATGCCATCTCTCCCTGAAAGTGCAAGTGCATACCAGGCAATTGCAAATGATTGTATGCAAGTTGCTTGCTGCATGGTGCAATGCCCTATCTCACCCTGACGGGACCCCTTGTGCCATTTATGTTTGCAGATGAGACCCCAAGTGTGAGCCACAGCGAGACCGAGACTCTTGAGGCGACTGGGAGCCATAGTAGGAGGAGATACTTGAGGCGACTGCGAGCCACAGTCAGGAGGACAGGCTTGAAGTGAGTGGGAGCCAGCGCAGGACGAGACCCATTGCAGATATTGACGGCATGTCTGATGAGGTCGAAGAAGAGGGGGACAGTGCTGCCAGCACCTCGTCACCTCTTCCTACGCTCGCACGTGCCAGCTCAGATACTGGGAGCACGCAGTTGTAACAGTTAGAATTACCAGAAGGGTCTGCACTGGGTGATGCACCGGGCCCTAGCGGGCTGCCGCATGGTCCAGGGCAAAAGCAATCTCGTGTGCCATCTCTCTGGGGGATCGAGTTCGCATGCAAGTTCTGCTGCAGAGGACTCAGACGAGCCCATCGATGATGGGGCGTATGAAAAAAGGGTGGAGACCATGCATTCACAGATGTTGGAGGCAATGGCAAGGGTGCCCGAGAGCATGTTGCAAGTGGTCAGGAAGTGGAGGAGTCTGCCTCCCGCATTGTGGACAGCTCTGCGCACACCATGGAGCCCATCATTGCCAGTGTGCAGACGATGATGGACTCCTAGAGTGACCGTGCAGATCCAGCTGTGATGCCGCGTATCGTGGGCTATGTGACATCTGCCATTACAGCACAGGCACAAGGGAACGAACGTCTGAGTGCTGCTTTGGAGAGGATGGCCGCTGCCCTGGAAGCTCTGACTGCTCTCATGCACTCTGAGCAACAGGCCACAGAGCGTCTTACTGCTGTCGTCTCTGGTGGCATCGAGACTGTCTGCTCTCATGCAATCTCAGCTGGATGTCACGCGAAATCTGACTGGTGCCATTGTGGCTGGGTGCACCGGGGACCTTCAGGTGTCGCCCCACCCCACCGACCTGTGCTCCAGCAGATTGGTGGGGATGGTGAGGTGTTGCCCTCGTGGGGGTGGCGCAGGGTCATCGGACCAGGATCCTGATGTGGTTTCTCAGGATCAAAGCAGTCCTGAGCCGAGACCTGCCACTTCGCCATTGCTGCCAACCATGGAATCGTCCCAGCCAATTCTGACTGAAGGCGCTGAGAAGGATGCGGTCTAGTCTACAGCCGGCCCTTCTAGCGCCAGTGCTGGTCGAGGGCATCCCAGAAGGACATCTGTACCTTCTGCACCTGAAACACAGCAGCCTTCCCAGAACCATGATGCAGCCACAGAGGAGACACTGCAGCGTAGTTGCAGAAAAGGTATGCGTAAGAGAGGTTATAAGGAAATGCACAAGGGTGAAAACAGATAATGTGTGTGTTTTGCGCATCCGTTATTTCTGGTGTAACAAATCTTTATTTTGTATTTCAATGTCTGTCCAGGTCTCCCATTTCATTGTGGGTAATGATGTTTGAAAGGGCTCACTGGTTTGCCCATGGAGATGCACAAATGAAGGGGGTAAAGTGCGCATGAACTCAGTGGAAACGAGCAGCAATGAGACGGTTTTGCACTTCCCTTGCAGGGTTAGCCTGCATCCTGCATGGCCACTGACCTGCATCCTGGCCCTCCTCCTGCGTGTCGTGCTCCTACGCCTCCTCAGGTGGTACTGTTGCCTCGTCCTCCAAAGGTTTGTGCCCTCATGATTGCCAGGTTGTGATGCATGCAGCAGACAGCCATGAATAGGGGAGTACTGCAACACATCTGAGCGATCCAGGCAACGGAACCTCTGTTTAAGGATTACGATGGTCTGCTTAATGATGCACCAGGTGGCTGAATGAGAGTCATTGTAGGATTGCTGCGCAGCAGTCCTGGGGTTGCGAAGGGGAGTCAGCAGTCAAGTGCAGAGTGGGTAGCCTTTGTCTCCAGCCGCAATGATTGATTAGCCCAGCAAAGACGTCTGGCGCAAGATGAAAGCATCGTGGTTGCTGCCAGGATACTGGGCATCAATTGCCATGATTTTGCGGTTCTGGTCGCACACCAGATGGACATTGAGGGAGTGGAATCCTTTGCAGGTACAGAAGATCTCTGGATTGTTCAGAGGCGCCCACAATGCGACATGGGAGCCGTCTGTGGTGCCCTGAAACATGGGGAAGCCCACAATCCTCAGTAATCCAGCCTGCTGCTCCAACAGCTTCTCCCTGCTCATAGGGAAGGATATGTAGCCCCTCCTCTTATACAGAGCATCTGTCACCTGACGAATGGCGCGATGTGTGGCAAACTGGAAGATGTTCGAGATGTTTGCTGTTGCAGCTTGAAAAGATCCAATCGCATAGAAATTTAGTGCGATGGTGACTTTGGATGCGACGGTCAGAGCTGTCCTCAACCTTGTTTAAGGCTGCAGGTCTAGCTGCAGGAGATTGCACAGCTCCGTCACAATGTCCTTGCGGAATTGCAGTCTCCAGAGACACTGGTCTTCTGTCAGGTCCATGTATGAGAACTGCAGTTTGTACACCCTTTGATGATACGGCCTTCTGCCCCCACATCTATGTTGACGTCTTCCTCTGACAGCTGCCTCATTGTCTTAAGAACATAAGAAATAGGAGCAGGAGTAGGCCATTTGGCCTCTCGAGCCTGCTCCACCATTTAATAAGATCATGGCTGATCTTATGGAATCAACTCCACTTCCCTGCCCGCTCCCCATAACTCTTTATCCCTTATCACTCAAAAATCTGTCTATCTCTGCCTTAAATATATTCAATGACCCCCACTTTCACAGCCCTCTTGGTTAGAGAATTCCACAGATTTACAGCCCTGTGAGAGAAGAAATTCCTCTTCATCTCAGTTTTGAATGGGTGACCCGTTATTCTTAAACTATGCTCCCTGGTTCTAGATTCCCCTATGAATGGAAATATCCTCTCTGCATTTACCTTGTCGAGCCCCCTCATTATCTTTTATGTTTCAATAAGATCACCTCTCATTTTTCTAAACTCCACTGAGTATAGGCCCAACCTACTCAACCTATCTTCATAAGTCAACCACCTCATCTCTGGAATCAACCTAGTGAACCTTCTCTGAACTGCCTCCAATGCAAGTATATCCTGTCTTAAATAAGGAGACCAAAACTGTACGCAGTAGTCTAGGTGTGACCTCACCAATACTCTGTACAGTTGTAGCAGGACTTACTGCTTTTATACCCTAACCCCCTTGTAATAAAGGTTAACATTCCATTTGCCATCCTGATTACTTGCTGTACCTGCATACTAACTTTTTGTGTTTCATGCACAAGGACCCCCAAGTCCCTCTGTACTGCAGCATTTTGTAATTTTTCTCCATTTAAATAATTTGCTTTTTAATTTTTTTTTGCCTAAGTGGATAACCTCACATTTTCCCACATTATACTCTATCTGCCAATTTTTTGCACAGTCACTTAGCCTGTCTATATCCCTTTGCAGATTTTTTGTGTCCTCACAACTTGCTTTCCCACCCATCGTTGTATCATCAAACTTGGCTATATTACACTCGGTCCCTTCATCCAAGTCATTAATATAGATTGTAAATAGTTGAGGCCCCAGCACCGATCGCTGTGGCACCCCACTAGTTACTGTTTGCCGATCAGAAAATGACCCATTTAATTTGACTTTCTGTTTTCTGTTGTTGGTCAATTCTCTTGTTGGTCCTTACCCTCTGCAGTCTTCTGCTGGCAAGTATCTGCCTCCTGTGTATGCTGCCTCCTGTTCATCTCGTCCACTATGGCGCGGGGGTTCTGTGTACCTGATCCTCCTCCTGACATCAGGCCCTTCCTGAGGACCTTCCTGGTGCACCTCTCTGGGTTAAGCTCAGTCGCCATCTCCATGGCCTTCTGCATGTCCCTCAGCCATGTGTGCTGCGTCCCTTGCCCGCTGCCGCTGCAGCCATTGGAGCCGGCGCCGCCTTCTCCTTTGTGCCTTACTGCCGTGCACAATGTGCAGGAGGCATTCCGCTGCCAGCACTGACCCCATTTAGTTCTCCACAAGCAGAGCCTCCAGAATCCCGCCTCGCTGTTATCGAGATTGAAGATCCTGGCCCACTATAACTCAATCCCACCGTCAACAAGGCAACACGCAATGTTTGGAAAAAGTCCGAGAACAACTCGCTGACAGGATTGCTGCTAAACGCAACGTGCCATTAAATGCCGCTGGCGATTTTGAGCAAGCACTGTGTACTGACCCAAAAACCTGTCAATTTCAGCTGAGGAGGTGTGCAATCTGATGAAGTGATGACGTCGTTAACGACACATCTGCAGGAGCGGGGCGGAAGTGGGGAGAGCGGGGCAGTTATCCTCACTGCCAGGAAAAGCCACCAGGGCAATGCCGCGAACATCGGCCAGTCTGCCGTGACTCGGCGGCCATTCCGCACTGCCCCGTGGCTGCCAATTTCAGGTGGCCAGAGACCTTATAGAAAGAGGCAATTTCGGCCCCCTGGACGCAACATAAAGTTCAACCATTTCAGACCATAACGTCTACCCCTATTTTTTTCACATGGCAGCTGTTGATGATTCTGCCATTCCTATTTACATCTCATCTAAACTCATCTTTTGTTTCTTAACTTGTCCCATTACCATCTCCTTTTGCTTTGCACCATCATTCCTTTTGTCTTTTATTCTCTCCAGCCTTCCATCCTGTCAGACTTTCCCTTTTGTTCTTTCCTCCCCTCCTGTATTTCCCTGCCTCTGCAATTATTTAAAATCTGTTTCATCTGTAACAATTTCCAGTTCTGACAAAAGGTCATCGAATTGAAATGTTAACTCTGTTTCTCTCTCCAAAGATGCTGCCTGACCTGCTGAGTATATCCAGCATTTTCTGTTTTTAATTCAGATTTCCAGCATCCGCAGTATTTTACGTTTGTATAACTTCTACCCCCTTGTATTCTCGTCCTCTAGATATAAAGCCCAGCATTCCATTAGCCTTTTTGATTATTTTCTGTACCTGTTCATGACATTTTAATGATCTCTGTACCTGGACCTATGAGTCTCTTCGGACCTCCATTGATTTTAGCTTTTCACCATTCAGAAAATACCCTGTTCTATCCTTTTTAGGTCTAAAGTGGGTGACATTTGTTTAAATTGAAAGCCATTAGCCACAGTTTTGTCCATTCACTTAATCTATCAATATCCCTTTGTAATTTTATGCTTTCATCTACACTGTCATCTATCTGTGTATATGACTTTCTATGCCATCATTGAAATTGTTAACAAATAATGTGAATAGTTGAGGTCCCAACACCTCTCTGTGGGACAGCACTAGTCACATCCTACCAATTTGAGCACCCAGCCATCATCCCTACTTTCTGCCGCTCTCTCAATTTCCTAATCAGGTCAATAATTTGTCCTCAGTTTTGTGGGCTTCTATCTTAGTTAACAGTCTCTTATGTGGGACTTTATCAAATACCTTGGATTTATATAGCACGTTTCACGACCACCAGACGTCTCGCAGTGCTTTACAGCCAATGAAGTACTTTTGGAGTGTAGTCACTTTTGTAATTTAGGAAACGTGGCAGCCAATTTGCGCACAAGCAAGTTCCCACAAACAGCAATGTGATAATGACTGAATAATCTGGTTTTTTTATTATGTTGATTGAGAGGTAAATATTGGCCAGGACATCTCCGACAGTGCAGTGCTCCCTCAGTGGGACTTGAACCCACAACCTGCTGGCCCAGAGGCAAAAGTGCTACCCACTGAGCCACAGCTGACACTGTAACATTCCCCTGTCTACTTCTTTAGTCACCTCTTCAAAAAATGCAATAAGGTTTGTCAGGCATGACCTACCTTTCACAAGTTCTAAAGGCACAATCGCCATTTTGAGCTGCACTTGCTCACAATTGGTTGCTACCATTGCTTTCAATTCCACTGCTCGGTGTGAAATAGGTGAATTGAGAACCTCAATATAAATAGTTTTTTTTATGCAAATGGGCTATAAGTTCATGCTAAAATGAATATAAACGTGGTAAGAATTTTAATATGTGGTTTGTTTTTATTAGTTCCTCAACTTAACATTCTATGGTTTACTGAATCGTATTGCTATATATTTTTCTTTACAATACTTTTAGACACAGATTTTTAAATTGCCATCTGTGCAAGTTTTTTTAAAGTGTAAATTTGATGTATGAATCACACTTTTACTAAATAGGGTAACAATTTATCTACAAGAAATTTGTTTGCTATTTAAAAAAAAATGTAAGGAATATTGGCCGAGATTTTGCTTGCCTCGGCAGGTCCGGTGTGGTGGCGGTGGCGACCCCACTGCTAGCTCCATCCTGCTCTGGAAAATGAATTTCCGTTGATGGGGCTCGTTAAGCCCGCCCAGCGGGTTTCCCATCCAATTAGGGAAGCGGGTCTGGTGACTTCATTCATGATTCATCATCAGCCAGTTTCCTTAAAGGGATCATGCCCAACTTTCTTTTGAGATTTGTGCTGTCAGTGTTCTACAGCGTTGAAGTGCTGCAAACACTTACAATAACTGTACAGAGGTGCAAGGCTGCACTGAGGTATTCCAATGAATCCCTCCATATGCTTAGGGAGTCAGAGCATGTAGGGAAGTCCTCCCCAGGAAACCAACAGCCTTTGCACATTGCAGAAGAGGTCATCAGGAGGACTTGCGTGCAGTGGTGCAAAACTTTTAATTATCTCATTAGATCACGAAATATTAGTACAAAGCCACACTCAGCTTCATCCTGCTGTGCCTCTTATCACATTCCCATCATTCTGCCTTCCCTGCCCTACTTCTGCACATCCTTACTCACACCAATTTACATAAGAACATAAGAAATAGGAGAAGGAATAGGCCATACGGCCCCTCGAGCCTGCTCCGCCATTTAATACGATCATGGCTGATCCGATCATGGACTCAGGTCCACTTCCCTGCCCACTCTCCATAACCCCTTATTCTCTTATCATTTAAGAAACTGTCTATTTCTGTCTTAAATTTATTCAATGTCCCAGCTTCCACAGCTCTCTGAGGCAGTGAATTCCACAGATTCACAACCCTCTGAGAGAAGAAATTTCTCCTCATCTCAGTTTTAAATGGGCGGCCCCTTATTCTAAGAATATGCCCTCTAGTTCTAGTCTCCCCTGTCAGTGGAAACATCCTCTCTGCATCCACCTCGTCAAGCCCCCTCAATCTTATACATTTCGATAAGATCATCTCTCATTCTTCTGAATTTCAATGAGTAGAAGCCCAACCTACTCAACCTTTCCTCATAAGTCAACCTTGTGAACCTTCTCTGAACTGCCTCCAAATTAAGTATATCCTTTCGTAAATTTGGAAACCAAAACTGTACGCAGTATTCCAGATGTGGCCTCACCAATACCCTGTACAACTGTAGCAAGACTCCCCTGCTTTTATACTCCATCCCCTTTGCAATAAAGGCCAAGATTTCATTGGCCTTCCTGATCACTTGCTGTACCTGCATACTAACCTTTTGTGTTTCATGCACAAGCACCCCCAGGTCCTGCTGTACTGCAGCACTTTGCAATCTTTCTCCATTTAAATAATAACTTGCTCTTGCACCTCCACCTATCGCTCTCTATTTACATTATTACATCCCCAACTTACTAGCCACCTCTCACACTCATCCTTATCCTAGTGCAGTCATACCAACTACAAGGGTAGCCACTTGGGTGTTTTATCCAATGTTCATGTAAGGTTTCTGTTAATGTCATATCAAATATTGAAACCTTTATTTTCAACACTTTGTGTTCTTGGACAGATTTGTGTGTACCTTTTGGAAGTGGCTTAGTGAGTTGCAGTGAATGGTGAGACATAACAGTTACCCCTACAATGGTGGGGACTGTTAAAGTAATGGCTTGGACATTGTAGGGATGCTTTATGATGTTGGTGTAGGATGATACCAACCTGGCACATCATGTGACAGCCAGGGTGTACAACATCAAATGAAGTAAATCTGGCCATGGTGAAGCCATTCCTGGCTTCCCAGGCAGCAATGTGCTCAGGTGCTGATTTCTTCTGTTAATGGTATTGATGCTGCTGATGTGCCTGGTGCTGCTGGTGTTGGGGCTGATCGTGGTCGGATTCCGAGTACCAATATAAACAGCACTCATAGAAACATAGAAAATAGGTTCAGGAGTAGGCCATTTGGCCCTTCGAGCCTGCACCACCATTCAATATGATCATGGCTGATCATTTTTGCAACTTTAGTACCCCATTCCTGCTTTCTCTCCATACCCCTTGATCCTTTAGCCATAAGGGCCACATCTAACTCCCTTTTGAATATATCTAACAAACTGGCCTCAAAAACTTTCTGTGGTAGAGAATTCCACAGGTTCACAATTCTCTGAGTGAAGAAGTTTCTCCTCATGATAAAAGTGGATTATTTTCCCTCAATCTGGTTCAGCGAAATTACTGAGTCAAATACCGTTTCTGCCTTAAACAAAGCAAGCTTTTATTTCAAAGCAAGTCTTGATCGAGGACTTTATCAGACAGAAGGAATGCACTGTGATAGATTGCATTCACTTCCTACGGACAAAGTGACGTTACATTGTAAAGGGACGACGGTTATACATTTTCGGTAAAAGATAACAAGAAAGGGCTAGAGTGACATCCTAGTTCAGCCTATCCCTTTTGATCCCTCTTTCCCTTTGTCCACTCATAAGCCGACCTTAGTATGGTCTGTTTTTACACAAAGGCCCATTATGAGCTACTAAGACCTTGAGGTTTTTCTGCAAGCTGTGGGTTTTGTTTCAAAATGTGTTAGTGTTGTAACATTTTTCAGTCTCGAGTCTGAGATGTCATGGCTATTCCTCCATGAATTCTTTGTTAGCTTATACTGTCCTTATATAATTCCCACGTTCTCAACTTCTCGACTTTAATGTCTGTATACATTTAATATCCATGTTCAGTATGCATTCTCACTCATAGTCCTAAATGGCTTACCCCTTACCCTTAGACTGTGACCCCTGGTTCTGGACATCGGGAACATTCTTCCTGAATCTAACCTGTCCAATCCCGGTCAGAATTTTATATGTTTCAATGAGATCCCCTCTCATTCTTCTAAATTCCAGTGAATATAAGCCTAGTCGATCCAGTCTGTCAGTCCTGCCATCCCGGGAATCAGTCTGGTGAACCTTCGCTGCACTCTCTCAATAACAAGAATGTCCTTCCTCAGATTAGGAGACCAAAACTATACACAATATTCAATGTGTGGCCTCATCAAGGCCCTGTACAACTGCAGTAAGACCTCCCTGCTCCTATACTCAAATCCTCTCGCTATGAAGGCCAACATGCCATTTGCCGCTTTCACCGCCCGTATGCCAACTTTCAATGATTGATGTACCATGACACCCAGGTCTTGTTGCTCCTCCCCTTTTCCTAATCTGTCACCATTCAGATAATATTTTGCCTTCCTGTTTTTGCCACCAAAGTGGACAACCTCTCATTTATCTACATTATACTGCATTTGCCCACTCTCACCCAACCTATCCAAGTCACTCTGCAGCCTCTTAGCATCCTCCTCACAGCTCACACTGCCACCCAGCTTAGTGTCATCTGCAAACTTGGAGATATTACATTCAATTCCTTTGTCTAAATCATTAATGTATATTGTAAATAGTTGGGGTCCCAGCACTGAGCCTTGCGGTATCCCACTATTCACTGTCTGCCATTCTGAAAAGGACCTGTTTAATCCTACTCTTTGCTTCCTGTCTGCCAACCAGTTCTCTATCCATGTTGATGGAATAGATGGCAGGTGAAGTAGAGATGTCAGAAGCATTCTGTCAATGGTGAGAGAGTTCTTCCAATGAGGTGAGAGTGGAAAGTGTAAAACCTGCAGAATTTGTGCTGGAAATAGACTGAGAAACAACTCGTGCAGTTAAAGTGAAAAGGTACGTTTAAAAATAAAAGCCTATTAATCATCTGTCAACTAGATATTAATGAGTTTAATTGGTTCGCCCGCCATGCCTATCTGGTCTGCTCTGGGCTGACTGACCTGACATTGGGAAAAGGTTGACTGCAGGTTCCTGACTTGCTGTCCAAAAAAACACATTTTCTGACCCGACCCGCCACTGATCCTGCCTGCTGACACCCTGGAAAATCTCAGCCATTATGTCCAATCTGGTTGTTTAATGGAATTCCTTAAATGATGGTCATCTACTTTGCCTCCTTTGACTGTTGAAATCTATGAATTACACACAGCCTATACAGACTGAAAAAGCTGTTGATGAGCTAGACAGAGACTCATTCACTGAATATAAAAACAAAGTGGCTGATAACCAATCGTCAACAAAGGATTACTTCTGTAACTTCAGTAAGACCGTTGAAAGTTTCAGGCAAATATTGGAGTCTGAGGAAGAAGTTATGCCCCTCACAAGAGATCATTACAACCTAAGGTAATTTATTTTTATTTCCCTCAGTTGATGTTGAAAATATGTACTATCTAATAGCCAGGGAAGTTCAGACACTTGTACACACAAGTAACTATGCAAGATCTTTTCAATGGTCCGACGAAGAGTACACATCCAAGACATCATATCATTGATGAGCTTTTCTTTTCAGGTTTTCCCATCAATTTATATAATGCCTGTTTGTGTTATCATTGACTATTTTAGAAGTTGCTTATTATTATGGTGTGGTTTCATGTGATATGACCAGGAGATTTACTGGAATATAAAATGTGTGATCTCATGAAACAGGAAGGGACAATTTTGTTATAAATAAATTAAATTGGCCCGACATTTGTGGGGAGGATGCGGGGGAGACTGAAAGCGGCTGAATAATCCAGCAAGGCAGAGGGGACACTGAGGTCCTGCCTAACTTAATGGCAAGACCTCATTATCATTTTTTTGTACAAGATCTGCTGGCGTAAGAAAGGCAGTGTGCACGTGCATGTTAAAATCTTTAACTCTCCCGACCCTCTGTCACCCATCATGAGTGGGGTGGGGTGGGGGGGGGGGCGGTGGAGTTTAATATTGAAGCCATTGTAATTTATCAGCGTATTCATTTACATTGTATATATTGGCCAGCGGCAGGTCGGGGCCATAAAAGGAGCGGAGGCGAGCGGCCCAGGAGCAGCGTGGAGGCATACTACTCCAGGGAGCAGCGCGAGCTGGTGCAGGAGGGCGACGGCAGTGAAGAGTGATGTCATCAAGATCCAGGTCGGTGATTGGAGCGTGAGCAGATACAGCAGGAGCGGCGTGGTCGTGGCGAAGGAGCGTCGAGAGACTGGAGGGATGTGATCGGGGCCCAGGGGAGGCGTGAGTTCAGGGCCAGGGGCCCAGGGGCAGTACGGGCCAGCCCACACTGCGCTATGTGTGTGCACTAGGTCTGTGCAGCAGAGCTGGTCTCCAGTCGTCTTGGGTAATCCTTGCCACTGGACTAAGACCTAGCTCTGTCAAGCCTGTTTGGTGGCTGGTGTGCAACGGCCACCACACGTTTAAAAAAAAAAATCCATGCACAGGCATCTTTCACCCTTGAGGATGTAGTTCAGGTCCTTCATTCGAAATACCTGTGAACTCCTTCTTGTTTGATATGGAAGCAAGTCATCCTCGTTTCGAGGGACTGCCTATGATGATGAGATATTACATATAGAGTAACGAGAAGGAAGAAGGTGCAAGTCAGTAACCAGCAATGAGAAGGAAGAAGATACAAGACAGTAACCCAATCTTGGGGTCCAAATGCTACCACAGTTGTCATTGGGCTCATTAAGCAGATCAGACCTAATGGTATAGTCAGCATCACACATGGCCCAATGTGCTTTAACACGGGGATTCTCCACCTTTTTTACTTCTGAGACCCCTCCCCCATGTTATAAAAGTTCCATGGACCCCCGATAACACAACACAAGTTTTTTTTCTGTATAACAATTAGTTATACAATTACAGATATATATTTCTTCTTTTTGTTTTAGTTAATGTGAAACTTCGATGGTTGAATTAAGGTGGGCCGAATAGCCTACCTCATCTGTAATTATCATGATCTTGTGGAAAGGCCCTAGGATTACATTTCGTTAGCACTAAATCAGTTTACTCAGACTAGTAAGTGGTGGTCCCATGGTATTCATTGGACGGGCTGCAGAGCAATTCTAGTGCACTATGACTGGGAAAATTCTGAGCTTGCGGCGGGGCGGGTATTTGCCCCAGCTTTCATCATAAAATTATAAATAATGTATCCCACAAAGAGCTGCATGTTTCTAAACCTACCCAGAACTTGACATAAGTGGAGATTACTATAAAAATATTAATAAATACTCAACATAATATTTTAAAAGTTAGGAAAAAGTATAAAAATTCCCAAAGGGGTTTGTTAATTTTTAATCACTGGAAATGTTGTGACCAACAATCGAACAGGATCGTGCAGGAGGCCCAGACAAAATATAAAAAGGCGGCAGCCAGTTTTGTAGAAGCAAATTGTACGCAGATTCTGCGGCAGTTACTTTTAAAGAAATATTTCAGTATTTATTCTTTTTTTTTCCACTAGTTATTAAATTGAAATCCAGTTTTAATAATAACAGAAGCCGAAAGTGATATAACGGCACAAAACATGTAGCCCAGTGTTAAGGTCAGCCTGACAGTGGTCTCTCCTCCCACCAGCCCCCCGCAATCAGTATTATTAATTTTCAGCAGCTGGATTGATTCCCACACGTGCCATTCGGCACTTTACACGCAGATTAATTTATCCTTTTTTGTCTCTTGTTGCATGCTTCAGGCTCTGTAACAGTTCCTGTGTGTTCAGCTCTCGGCTGCAGGTAGTGCATGGGTCGGGGTCAGCACTTTACCTAGCACATCTGTGTCCGCGTTATTTTAACGCGGAGGGGCAGCGCTGGCTTCTTGTCCGCCTCGGTCAGGTGCAAGTCTGCACTGCGGACAACCCGGGCTCGAGCTGCCGGCACGTGAGCTACATTGTAGCAGTTTGAGATACTCCCGACTTCTGATTGGCTGTGTGTTCCTTGTCCTCAATTGGTTGCATTGAGCTGTTTTCTTACAGCTCCAAACTTCTGCTATAAATAAGGGAGCAAAGGGCATCACTGCCAATCAGTGATAAGAGGTGATGCTGGGCGGAGGGCAGTGTCAGCTAGGGATCCGCAAGAAGCTTTCAAAGAGTCCACCAAAAATAAGATTTTTATTTTTGACGGACTCCTTGAAACCTCTCGGACCCCTCTGGAGGCAGGGGTTACCGAAAAGCTCAACAAGGATAAATTGCTCAATGACTTAAAGTAATGAGTGTTTGCACATAGTAAGGAGTATGGATACACTTTATCTTCATTAAATCATCCCTCTCAAACAGTATATGTATCTGGAATAGCTTATGCATTATGTAAGCAATTGATTTGAAAATTTACAAAATGTGTATTTTAATTCAACTTATTAATCTGAACAGATCTGGCATTTTAAAAAATAAAACTGAACGTAACTGGTTTATATTACTGATTGTAGATCCAGAATATATGAATCTTTTCAGACATCCACCATGAAAAATCCTGCTCCTGATCCAAATTTATTGTCCAGTAGTGAAGAAACAGAAGATGAATATTTTACTGCAGATGAAGGTTTGTTTCAATATGGCTTCTCTTCTGCTGCTGCTTTTCAAAATCAATTACATGTGGGAATTCACTACAAAAACAATATCATCATCAATTAATCTAAATTGACCCCTTTGAATTACTTCTCAGTAGCAGACTTGACTTGACTTAATTATATTTGGGTCCCAGATAGTTTGTGTATTTGCTGCTTACAAGTCAGAAAATCAACTTTTCTTTACCAATGCTGTTAACATGACCAATATAATTTTGTCATTAATATACAATACTTCCAGAGTGAGGTAGATATTATGTTTTGCTCTTAAGCTGTTTGGAACTCTTAACAGTCATATAAGCAATGGTTTCTGCCTTAAAGATTTTGACTACACTAAGCTACACATTCATAGTGCATTGAAACCATAAAGAATCCTGTCAGTCTTTTTATTACTTTATATATCCAAAGGAATTGAGAATGTGTCCAAAATTCGGCCTTGGTATGGAAGTGGGTGGGACCGATGGCAGCCATTGGGAGCATATTTAGCAAAACCCTCAAAGGGATGTTGTCACTAGATCACGAACTAAATTTGTCCTATGAACCAATGGATTATATTCGTATGTGGTAATTGGAACAATGTTTGAACATGAAGAAGATGATATCTCGCATTTAATACAAAATTCAAATATAATTTAAAGAATTGGAACTGTTTTGCTATTTACTGGAGTTTAGTAAATATTGATAGTAAAATGTACAACTCTGCCAATAAGTTAACTACTGTAAAATTCTGTTCCTGTATATAAAAAAAGTGTCTACTCTTTCACTGATGGAATTGTTTATTTAATAGCTCTGAATTATGATTGCCCAGATTAACAATCTCACACAATAGTCTATGGTTATGATTCTGGATTGATAACCCATGGCAAGTTGTGAAAAATCACCATGAAAGCTGACTCTAGTTTACACTGTGATTGACTTATAATGCCCTCTGAAAAGGTCTATTAAGCCACCCAGTTGTACAGCCTATCTCAGCACCACCTTCTTGGGGCAATCATGAGAATAATTACGAGAAAAAAAAACAGTCAAGGCTTTCCCGAATGTAATTAATCATGTGACAAATATTCATACTGATAACTGAAAATGAAAAGACTATGTAGAAACATAGAAAGTAGCTGCAGGAGTAGGCCATTCGGCCCTTCGAACTGTTGATTCCTGGATTCTTTTACCTCAATCTGGTTCAGCAAAATTACTGAAACGAATACCGTTTGTGCTTTAAACAAAGCAAGCTTTTATTTAAAAAGCAAATCCCGATCGGGGACTTTATCAGACAGAAGGAATGCAAGTCTGTTCGAACGCACTCACTTCCTACGGACAAAGTGACGTTACATTGTAAAGGGACGATGGTTATAAATTTTCAGCAAAAGATAACAAGATAGGGCCAGAGTGACATCCCAGCTCAGCCCATCTCTTTTGATCCCTCCTTCCCTTTGTCCACTCATAAGCCGACCCAAGCATGGTCCGATTTTAAACAAAGACCTTCTGTCAATGTTTCAGGTTAACATGATTTAAAAAGACCTTGAGGTTTTTCTGCAAGCTGTGGGTTTTGTTTCAATATGTGTTAGTGTTGTAACATTTCGCAGTCTCGAGTCTGAGATGTCATGGCTATTCCTCCATGAATTGTTTGTTAGCTTATACTGTCCCTATACAATTCCCACGTTCTCAACTTCAGTGTCTCTATACATTTTTAAACATTCACATTCCCCCCTTTTATCATTCCATGATAACACTTAGGATCATTCTAGGAGTATCGCATTCATCCGTTCACACTCTATTTCCTGAATCATATTGTTGTTATTGTCGAGTAGTTCTTTACTTCGTTGGATCATAACTCGGGAGCCCTTGACCACAAGAGGGTTTGCTGACCTTGCCATCATTACTTTACAACAAAGGTTAAGGCAACCAACAATTAGATAGGATCTCCAAGATCCATCTGATACCCAATCAAACCAGCTAGATCCTTCTGCTGGTGTGGATAACTTCTTCACCTTCCTTCTTATGTGTTCAGCGAGATTGGTTATGTTTTCTGAACTATCAGGAATGTAAGTGCAACATTCAGATCCTATCAGGGCACACGTTCCCCCTTTCTCAGCTAACAGGTAATTGAGGGCCATTCGGTTTTGTAATGCTACGGTCCTTATTGCTACCATTTCAGCTGTGATGCCCTCCAGAGCTTCAGCAGTATTGTATTGGCCCCCCTCCTCTCGTGATAGTTTGGCTCTGAATCCATCTGACAGTCTCAGTTAGGGTTAGTGGAACTCCCCCTTTGGAATGTATAGGGAATGTGAACACACCCAACATTTAGAAAAGTTCCCATTTTGCGCATAAACATAAGACATGTAGCTCTCGTCTCTGTCTCCCCTCCCATGCGCCGAAACTGTCATATATCAACACTATTATACAGACTGGCATACAGACAGTTTCATCTTATGGCACAGGATTCAGATAAATAGTCCAATTATTTTGCTGATTAAAAGAGTTCAGTTTTCCCGTCTCTCTTCTCAGGTCACCGTCGGTGTAGCTGGCTGTCTATCACTATGAGTAAAAGTTCAAACTGGCCCACGTTTCAATTAGGATGCCAACGGCCTTGTTCAGCTATGGAGAAGAGGAAGTCTGGAACAGAAACAGGAGTTAGAATAACCAGTAAAATAGGTTTGTTAGAGGGTGGTGAGCTTGCAGTGGTGCAGGTGAACCCAGGCACTTTTCCCCTCAACCTTGGCTGCAGTGGGGATAGTGAGTAACACCTGAAAAGGCCCCTCCCATTGTGGCTCTAATCCCTTCCGAATCCATACTTTCCTGGTGCCACGAGGGACAATTCGGGTAAAACTGGGAGGTCGATGTGAGCATCTTGAACCTGGTTGTGAGCTAGTCGCAGAGCCTGAGTCAGAGAAAGAACATAGGTGGTCATCAGTCGAGCTGAGATACCATATCTAGGAACAATTTCCCTCATTAACACCTTAACAACAGTTTGAGCCTTATTGTCCAGGGTAGGGTAGGTTTCAATCCATCTGCTAAACACATCTACTATTACTAACACATATTTGTAACACTGAACTTTTTGCAACTTAATGTAGTCCAACTGAAATGTCTCAAAGGGACCTTCGGGTAGGGGCGTTTTACCCTAATCACAGGGGACTCCCTTCCCTGGATTATGTTGCTGGCAAACCAGGCAATGACTACTGATGTTCTGGGTGAGCGCCTGGAGTCTAGGGTGCCACCAAGTAGCCAAAAGTGTGTCATTCGTGGTCCTTGCTCCACAATGAGTAGCAAAATGCATACATTCAATAACCTATAGAGCCAACTCGTCAGACATGCAAGTCTGTTCCGCGGGAGTGGTCCAGAGTTTAGAAACATTGTCATAAGTACATGCATAATATTTCCACAACAGTTTATCTTTTTCAGGAGCGTCCTCCTGTGCTTTTATAACATCTTGGATGGTTGGCATTGGTTTTTCCGAGGCTAACTTACCCTCCGCAGGATTTTTAGTCTGACTCATAATTTTGGGCACTACCATCTGTTGGTCACGAGAGGCCTGTTTGGCCTCTTGGTCAGCACAACGATTCCCTATATCAACCAGAGAATTTCCGGTAGTGTGGGCAGTACATTTGACAATGGCAATGCGTTTGGGGAACATGAGGGCTTGCAACAAATCAGATACTAGCTGTTTATGGGATATCTCATTCCCCTGTGAGGTTAGGAATCCCATATTTTTCCATAATTGTCCGAAATCATGCGCCACCCCAAAGGCATACCTAGAGTCGGTATAGATATTGACTTTGAGATCTTTGGCCAAGATACAGGCTCGGGTGAGGGCGAATAGTTCAGCTTGTTGAGCAGAATAGGCAGTTTCAAAAGCGGCAGATTCCAAGACCTGATTCTCCTGGTTTACTATGGTGTATCCTGAGATTCGTGTACCTTCTGGATTAATTCCGTCAACATACATAATACAGTCTGGATCTTCAATTGGTACATCAACAAAATCTTCCCTGACTGATGTGGCCTCTTAAATTAAAGATAAACAATCATGACTGGGTTCTTCCTCATCTTGGGGTGGCTCAGTAAGAAAACAGGCCGGATTAATTGCAGTACAGTGCCGAAAGGTCAGCTTAGGATTGTTTAGTAAGTAGATCTCATATCTGCTTTGCCTGGCCATGGTAAGGTATTGAGTCTGCAGTTGGCCCAGGAGGGCAGCTACGGAGTGAGATGTGTTAAGACAACGGTAGCACAGTCTTTAAGAATTGTACAATACAGTTGAAAGGGCCGGTCATAGAGGGGCCGACCCAAAGCCGGAGCTTGCAGCAGGGCTGTCTTTAGTTCCTTAAAGGCTTGGACGTCTACGGTTTCTATTTCAAAGCTGCCTTACTTATTTGTATATGGGGTGAGGTGCTTAGTCATCAGGGCAACATTAGGGATCCAGGATCTGCAGTAATTGATCATCCCCAAACACTCGCATTTGTTTAGCCGTGCTAGGGACTGGAAACTGGCAAATTGGTTCGACTCGGCTAGCCTCCAAAGCTCGGTGGATACTCGGTATTGCCTGTGATAACCCACTTGGGAGGGGTCCTCTGCCCACACATGAGGATCCACATAGTCAGGTATGTCAGAGCCAGTATGATGCTGCAGAGTCGTTAAGACCTTCTCGGGGTCCCCGTGGAATTGGACTGTTCGGCCATGTTTTACAATTTGCACATCCCGGCTGGTAGGGTCAGCCTCGTCTATAGCCTGGCGCACCATAACTCCCAAATCTTTAGCGTGGTGGGGAGGTAATACTTCACGAGTAATATGTGGTGCCACCGTTGGGTGCTGTCCATTTCCACAAAATCTGCCTTCCCTTCTGGTCCAGTCACTCTAGCCCTTAATAGAATTTCCTTCACTTCCCTTTGTGATCCTGATAAAAGTTCTGCAGATCCTGATTCTTTCCACTGGGATTGTATGCTAGGGTCACGTGATAGGGTGCCTGCGGCAGGTCCAGAGACCACCATTGAGGGGTTCTAGTGGTATAATACTGCCGCTTAAGGGTTCCCTGTTTTACAATAATCCCATCATCTCCACACTCCAAATGCAACTGGAATTTGCAGAGGAGGTCTCTAGCCATCAAGTTACAGTCCAGATTGGTTGTGATAACAAATCGATGTTCCACCGATTCTTCCTGGTAACCCATTTTAACCGGTTCTGACACCGGGAATGTCGAGATTTGTCCCAGGAATCCTGAAAGTTCCTGTGTTTCAGTAGAGGCAGGGAGTTTAAGCTTTGATTGTACAGAAGACATGAAGGCTCCCGTATCTATTAAAAAGGGTTGCCACTCATTCAGAATTTTTAACAATATCATTGGTTCGTCGTCCGGGGAGGATCCCTGCACAATCAAGCTGCGTAGTCAATTGGGGGACAATTGACCAAAGGGGTTGTTCTGGGAAAAGTTAGTGTAAGATCCTCCTCTCCCCCCTTGCCCCCCTCCTCTTCCTCCTCTTCCTTTTCCATGCTGACGGTAGGGGCAATTTTTATTCCAATGTCCTTCCTGCCCACAGTTAAAACAGTCAATTCCTCTTACCCAGTCCCGGCCTCTTCCCATACCATGCCCGGGACAATAGGGAGGTTTATTAGCAGGGCTCGGGCCGTTTGGTTGTTTAATATAACCGTATCCTTGCTTATCCATCCAATCCTGTATGCAACACTGCGGTTCTATTGATCCTTCCTCCCGAGATGGCTCTTCCTTTCTAATCACGTATTCAGTCTTGACCCGGGTTGGGGGCGCACCTCCCCCCTCCCCTTTCTTTTCCTGCCAATAATATCAAACTGCCCTTTCCATTTGTCCGGATAGCGTGAGCAATCGAATAGTTGTTCGAAGATCACATAGACATCTATAGTGGGGTGGTCTGCAGCTTGTTGTGCATCAGGGTTTGGCATTGGTCTGACAGGGAATTGGTGTCGGGACTTTGGGATCTTGGAAATTATTTCTAGGTCGGAGGATGTTTCGGAGCTGTCTGACTGCTTGACAGTTCTGCGTCTCGATCGGCGGGGGTGTTTGCTATGTCTTTCACAACTTGGACTGGTAGATTGACTAGAAGATTTACGGGACTGTCTGTGATATCGAGATATAATTCTGCCCTTTCGAGTGTGAGATCTGGTCCTTTCGACTATATTGCTTGTGAACTGGGGATCCGAATTGCTATCAGAGGATGAGGAGTCAGTTTGGGTTTGTTGCTTTGGTGGTATGGGGTTATTTTTAACTCCTCTCGCCGGAGTGTAAGGTGGAGGGTGTTGGGAAGAGGACTGGAGCAAGGGGCCGGGAGTGCGGGAGGCACCGTTGGGCGCTGAGTCAGTGACCACTCATCAATTTCATCATCAGCCTCGGTTAACACAAAGCCAGCCATTTGACTACGTAGTCGGTCAATACCTTTCTCAGAGGTCCCAGAGGATCTCTTAGTAAGTTTCTCGTGCGCACATTCTTTTTTTTTTAAAGACGTCTACAGTTTTAACATGTGTTCCCTCTGTCAATGAGAGTCCCAATTTAATAGCATTTATTTGCCAACTTGACAGAAGTGATGCATCTTTTAATTTTTGACAATCCCTGTGCTTTTTTTGCTACCTCTACGCTTCTAGTGCCACCTGGAGGCCACTGGTCATCTCCTAATAATTTGTTCAGGGCTCCTGATAATTTTCTAAAGTCTTCAGCTCTTTCAGGGAATTCCTCACATAACTTTTGAAGCGGACTATCCGCATCCGTTGTTTTATCCAACTGATTACCCATTTTCACGCTGCCCCTCGTATTACCGTGTCGTTACGCGTTCGTGTCGTCGTGCAATTTGAACAAACTTAAAATAAACACAGACTTTACTGAAACTAACACTGACTTTGAACAAACTCAAAATAAACAGACTTTACTAAATCTAACACTGATCCGCGTCGCCCCGCGGTTCGCATCGCCGCGCGATTTAAAACACTTAAAATAAACAAAGACTTTACTAAATCTAACACTGATCCACGTCGCCCCGCGGTTCGCGTCGCCGCGCAATTTAAAACACTTAAAATAAACAAAGACTTTACTAAATCTAACACTGATCCGCGTCGCCCCGCGGTTCGCGTCGCCGCGCGATTTAAAACACTTAAAATAAACAAAGACTCCCACGTCGCCCCGCGGTTCGCATCGCTGCGCGGTTTAAAACACTTAAAATAAACAAAGACTTACTGACACCAGCACTGACTTTGATATCACCCCGCGGTTCGCGTTGCTGCATGTTCGTGTCGTCCCACGTTCACTCGGCCGCGCGCTCGCGCCGCCGCACGTCCCGTGCTGCCACGCTTTCCACGCTGCTGCGCGTCTGCGTCAGCCCTCCTTCACTCGGCCGCACGCTCACGCCGCCGCACGTCTCGCGTCGCTACGCGTTCCACGCTGCTGCGCGTCTGTGTCAGCCCTCCTTCACTCGGCCGCACGCTCGCGCCGCCGCACGTCTCGCGTTGCTACGCGTTTTACGCTGCTGCGCGTCTGCGTCAGCCCTCCTTTCGAGTTGCTGCGTGATTTAAATTCAATCAATGCCTAGACGGGCCAAGTGATTATATAAGGTCGACGTCACACCTGACTTGAACACCTATCCTCTATTTAATTCCGCATAAGCCTTACTTAATTCCCTGTGAGCCTAATTTTCTAAATTTGATTTCTTATGAGCCTTATTTAATTTCTTTTAGTCTCCAAATTTCCCTATCCTTTCGCGTCACTGCGCAGTTTAAATCCAATCAGTCAATGAAAGCCCTAATTTAATGGAGTTTTTCTGCCAACTGGACAGGAGTGATTTTTTTTTAGACTGCAGTGGAATTTTTCTCATAATTTAAAATCTCAGAACATTTTTTTTTCAGCACCTATTTAGTACGTTACTTTTTTTTTTGTCTTTTCCATAACTAGAGAGAAGTCTGGCACGTAGGCTGTGGACTGCTTTTCGTTTTCAATTGTTCCAGCCTCAAGATCGTGTTATTTAATATATTTTTTTTTTGAATCCTTTTGAATCCATCTCAGTTGTTTTGCTGTGCCTTCTCTGAATGTTTTCTTTCGACAAGTAAGTGAGCATGATAAATCCTTTTTTTTAACCACCGGGACCATGTATTTTTTTCTTTTTTTTTACTCAACAAACCTATCCTTTGTGCATTTCCTGGCTCCATAACTTATCATCCGAATATACGTAATTCAATAAGGTTCACACTCTTAAACTTCCCACATACAGGACAACACTACGAAGGGTTAACAAAACTTTCATTCTGTTTGAAAAAGCAGGTGGAGCTAAAACAAACCACAACTCCCCGGCTTTTTTTACAGTAAAAATCACAGAAGCATTTCTCATTTAAACAGACGTTCACAAGAGTCTCTTTTCTTTCCTATTAATTTTTTGGATCCATGATTGATCATCTATCCCTATCTAGCTCTAACTATAACCTATCTTTCCAAGTCGCCGCTTGGTTTGCGTCATCGCGCAATTTCCCTATCTCTATCCCTATTCTAAGTTTGAAAGGTATTCACCAGATTGTCCTTTATCTCGTTCAGACACTACCTGAGAACCAGCGAGTGGCTAAACTTTCCTCAGACTTTTGAAACCGGGGGAAACTGGAGCAGTATTGAAATCATACTCACTCCAGTGGCCACTTTCCCCTCGTCTCGTCCAAGGCTAGTCTGGCTCTTAATTCGCAAGTTTTCGGCAGTCGTCCGTTGAGATCCCACTTCTGACACCAAATGTTGATTCCTGGATTCTTTTACCTCAATCTGGTTCAGCAAAATTACTGAAACGAATACCGTTTGTGCTTTAAATAAAGCAAGCTTTTATTTAAAAAGCAAATCCCGATCGGGGACTTTATCAGACAGAAGGAATGCAAGCCTGTTCGAACGCACTCACTTCCTACGGACAAAGTGACGTTACATTGTAAAGGGATGATGGTTATACATTTTCGGCAAAAGATAACAAGATAGGGCCAGAGTGACATCCCAGCTCAGCCCATCTCTTTTGATCCCTCCTTCCCTTTGTCCACTCATAAGCCGACCCAAGCATGGTCTGATTTTAAACAAAGACCTTCTGTCAATGTTTCAGGTTAATAACATGATTTAATAAGACCTTGAGGTTTTTCTGCAAGCTGTGGGTTTTGTTTCAATATGTGTTAGTGTTGTAACATTTCGCAGTCTCGAGTCTGAGATGTCATGGCTATTCCTCCATGAATTGTTTGTTAGCTTATACTGTCCCTATACAATTCCCACGTTCTCAACTTCAATGTCTCTATACATTTTTAAACATTCACAGAACCTGCACCACCATTCAATAAGATCATGGCTGATCATTCACCTCAGTACCCTTTTCCTGCTTTCTCTCCACACCCCTTGATCCCTTTAGCCGTAAGGGCCATATCTAACTCCCTCTTGAATATATCCAATAAACTGGCATCAACAACTCTGCGATAGGGAATTCCACAGGTTAACAACTCTGAGTGAAGAAGTTTCTCCTCATTTCAGTCCGAAATGACTTACTCCTTATCCTTAGACTCTGTCCCCTAGTTCTGGACTTCTCCAACATCGGGAATATTCATCCTGCATCTAACCTGTCCAGTCCTGTCAGAATTTTATGTTTCTATGAGATCCCCTCTCATCTTTCTAAACTCCAGTGAATAAAGGCCCAGTCGATCCAGTCTCTCCTCGTATATCAGTCCAGCCATCCCGGGAATCAGTCTGTTGAATCTGAGCTGAACTCCTTCAATAGCAAGAACGTCCTTCCTCAGATTAGGAGACCAAAACTGAACACAATATTCCAGGTGAGGCCTCACCAAGGCCCTGCACAACTGCAGTAAGACCTCCCTGCTCCGATACTCAAAACCCCTAGCTATGAAGGCCAACATACCATTTGCCGCCTTCACCACCTGCTGTACCTGCATGCCAACTTTCAATGACTGATGTACCATGACACCCAGGTCTCGTTGCACCTCCCCTTTTCCTAATCAGCCATTCAGATAATATTCAGCCTTTGTGTTTTTGCCCCCAAAGTGGATAACCTCACATTTATCCACATTGTACTGCATCTGCCATGCATTTGTCCACTCACCTAACCTGTCCAAGTCACCCTGCAACATCTTAGCATCCTCCTCACAGCTCACACCGCCACCCAGTTTAGTGTCATCTGCAAACTTGGAGATACTACACTCAATTCCTTCATCCAAATCATTAATGTATATTGTAAATAGCTGGGGTTCCAGCACTCCACTTGTCACTACTTGCCATTCTGAGAAGGACCCGTTTATTCCGACTCTCTGCTTCCTGTCTGCCAACCAGTTCTCTATCTACGTCAGTAGATTACCCCCAATACCATGTGCTTTAATTTTGCACACCAATCTCTTGTGTGCGACCTTGTCAAAAGCCTTTTCAAAGTCCAAATACACCACATCCGCTGGTTCTCCCTTGTCCACTCTACTAGTTACATTCTCAAAAAATTCTCGAAGATTTGTCAAGCAGGATTTCCCTTTCATAAATCCATGCTGACTTGGACCGATCCCGTCACTGCTTTCCAAATGTACTGCTCTTTCATCTTTAATAATTGATTCCAACATTTTCCCCACTACTGATGTCAGGCTAACCGGTCTATGATTACTCGTTTTCTCTCTCCTTTTTTAAAAAGTGGTGTTACATTAGCTACCTTCCAGTCCATAGGAACTGATCCAGAGTCGATAGACTGTTGGAAAATGATCACCAATGCATCCACTATTTCTAGGGCCACTTCCTTAATTACTCTGGGTTGCAGACTATCAGGCCCCAGAGATTTATCGGCCTTCAATCCCATCAATTTGCCTAACACAATTTCCTGTCTAATAAGGATATCCTTCAGTTCCTCCTTCTCACTAGACCCTCGATCCCCTAGTACTTCCGGAAGGTTATTTGGTTCTGTCTTCACGAAGGCACAAAGTATTTGTTCAACTGGTCTGCCATTTCTTTGTTCCCCATTATAAATTCACCTGAATCTGACTGCAAGGGACCTACGTTTGTCTTCACTAATCTTTTTCTCTTCACATATCTATAGAAGCTTTTGCAGTCAGTTTTTATGTTCCTGGCCAGCTTCCTCTCGTACTCGATTTTCCCCCTCCCAATTAAACCCTTTGTCCTCCTGCTGAATTTTAAATTTCTCCCAGTCCTCGGGTTTGCTGCTTTTACTGGCCAATTTATATTCCTTGGATTTAATTTATCCTTAATTAGCCACGGTTGAGCCACCGTCCCCATTTTATTTTTACTCCAGACAGGGATGTACAATTTTTGAAGTTCATCCATGTGATCTTTAAATATTTGCCATTGCCTATCCACCGTCATCCCTTTAAGTATTATTTGCCAGTCTATTCTAGCCAATTCACGCCTCATACCGTCGAAGTTACCTTTCCTTAAGTTCAAGACCCTAGTCTCTGAATTAACAGTGTTACTCTTCATCTTAATGAAGAATTCTACCATATTATGGTCACTCTACCCCAAGGGGCCTCGCACAACAAGATTGCTAATTAGTCCTTTCTCATTTCACATCACCCAGTCTAGGATGGCCAGCCCTCTAGTTGATTTCTCACATATTGGTCCAGAAAACCATCCCTAATACACTCCAGGAAATCCTCCTCCACTGTATTGCTACCAGTTTGGTTAGCCCAATCTATATGTAGATTAAAGTCGCCCATGATAACTGCTGTACTGTTATTTCTTGTTTGATGCTGTCCCCAACCTCACTACTACTGTTTGGCGGTCTGTACACAACTCCCACTAGCGTTTTCTGCCCTTTGGTATTCTGCAGCTCCACCCATACAGATTCCATCCATACAATCCAAGCTAATGTCCTTCCTTACTATTGCGTTAATTTCCTCTTTAACCAGCAATGCTACGCCACCTCCATTTCCTTTCTGTCTATCCTTCCTGAATGTTGAATACCCCTGTAAAGCCATATGTTCAGCATAGAATCTGAGAATGGTTACAGCATGAAAGAAGGCCATTCGGCCCGTTGAGCCCATGCCAGCTCTCTGCAAGACCACCTCAGCTAGTCCCACTCCCCCACCCTTTCCCCGTAGCCCTGAAAAATGTTTTCTTTCAAGTACTTATCCAACTCCCCAACAAAGTAGCAGGGACAGTTATGAGAAGTTGAGGCTGAATTTCCATGGATTGAAGCAGTTATACAAAATGGCATTAGTCCATGGTTGTTAATCTAGTTCTTAATTTGAGGACAGAAATTAATTCTGCAATGTTACATTAAGTGCTGTAGCTTGCAGTATTTTAATTCTAGAAGGAAATTATTTATTGATTTTGGTGCTAATTAACATATTTTAAATGAGCTTCAATATTGCTTTCAAGTTCTTTCAAATTGTACTTGTGTTTTTTGAATTACTGATCAGTACAACCTACTGATATAATGTGCATCTATAAAATGTTTATTGTTTTTAAAAAGTGGAATACGTTTGTGTCAATATTGCAGATACTTTGTTGTACCACATAAGCAAAGCAAATCATGCAGTAATATTGTTGAGAAATAAGACCTACAATGCTTACCAGGATTAAAGGTTAACTACTGTTACTAAAATTTCCTTATTTTAACTTTCTCTTTTAGATGTCTCTGAAATGGATGAAGTTGGAAAACCCAAACTTTTAAACCACTTGTGGGAAAGTTCAAAGTGGTCAGAGATTAAAGATCAAGTGAAAGAATTCTTGTCATTTGGCCAGCTGCTTCCTGAAAGTTGGCCACAAAAGTTTGAGTACGCAAAGAAGGAAGCAATAATGAGCCAATATAATCTTCATCCATCACAATATACTTCGTATCAACTTGACTCCTCCAATACTGCCAGGGAGTTCACAACTGCTTGGAGTCATGGTTACTATACATTAACTATTGTTGGTATGTATTTATGGTTTTGATCATTAAGAACTATTTGTGCCTGGTTCTATTCAACACCATTGTGTCACCTTTGACAGATCTAAATCGGGAAATTGCTATGGATGTTGTATTTCTACCATTGGGAACGGACAAGATCGTCAGTACTTTTGCAAATGATACCACTTTTTCCATCTTGTCTGGTGGTTGCACTTCTGAAACCCCAATCTTAAATGGTAATGTGAATGTTTACATCTCATCTTAAAATTAATGTAAAAAAAATGACAGTTCTGAGATAAGTTTGTTTCACAGCTCTTGGTTACGTAATCTCTGGAGTTGACTTTCATAGATGTTTGTAGAATCATCACCCCAACTATATATTGTTGAGGAGATTACTGAATAATGGTAGATCCCTTTCTGCAAAGAGCAATTGTTAGCAAAGCATTTAACACATTTCGATACCACATGTGCTTGATGCTGATCTCAGAAATTAATTCCATATTTAAAATTAAATCTTCAGTTACAGTTAGTATTCAGTAATCAAAGAAGTTAGAAACATGTAACTTGTGTTGATTAGGAGCACCAATTAAACATTTCTTTGAATTCTTTGGAATTATTAATGTCTAAAATTAGTAATAATTTCAAATGCTGAACAATATGTAAATTATCTTGTAAATGTTTTTAATCTGTTTCCCTTGTAATGTGTATGTAATGATTGATTTCTCTCTTGCATGGAATCATGAGAACAGCATCAGAGCTAGATGGAAAACACCTCCTATGCATTTTGGATCTCTACCATCATGGGAATGATCAAACAGAGGTTATTTTAAGCAGAGCTTATGAAAAGAACGAATTCAATTCTGAAGCACAACACCTTGCATTTCTCTAGTGCTTGTCACATACAGGAAGATGGCTCGAAGCATTTTTCATCAAGGATGACAAAACAATGGATGCTGCAAGTGATGTATTGCAAATTCTATTTTTGTTAAAAAGAAGTCTCTCCCCTTGAGTGATCATTTTCAAAATCAAAACATGACAACAAATTATGATTTACTGTCACATTTATCTTTTGAAGTTCTTGTAAGTTGACTTGAAGAATCACTGAGCCTGATTATGAAGGAGCTGAATTAAAATGGCAGTTCTTTGATAATCAACTCTGTGCATTAATTCCATTTATTCACAATATCTGGCTCAATAGGTTTTTTCAGACAGTTTCCCTGATAATGTTAGCAGTAATTATTTAAACAGATATTCATAAAATCAACACAATAGAAAAACACTGAATTCTACTAATTTTACCAATGTTTCTCCCCTCTTTCTTAAATGTGCTGACTCTTGCTTCCACAGGCACCAGTCCAGTACTTAGCTCAAGTGACCATTCTTCACATGCAAGCCCAGACAGAGAGTGCTGATAGGCATTACAGTTGAGCCAAATCCTGAGCTTACTCAATATTCTGACATCAGTGTACTGATCAAGAACACAAACCCTAGCTGATATTTATCCTTCTTAGCCCAGGGGTGCTGAGACCAATTGTACCACACTATGGGGCTGACTTTGGTGGCCACTCATTTCTCAGCTGCCACAGAGCGGAAGGTCCGTTTTTGGCGCCCGCTGTCGCCGGGTCCTGGGAGGGAGGGGCAGCAGGCATCAGTCGGCGGGCGGAAGCGGGACTCGGCGGCACACGTCATCAGAATACGTCAGATGGAGGCCTCTCCACTAGAGTTTTTTCGGAGGGCCTCCACTGCGCATGCATGGGATTTAGGAGTTTTTAAAAATTTAGTTCTGTGTGGCCTGTTGTAATCCTTTTGTGGCCCTTGCATGCTAATTGAGTAAGTGCCCAGCGCCATAAAAGGACACCACTCAATTTCACCTGCGAGGGGAGAGGAGAGAGTTGGAGGTTAGAGAGCCGATGTGCCATTGCTGCCCCAATTCCTCCACATCTCCCTCTCTCCCAGCCGATATGCCATTGCTGCCCCAATTCCTCCACCTCTCCCTCCCTCCCAGCCGATGTGCCAGAGCTGCGCCAATGCTTCCACCTCTCCCTCCCTCCCAGCCGATGTGCCATTGCTGCCCCAATGCCTCCACCTCTCCCTCCCTCCCAGCCGATGTACCAGAGCTGCGCCAATGCCTCCACCTCTCCCTCCCTCCCAGCCGATGTGCCATTGCTGCCCCAATTCCTCCACCTCTCCCTCTCTCCCAGCCGATGTGCCAAAGCTGCGCCAATGCCTCCACATCGCCCTCTCTCCCAGCCGATGTGCCAGAGCTGCGCCAATGCTTCCACCTCTCCCAGCCGATGTGCCAGAGCTGCCCCAGTGCCTCCACCTCTCCCTCCCAGCCGATGTGCGATTGCTGCCCGCTCACACTGCTGCCTCCTGACCTCCTGATTGATGCCGAAATAGTGCTGCCTTCGTCCCGATTGACACTGCTCCTGCCCTCCCTCCTTCCTGCCTTCCCGATTCAAGCCGCTAATACTGCTGCCTCCCGCCCGATGTGCGATTGCTGGTCCACTGTCGCCCAGCTCAGACCTGCTTTTCCAGAGCGGTCCTTCTGGCAAGCAGCAGGTCAGCGGCAGTGCAGCAAAAGTGCGCAAAATGTCGGATTATCTGACTTCCGGTGTGGGCGGGCAGAACACTGCGACGTGGGCGGAACCCTTCCCCACCAATCTTCCGCCGGGCAGATCCTCGATGGGAGATGGACGGTTCCAGAGGAATCGCCCAGAAAACAGCCATTTCCGGCGGAACGTCGGTAGCTGCAGGCAGGACATCGACCAAAGTCAGCCCCTAAATGTTTTCATAGCTGAGATCAGTTAAACCAGCATGGACTGAGGATCTTCTGGTCTTCTATAATTTAATATCACAGCACATTGTGCATTTACCCACTAAGGCACTTGATAGCTCATAACTTTTTATTTAAGCACTAATAGCAAGTTTTCCTTTTCAATGTTAAATGTATAGTATCAAAAAGCAAATCCAACACTTAGTTTGCATTTCAAAAATATGAATTCGTTGAAAAAGTATCCCATGGTTTTTATTTAATTTATGTAATTCTCATAGCATGCTGAGAGATTTTCCTTAATATTTTGTTTCCAATTGTAGATTTCAGATTAAAGATATTTTTATATGTTGGCAACTTTAGAAATCTTTTGAACACTCTGTATCTTGGGGGGTCAAAACTGATTAAGTACCAAGGCCCAAAAACATTTCCTTTTTCAGACACTGTTTTGAGTTGCCATATATTCCCATTCTATGTTGGGGAGCATGTGAGTGTTGGTGCTGAATGACTACAGGATTGTGGAGCCCCATAATGGAATAGGCTTCCTAGCACTTACTGTCTTAAGTTTGTGTACAAAGAATGGCCACTTGAACATGGTACTGGAAGACTACATGGAATCATGCTTCAGCATAAGTCATAGGCTTCGCGAGAGAGCAGAGTAGAAATAAAACTAGTGGGGTGAGGGACATATGCCCTATATATAATTACAAAAGTAAGCAACTAATGTCCTACTCTTGTGGGCAGTAACTTTAGATTAATTGGTTAATTTCCTATCCTTCGAAAATTGCTATTTTGAATTTCTTGCATCCAGATCCGTTTCAGAATCGTCCAATACACTGGGACACAGGAGATGTCCCAATGGTTCCATTCACTTGTATGGAAGTTGATACTTGGATAACATGGATACCAAGCTGAGACGTCCAAGCTGCACTGAATCAGCAACTTGCAAATCAGTGAATGGAATCACTTTATGACAGTCCTGTAACATCTGGCATCAATGTGCAAGTGATTGCCTAAAGTGAATCTTCACGGGAAGGAAAGTAACTACATGTAAGTCACCTCTTACATAGAAGATATATTCCTCAATTAATTTTCTTTTCTAAATCATAAATGCGAGAAGAACTTTATCTTAAAGGTTTATTTCCGTAACTTATTTTTTTTAAACATGAACAATAAATGTTAAAGATATGCAAAACTTTCTTACTCATGCACACATCCACACCAAATACTTTATTATTTATGTAGTTGTGTAACCAGATACTACATTGAAAAGACGTGATATGTATAATTTTCTACAACCATGCTTATCAGCTTGTGCCTGCCCTTCAGTGATATATCTAAATATAAAGTTTTACTTCCAAGAACTTTTGAAAGTAAATGAAAAGTTCTGTTTAATATGTCATCATTGCAGACAAAAATTTGATTGAAAAAAGAATAGAATGTTATGACAGATCATCTTTTATATATCTCATCTCCCTGAGCCACATATCTCCTGAAGCTATGAAGTTGGCTGAACAAGGCCTCTGACTATACTGCTATGAAATGGCTAAGGCAACCTGGGATGACCTTCTGATTTTACATAGGCTCCTTCCTATTCCCCACACAAAAAAAACATTGAGAGGTGGCTGACCGCTGCTGGTATTTCTCCAAAGAAGCAAAGTTCAGATGAGGTATAGTGTGGTAACATTTCGAAAATATTTCTGGCGATTTTGATTTCCAGTCTTTTAAGGCTCACTGTTTTTTGAGATTACCCTATTTATCTTTTTGTAAGTGTAAAGTACTTTAATATTTACAACAAATATTTGTGAAAATGACATGGGTTGATGAATACCGATAAATGTTGCTTTATATATTGCGCATGCATGTTGAATATAAAAATATATGGTTTGCATATATTGTGTGCATACCACATAGGTGATGATGCATATTAACACATGGTACATTAAGTATTGAAATATTTTAACTTGTTAAATTAATATATTAAACCTGTAAGTGTTAAGTATGGGCCGTTAGTATTTAACATTTATTTTTAAATATAAATAAAATGTGTTTTTACTCTTAGCAATATGTTTAAATTGTCAGTTTTCATCTAAAGTGTTATTTCATTCATGGCTTTAAGGATTTTATATATTGTATTCTATTTTGTTGTAATGTGCAAATATTGATTGCAATAAATTTAGTAGAAACAGACAGTAAATTTGTATATGTATGATATCCATAATGCATTTCTTAAATGTAGTTTTTGTTTAAAATGTAAGAAATTAATGGTGCTTTTTTCTTTCTCACAAAGTAATAAATCTAACTGCTCAAAAGGGAAATTATCAGTCCAGTGTTATGTTACGTAAGATAATTCCTTATTTATCAGTTGAGAAGAGTACAGTGATTTGATGAGTGATTTGATTTATTTGTGTTGTCTGCTGCCAATTATTATGCTTGAGACCAACCTGCAGAAGGTTTCATTATTAAACCCTAGTGCTGTATCGTACTGCACTAATTGTATTCAGTTTTAGGAAATTGATTTCACATTAAAATTGTATTTCATAAGCCTTTTATAGTGCATAAAATATGTGTAGAAATGTATAATTTCCACAAATTATACACAAATATTTGTCATTATTTTCTCATTTAGCATGACTTATCGGGCCATAATTTCCACCCATTCATGGTGAATAGGTGGAAATGCTAATCCAATTACCCACATTTTTGCACCTCAATATAGGTGTTCACATTTTTGTATGAAAAAACTGCTGTGTTCCAACTACAAAATTTCAATCACAGTGATAAGAAATACAAAATAAAAAAGGTTCCTGAAAAATGCCCTTAGCATGGAATATTTACAAGTATAGTGAATTAATTTATAGAATACAGCTCTGGAGAGTTAACATTAACAAATTTTCTATTACAAGGAACAGTATCTGTAACTAAAAGGAGACTCTTTTATAGGAATTAAAACTTTCAGTAGTGCTGGATTTGAACATTTTGAATGAGACTTTAAATACTGCAATATGTAATGCATTTCACAATTGAGCTAACAGCATTAAAATGCGACCAGCATTAGTCGATGTCAAAATTTGATTGCGAGCCCTCTGATTGGAAGTTCAATGCTCTACTGCTACAAATGCTATATTTCCATGATCTATTTTAATAATTCAGTGCATGATTTTGCTGTACAGCTGCTATTGTATTTCACTGAAAAGTTTAGAGAATGTACCTCAACTTTCCTCCAGTTATAAAAGTCAGAATGGTATATTTACATTCTAGCCATGACCACTATGCTACCATACAGATTTGCACTGATGCTGAGTAATCCACTTACAGAAAGCATTTGTGATGAGTCTTACATGGTAGAAATTCAGCAAATTGAACACTTCCTTCATGGCAATTTAGTAATTGAATTTGTGTGAATGGATTTAGTAAAGGTATATTTTTATTTTGATGGCCGGCGCTGCACAATGCTGTTGTATTTTTAAAATATTTTCCAAATGTTGAAGTCAGATTACACTCTTGGAGGCAGCAAACAAATGCGTCATTACAGAAGGAAAAAAATGAAAATATAATGCTGGAAACACCGATCAAACAGCATCTGAAAAGAAAAAATATAGGTTAACATTATATGCGTAGTAAACCCTTTGCTAAAACTGTAAATAGCTTACGGGGTGCCCAAGATCTATCTATAATATGTGAAACATCTTAGTCTGCATTCACTTCATGTCAATAGTACCTTACTTCCCGTTGTCTTGTTTTTGTCTCACTTTGTGTCAATATTTTACAATATAAATTCCTATCTCCACATTTAAATATTAATGTCCTGTCAACAGGCCATTGCCACTGTGTAATTGCTGGTTCTATCCACCGTGCTGTATCATTCAAGTTGATTTCTGCACATTTTCCTGCTACCATGTTTTCTCTCAGTAATTGACCATTCTAATTTCCAAAATAAGGATTTAAATATGTATTCTGCAATAACATTTATCAATTGAACTGTCTTATATCTTTTAATGCCTTCATCAAAGTTTTTATTTTAAGCTCTCAGAACCTCCCAAAAGATTGGGCTTGAACTTAATGGGGTAAAAATTGGGCTCTGTAACCCACGTTTTCTGTGGTCTCCTAATGCTCGAAAATCCATTATTAAGGAAGCAGTAGCAGGACATTTGGAAAAGCATAATTCAGTCAAGCAGAGTCAGCATGGTTTTATGAAAGGGAAATCATGTTTGACAAATTTGCTGGAGTTCTTTGAGGAACGGGAGCGGGAGGTCGAGGCCCATAAAAAGGGCGGCAGCAGCAGATCGAGGGGAGCCAGCTGCTGCAGGGACAAAAAGTTAAAAAAAAACAATCGAAGTGTGACGTCACAGCCAAGCAGGTAAGTGATTGGCTGGTGGATTGTTGAGTATTTTTCTTTTTCTTTTCAGTAGGAAACCTTTGGCATTGTAAGTAGGATCTGCCAGTAAATATGTGATCTTTATTATCTAAGGAGAGCCAGTTAATTAAATTGGCTGTTTGCTGAGTAACGGCTGGGTGTGTTGTGCTAAGGTTTAGAAATTAGTTCTAGTCGATAGTTGCGAGTGTAACTAGCGGGATGGCAGGGCAGCTCAGTCCCGTGGATTGCACATCCTGTGACATGTGGGAAGTCCCGGGTGCTTCGCACACCTGGGACAACCATGTGTGCAGGAGGTGTCTCTAGCTGCACCAACTCCAGCTCTGTGTTTTGGAGCTTGAGCGGCAGCTGGGGTCACTGCGGTGCATCCGCGAGACAGAGAGCAACGTGGATAGCATGTTTCTAGAGGCGGTCACCCCACAGCTTAAGAGTATGCAGGCAGAGAGGGAGTGGGTGACCGCCAGACAGAAGAGGAGGACTAGGCAGGTAGTGCAGCAGTCCCCTGAGTCCACCTCGCTCTCCAACCGGTATTCTCTTCTGAGTACCGGTGGGGGTGATGGTGGCTCTAGGGAGTGCAGCCAGAGCCAAGTCCATGGCACCACGGGTGGCTCAGCTGCACGGGGAGGGGGGGGAGGGAAGAAGAATGGAAGAGCTATAGTGGTAGGGGATTCAATAGGCGGGGAGCAGAAAGGCATTTCTGCGGCCACAGACGTGACTCTAGTATGGTATGTTGCCTCCCTGGTGCCTGGGTCAAGGATGTCACTGAGCAGCTGCACGGCATTCTGGGGGGAGAGGGTGAACAGCCAGAGGTTGTGGTCCACATCGGTACCAATGACATAGGTAGGAAGAGGGATGAGGTCCTGCAGGCAGAGTTTAGGGAGCTAGAAGAGAGATTAAAAAGCAGAAACTCAAAGTTAGTAATCTCCGGATTACTCCCAGTGCCACGAGCTAGTGCGTACAGAAATAGGAGGATAGAGCAGATGAATACGTGGCTGGAGAGATGGTACAGGCAGGAGGGCTTTAGTTTCCTGAGGCATTGGGACCGCTTCTGTTAGAGGTGGGACCTGTACAAGCCAGATGGGTTGCACCTCAACAGAGCCGGGACCAATATCCTCGCGGGGTGGGGGGGCGGGGTTTCTAGTGCTGTTTGGGAGTGTTTAAAGTAGCTTGGCAGGGGGATGGGAACCTGAAAATAGATTCAGTAGGGAGGGGAGTAAAGCTGGAATTAGAAAGCAAAAATAAAGAAAGTGAGTTTGAAGGAGAGGAAACAAGCAGAAAAAAAGGGTAAAAAAAACAAACCTAAAGGCATTTTGTCTGAATGCACGTAGCATTTGTAACAAAATAGATGAGTTAACAGCACAGCACAAATTGAGACAAATGGGTATGATCTGTGCAGCTGAGTCATTACAGAGATGTGGTTGCTCCTCTGCCTATTGAATCCCCTGCCACTATAGCTCTTCCATTCTCCTTCCTCCCCCCCCCGTGCAGCTGAGCCATTATAGAGACGTGGTTGTAAGATGACCAGGACTGGGAATTAAATATTCAGGGGTACTTGACAATCCGGAAGGACAGACAGAAAGGAAAAGGAGGTGGGGTAGCTCTATTGATAAAGGATGGAATCACTGCAATAGTAAGAAATGATATTGGCTCAAATGATAAGGGTATTGACACAGTTTGGGTGGAGATAAGGAACAATAAGGGGAAAAAGTCACTGGTGGGTTAGTGGGTGCCCCCTAACAGTAGCAACTCTGTTGGTCGAAGCATAAACCAGGAAATAGTGGGGGCTTATAAAAATGAAACAGCAATAATCATGGGTGATTTTAACCTCCATATTGATTGGATAAATCAAATTGGTCAGGGTAGCCTTGAGGAGGAGTTCATAGAGTGTGTAAGGGACAGGTTCCTTGAGCAGCATGTAACGGAACCAACCAGGGGTCAGGCTATCTTAGATCTGGTCCTGTGTAATGAGACAGGATTAATAAACAATCTCCTGGTAAAGGATCCCCTTGGAATGAATGATCATAGCATGATTGGATTTCAAATTCAGATGGAGGGTGAGAAAGTTGGATCTCTAACCAGCGTACTAAGCTTAAATAAAGGAGACTATGAAGGTATGAGGGCAGAGTTGGCTAAAGTGGACTGGGAAAACAGATTAAAGTGTAGGGCGGTTGAACAGTGATGTACATTGAAGGAGATATTTCATAACTCTCAAGAAAAATATATTCCAGTGAGGAGGAAAGGGTGTAGGAGAAAAGAGAGCCATCCGCGGCTAACTAAAGAAAAAAAGGACGGTATCCAATTTAAAAACAAGGGCATACAAAGTCAAAACTAGTGGGAGGACAGAAGACTGGGAAGCTTTTAAAAGCCAGCAAAGAATGACTAAAAAAATGATTAAGAAAGGGAAGCTAGACTATGAAAGTAAACTAGCATAAAATATAAAAACAGATAGCAAGAGTTTCTATAAGTATATAAAAAGGAAAAGAGTGGCTAAAGTAAATGTTGGTCCCTTAGAGGATGAGACCGCGGAATTAGTAATGGGAAACATGGAGATGGCAGAAACTCTGAACAAATATTTTGTATTAGTCTTTACGGTAGAGAATACTAACAATATTCTGACAGTAGACAGTCAAGGGGCTATGGGGGGGGGGGGGGGGGGGGGGAGGAACTTAACACAATCACAATCACTAAGGAGGTGGTACTCAGTAAGATAATGGGACTAAAGGCAGATACATCCCCTGGATGTGATGGCTTGCATCCTAGGGTCTTAAGAGAAGTAGCGGCAGGGATTGCGGATACATTGTTCGGCACATCCTCAAAGAACTCCAGCAAATTTGTCAAACATGACTTCACCCTCATAAATCCATGCTGACTCTGCCTGACCGAATTTCACTTTTCCAAATGTCCTGCTACGGTTTCTTTAATAATGGACTCCCAACATTTTCCCAATCACAGATGTTAGGCTAACTGGTCTATAGTTTCCTGCTTTTTGTCTGCCTCCTTTTTTTAAATCGGGGAGGCTAGACAAGCGTATGAGGGAAAGGGGAATAGAGGGTTATGTGGAGACATTTAGATGAGGAAAAACGGGAGGAGGCTCGAGTGAAGCATAAAATTCAGCATGGACTGGTTGGGCCGAATGGCCTGTTTCTGTGCCATATATCAGTGCACAGTGGGGAGGAAGAAGAGCAATGGTGTTAGAGGATTCAATATTTAGGAGCAGACAGGTGTTTCTGTGGCTGCAGACGTGACTCCAGGATAGTATGTTGCCTCCCTGGTTCCAGGGTCAAGGATGTCACTGAGCAGCTGTAGGACATTCTGAGGGGGGAGAGGGTGAACAGCCAGAGGTTGTGGTCCATATCGGTACCAATGTCATAGGTAGAAAGAGGGATGAGGTCCTGCAGGCAGATTTTAGGGAGCTAGGAGAGAGATTAAAAGCAGGACCTCAAAGATAGTAATCTCTTGAATTGGAAAGCATAAAATTAGAAAGTGATACAAAAGCAAGATACTGTGGATGCTGGAATCTGAAATAAAAACAGAAAATGCTGGAAATCTCAGTGGGTCAGGCAGCATCTGTGAAGAAAGAAACAGATTGAACGTTTCAGGTCAATGACCTCTCTCCACAGATGCTGCCTGACCCGCTGACATTTCCAGCAATTTCTATTTTATATATTAAATTAGAAAGTGAATTTGGAAGGCAGACGAAACAAAGACTAGAAAATAGACAACAAGGGAGTTTGGCAGTGCTAAATGGTATATACTGCAATGCAAGGAGTCTAGGGAATAAGGCAGATGAGCTGAGAGCACAGATAGACACTTGGGAGTATGGTATTATAGCCATTACTGAGACATGGCTGAAAGAAGGGTAGGTATGGCAGCTCAACATTCCTGGTTACAGGGTTTTCAGATGGGATAGAGAGGGGGATAAAAAAAGGAGGGGGCCGCAGTATTAATTAAAGAAACAATTACAGCTGTGAGGAGGGATTATATGTTAGAAGTATCATCAAATGAGGACATATGGGTTGAATTGAAGAACAAAAAAGGTGCAACCACACTGCTGGGAGTATATTATAGACCCACAACAATCAGAGGGAGATAAAAGAGCAAATATGTTGGCAAATTTCTGAGAAGTGCAAAAACTATAGGGCAAATGGTAGAGGATTTCAACTACCCTAATATTAACTGGGTAAGAATTAGTGTGAAAGGTATAGAGGGTGCAGAATTCCTAAAATGCATTCAGGATAACTTTTTTAGCCAGTATATAGTAAGCCGCCTGAGGAAAAGAGTGTTCGAAGACCAGACCCTCAAATCTACCACCCTCATTGTCTACAGAGCTGTAGTAATACCCGCCCTCCTGTATGGCTCAGAGACATGGACCATGTACAGTAGACACCTCAAGTTGCTGGAGAAATACCACCAACGATGTCTCCGCAAGATCCTACAAATCCCCTGGGAGGACAGACGCAATAACATTAGCATCCTCGACCAGGCCAACATCCCTAGCATTGAAGCACTGACCACACTTGATCAGCTCCGCTGGGCAGGCCACATTGTCCGCATGCCAGACACGAGACTCCCAAAGCAAGCGCTCTACTCGGAACTCCTTCATGCCAAACCAGCCAAAGGTGGGTAGAGGAAACCTTACAAGGACACCCTCAAAGCCTCCCTGATAAGGTGCAACATCCCCACCGACATCTGAGAGTCCCTGGCCAAAGACCACCCTAAGTGGAGGAAGTGCATCCGCAGGGTGCTGAGCACCTCAAGTCTCATCGCTGAGAGCATGCAGAAATCAAGTGCAGACAGCAGAAAGAGCATACGGCAAACCTGTCCCACCCTCCATACCCTCAACGACTATCTGTCCCACCCGTGACAGGGACTGTGGTTCTTGTATTGGACAATACAGCCACCTAAGGACTCATTTTAAGAGTGGAAGCAAGTCTTCCTCGATTCCGAGGGACTGCCTATGATGATGATGAGCAAGCCCAACAAGGGAGGGGGTGGTTCTGGACTTAGTTTTAGGGAATGAAGCTGGGCAAATGGAAGGGGTATCAGTGGGAGAGCATTTTGGTGCTAATGATCAAAATTCAGTTAGATTTAGGGTAATTATGGAAAAGGACAAAGATAGACCAGGAATATAAAAGCCAATTTTTACTAAACGGAGATGTGATTTAGCCAAGGTGGACTGGAAGGTAAATCAATGTCAGAGCAGTGGGGGGCATTCAAGGAGGAGATCCTGAGGGTTCAGAGCAAGTATTTTCCCTTAAAGAAAAAGGGTTAGACAAACAAATCTAGAGCCTCCTGGATGTCAGGGGGGATACAGGGTACGATAAAGAAGAAAAGGGAAGCTTATGACAGATGTCGAGGGTTCAATACTGCAGAAACTCTAGAGGAGAATAGAAAGTGCAGGGGTGAAATTAAAAAATAAATTAGGAAAGCAAAGAGAGAACATGAAAAAAATTTGGCAAGTAAAATCAAGGAAAACCAAAGATATTTTATAAATACATTAGGAATAAGAGGATAACTAAAGAAAGAGTAGTGCCTATTAGAGATCTTAAAGGTAATCTGTGTGTGGAGGTGGAAGAAATAGGTATGGTTCTTAATGAATACTTTGCGTCTGTTTTTACAAAAAGAGAGGGGCGATGCAGACATTGCAATCAGGGAGGAGGAGTGTGAAATATTAGATTAAATAAACATAGTGAGAGAGGAAGTATTCAGAGGTTTAACAGCTTTGAAAGTGGATAAATCCCCAGGCCTGGATGAATTGTATCCCAGGCTACTAAGAGAAGCAAAAGAGAAAATAGCAGAGGCTTTCACCATATTTTTCCAATCCACTCTGGCTACAGGTGTAGTGCCGGAGGACTGGAGGACTGCTACCATTATACCTTTGTTTAAAAAGGGAGAAAGGAATAGACCAAGTAATTACAAGCCAGTCAGCCTAACCTCGGTGGTGGGAAAATTATTGGACAAAATTCCGAGGGATAGGATAAATCTTCATTTAGCAAGACACGGATTAATCAAGGACAGTCAGCATGGATTTGTTCAGGGAATGTCATGTCTGACTAACTTGATTTAATTTTTTAAGGAGGTAACAAGGAGTGTCGATGAGGGTGGTGCATTTGATGTAGTGTATATGAATTTTAGCAAGATTTTTGATAAGGTCCCATATGGCAGATTGATCACGTGAGTAAAAGCTCATTGGATCCAAGGCAAAGTGGCAAGTTGGATCCAAAATTGGCTCAGAGGCAGGAAGCAAAGGGTAATGGTTGATAGGTGTTATATGACTGGAAAGCTGTTTCCAGTGGGGTTCCGTAGGACTCAGTACAAGGTCCCTTGCTTTTTGTGGTATATATCAATGATTTGGATTTGAATGTATTGGTCAGGTGGGCAGAACAATGGCAAAATGAATTCAATCCGGAGAAGTGTGAGGTAATGCCCATCATCATCATCATACTCAGTCCCTCAAAACGAGGATGACTTGCTTCCACGCCAAAAAGGGATGAGTTCACAGGTGTTTCAATGAAGGACCTAATATTCCAGATCCTGAACTACATCTTGAAGGGTGGAAGATGCCTGTGCGTGGATTGTTTAATGTTTGGTGACCGTTGCACACCAGCCACCACACGGGCTTGACAGAGCTAGGTTTTGATCCAGTGGCAAGGATTAACCAGGATGACTGGAGACCAGCTCTGCACACACATAGCGCAGTGTGGACTGGCCCACGCTGCCCCTGGCCCATGCTTCTTCTGGGCCCCAAACTCTCGTCTCTCCTGGGTCCCGATTACATCCCCCTACGAACGCTTGCCGCTCTTTCGCCCCGACCTCGCCGGTCCTGCTATACCTGCCCGCACTGCAGTCAGTGACCTGGATTTGGTGACGTCAAATCCAGCCGCCATCTTCGCAGCCGTTGCCCTCCTGCAGCAGCACACGCTGCTCCCTGACGTGGCATGCCGCCGCACGGTGCTCCCTCTAATGGCCCCGGCCTGCTGATGGTAATGCATTTGGGGAAGGATAACAAGGCAAGGGAATAGACGTTAAATAGTAGGACACTCAGAAGTGTAGAAGAACAAAGGGACCTTGGAGTGCATATCCACAGATCTTTGAAGGTAGCAGGCCAGGTAGATAAGGTGGTTAAGAAGGCATGTGGAATACTTGCCTTTATTAGCCAAGGCATGGAATACAAGAGCAGGGGGGTTATGCTTGAATGGTATAAATCACTGGTTAGGCCACAGCAAAAGTACTGAATGCAGTTCTGGTCACCACATTACAGGAAAGATGTGATTGCACAACAGAGCGTACAGAGAACATTTACCAGGATGTTACCTGGAATGGAGAATTTTAGCTACGAGGAAGGATTGTATAGGTTTCGTTTGTTTTCATTGGAACAGAGGAGGCTGAGGGGAGACCTTATTGAGGTATATAAAATTATGAGGGGCCTAGATAGAGTGGATAGGAAGGACCTATTTCCTTTAGCAGAGGGGTCAATAACAAGGGGGCATAGATTTAAAGTAATTGGGGGGAGGATTAGATGGGATTTGAGGAGAAATATTTTCACCCAGAGGGTGGTGGGGGTATGGAACTCACCACTTTTAAAAAGTACTTGGATGTGCACTTGAAGTGCCGTAACCTACTGAAAGGATGCAAAATTCACGAGAACCCCTCCCCCCCCCACTAATGTTTGGGCTCATTCAAAAGGAAAGTTAATTTGGGACTATCTAGCGGAAATTTTGAAATCCTAAAGTGCTTTTGGAAGAAACTACGAACTTTAATCGAACTTTGGATTTTACAAGACAAAATCAAGCTTGTGGGCAGGCCTAGGGAACACAAGAAACTCACTTGATTATTAGGATTGTCTGGGTGTTGGGACTAAGTTAACTTGTCTGGAGAAATGGGTATTTGAGAATCCTTCTCCACAAGAGGCATTAACATTGCAACAAATAACCCAGAGATAGCCAGCCGTCAACCTGAATCTGGAAAACCATTCCAGCATATACATCACAAAGAGGCCCAATCCAGCCTGTATGCGAAAAACTAAGCACAAAAGGACATTGCGATTATCAAGCTAATATTTCCATCGGGAAACAGTTTTCGAACATTAACCCACCCAAAACATATTAACTTTTAACAAGCCCGCCAAAATATTACAAAGAGTCAAGCCCGCCAAATTTAAACAAAGAATTCTGAACTGATTTGGTGCCAAGATTAGAACCACTCAAACTGTATAACTGGCCCTGTTTTCAACAGAGGTTAGGTTACTAAGTACCTACAAGGTTGCTACTACCTCAGATGCCACACTACGCCTAGTACCATACTACGCTTGTGTTATCAAGACAAGGAGAGAAACCAATGCGACAGCTGTAAACTAACTTCTCCAGCCTCGAAATCCTGAAGTCCTGAAGGAAGGAAGAACATCACGATCATGGCAGCAACCGACCACAACCAACGTGGTATCAACGAAAAACCACCGTGATCGACCAAACTTGGAACAAAACTCCAATGGGAAAAAAAAACGAAGAATCGAAAAGTTTCCACTCTACAATCTAATCCTGACCTACCAACAGGTAAAACATTCCCTAAAAGACTGTAGAAACCTATTTCTAATGAAGAAAACCGGGTACTTACCCCACAGAGTCAAAACACACCTTACTGCATCAGCGGACTCAACCCAACTGAAGATTGCACAGCAAGAAGTCTTCTCTGATGTTCGGGGTATGGCAAGCAGACTCTACCACATCCAGTGAATCCCAAAACTGCAATCTACCGCTAACTATCAAAAGGATTGGTAAGCATAGGCCCTGCCTGCCCTGGAGTCCAACCTAGCTAGAATTTGGGAGGTGGGAGATGTAATCCTACTGTAACCTCCTTTGAATGTAATGTGTTGTTCTCTATTAGAGTCATTATAAGCTATTGTAACCCCCTCTGAGTGTGTAAGGTATTGTTCTTTCATAAGTTTGAATAAGTTTTGACATTGTACTTTCTTATTAAAGTAATTATAAGTTTGTAATTTCTTGACTGTAATAAAATCAAAGTTCTTTTGCATCAAACCAAGTCCTTTGCACTTTGTCACATCCCCCAAATAAATCCAGAGTCAAGAACCCAAGGGAGTGAGAGAGATTCGAACCATTCAAGTTGGTCAGAAGGGAACCTGACCCCCTCATAGAAACCACCCCCTTACACTACAAGGCTATGGACCAAGAGCTGGAAAATGGGATGAGACTGGATATCCCTTTGTTAACTGGTGCGGAGATGATGGACCAAAATGGCCTCCTCCCGTGCTGTAAATGTCTATGATTCTATGATATCCTATGTAATCCTATGTAAGCCCTAGCAGTTCACAAACACTCTTGGGTGATGTGGGGGTGCCTTGATGGCCACATATGAGCATTCGATGATGCTCTGCACCAGGGGAAGCCACCCAGAACAGCAAAGCAGAGTGCCTGCTCAGCAACAATAGCTTCATCAGTGGCAAAGTTTCAATTATTGTCTGACTTGTGAAACATGGTATCGATCACCTGGGTGATGCATCTGTGGGCGGCCAACTGCAAGATCCATCAAATGTCTGCTGCAGATCCCTAGAAGGAGCCTGTGGTGAAGAAGGTGAGGGCAGTGGTGACTTTGACAGCCATGGGTAAAGCATGTTCACCATTTCCTCTGGGCAGCAGGTCTTGTTTCAGTAGACTACAAATGTCTGTGATGACCTGGCGAGATAGCCTGAGCTTCCTGAAGCACTGTTGTTTAGTCATGTCCAGAAAACTCATCCTGTGCCTGTATAGCCTGTACTGGGGGTATTGCCTTTGGCATGGTGCACCCCTGTGGTGCCCCTCTCTTGTGGAGCTTCAGGTTGTTGAGGAGAAGGCTGCTGTTGTGGTAGCTGCTGCTGGTGTGGTTGGTGTTGTTGGTGCTGGGACTCATCTTGGTCCAATTCTGAGGTCCAAGGTGAGACAACATAAGCGGCACCCATGCTGATCTAACAGATGGCAAGTAAAGTGGAGATCAGAGGCAGAATCCTTCAATGTACTGATAGTGACTAGCAATGTGGTGAGTGTAGCTTATGCGGTTGCAGAAATTACCTGCAAACTCCTGACAGCTAAATTTCTGCACAAAATGGTGTCAGCAAGACTCTTTCCATTATGCAGTAGGTGTAATGTGTGAGTATTTGTATTTTTGTCAGCTGTCACGTAATGGACTCACGCAATGGGCACTGAGCTTCTACCTCCCTTTCACAAGTGAGGTTCCCGAGGTGCGTGAATCCCATGTGCAACAAGTTAAAACTAAAACCTGAGGTTAAAAAGGCAGTTAAGGGTCTCTCAATGAGCATTTAAGTATCTCAATAAGGTCGCCCGCCTCTCTCTCAAGCGGGTCCCTGACGCGTCTGGAAGCACACCCGATTTAAATGGAGAAGTCGGCAGGTTCCCGACACATTGTCAATTTCCATGCTTTTAACTGGCAACCCACCCCCAAACCCAAACGCTTCACAATGAGAAAATTCTGGCCAAGATCTGGATCTGCAAACATCAATCTTTAGATCAAATGATTATAGAGTGTCAAGGAGAAAGATGAGATATTCCTGAAGTTTCCATTCAATTTGGTTGGAACAATCTCGGAAACCAAAGGCAGAAAGGGTGGAAAGCTGGAGGTCCTTGTGCATGAAACACAAAAAGTTAGTATGGAGGTACAGCAAGTAATCAAGAAGGCAAATGGAATGTTGGCCTTTATTGCAAGGGGGATAGAGTATAAAAGCAGAGATGTCCTGCTACAACTGTACAGAGTATTGGTGAGACCACACCGAGTACTGCATACAGTTTTGGTTTCCTTATTTAAAGAAGGATATACTTGCATTGGAGGCAATTCAGAGAAGGTTCACTCAGTTGATTCCTGAGATGAAGATAGGTTGATCAGGTTGGGCCTATACTCATTGGAGATTAGAAGAATGAGAGGTGATCTTATTGAAATATATAAGATACTGAGGGGGCTCGACAAGGTAGATGCAGAGAGGATGTTTCCATTCATGATGGAATCTAGAACAAGGGGACATAGTTTAAGAATAAGGGGTCGCCCATTTAGAACTGAGATGAGGAGGAATTTCTTCTCTCAGAGGGTCGTAAATCTGTGGAATTCTCTGCCCCAGAGAGCTGTGGGGTTTGGGTCATTGAATATATTTAAGGTGGAGATAGACAGATTTTTGAATGATAAGGGAGTGAACGGTTATGGAGAGCAGGCAGGGAAGTGGAGATGAGTCCATGATCAGATCAGCCATGATCTTATTAAATGGTAGAGCAGGCTTGAGATGCCAAATATCCTACTCCTGCTCCTATTTCTTATGTTCTTATGTTCACATGGGAGGAGGGAGTTGAATTGGCAGGTTATAGGTCACACTTATCAAGAAAGGAATTGCCTTTCATCTGCTTAAGATGTCCCAAAGCTCTTCACAGCCAACAAATTAGTTTTCAAGCACAGTGACTGTTCTTTTGTACACAAACAGTGAGATGAATGGCCAGTTGATCTATTTTATTGGTGTTGGTTGAGGAGTGAATGATAGCCAGAGCACTGGGAGAACTCCTGCTTTTTCTTCAAAAAAGTAGCATGGGATATTTTATGTTCACTCTAAGAGGTCCAGTATCCATATGTTGAGGAGGTATCCTGTAGAAGACGAAAATCATATGGTTCGGCTGATGCTCCAAGTTCCTCAGATTCGCTATTTCCTATGCAGCTGAAACTTTGGAACAGGTGGTGTGATGTTAAATACTATGTGTGTTATGGCTATCTGCTGATTCATTTTGGTTTCTGTTTAGTTTTATTTCTCACAATGAAGACAATTCGGTTTTAGCCTGTACAATGTGGTCTGTTAGTGTGTTGTTTTCCTCTGATTTGGAGACCAAAAGAAGGTAGTGGGCGAGTCCTACTATTTCTGGTGCATACCCCAATGCCTGAAGGGTTCATCGTTTGACCTGTGGCATATGAAAATCACATTTGTCAAATTTAACGTCAAGTTTTGGTTCATAAGGATCTGGAAGCTTTTTTTGTATTAAGCAGAATTAATGGAAAGAAGCTCCAATTGTAACAGTTGCGGTAGTTTATTCCTGAAATGGGTTCTAGTTCCATTCCGCTGCTTTGTTATTAATTGTTTTTAAAGTCCAGCGCGTTCCACCTAACTGTTCCAATCCAAGCACTAGCTCCGAGGACAGAGGACATTGGACCCCTCCCGAGGATAGCAGCATGGAGCAGTCAGCCGCTGCCAAGGGTTGTCACCCTGAACTTGTCAAGTGGTGAGACGTGAAACTAGAGTAACCAGCACAATATATTCGGAAATAAATAAGTTATTTGCATCATATTACCTAAATAATTTTGGCTTTCTGAAGATATTCAGGTTCTACATGTACTTGAAACCGAAAATTACTTTTGGAGTTGACGACATTTATTATAAATTACAGAAAGTCATTTAAAGGTCGACAATTTTTATTTTGAATAACAATAACATGTTGATAATGACTTAAATATTTCGTTGTGGGTGACCAGTTTCGATCTGTCGAGGAGGTTACTGTTTATACTGTAAATATCAGCATCTCTACACCTTAATCAATTCAAGTTCAAATAAATCAACAGTGGACACAATACAGAATACTTTGCGAAAAGAGAGTGAGATGAGCTATATTACCCCGTAATAAAAACAGTGCATTGCCACAAAGCAAATCTGCTCATATTGATGTATTTTAGGATTATTAAAAAGTCAACAAAAACATAATTGTTATATATTTCCTTAAGCTTATTCTATCGGTCTTATTTTAGTTTTAGACCGACAATTTGCCGCCCAAGCGCATGCTTTCAAAGGTGCTGGAGCGGAAGGTGATTGATGCTCAAATTTAGAGTGTTGAAAACTGAAGATTTTACTGTTAGGAAATCTAAGCGTGTAACGTAATTGAGACTAGCCATTGATACTGTACGTCTTTCACCAAGTTGGTCCTCTGTCCGAATTTATCAGGAGATATGAGTTTTGCTTTTGTTCTGAGTGGCTCTGTCGGTTTCTCAGCGGGATTTGGAAGAAACTAAAACAGTAATACTTCACCTCAATATTACAAAACACTTTTCTTGGGGCCCTTAAGTAATGTGAAATATTTAATGAATAATATTTCGTGGGGAGCTAAACACGGTCCTACTTACACAGTAGTTGGTAGAACCCTCGCCTCTGAGTCAGAAGGTTGTGGGTTCAAGTCCGCTCCAGAGAGACTTGAGCACACAAATCTAGGCTGGCACTCCAGAACAGTGCTGAGGGAGTGCTGCACTGTGGGAGGAGCCGTCTTTCGGATGAGACGTCAAACCGAGGCCCTATCTACTCTCAGGTGGATGTAAAAGATCCCATGGCACAATTTCGAAGAAGAGCAGGTTATACCCAGTGTCCTGGCCAATATTTATCCCTCAATCAACATCACTAAAACAGATTATCTGGTCATTATCACATTGCTGTTTGTGGGAGCTGGCTGTGCACAAATTGGCCGCCGCGTTTCCTACATTACAACAGTAACTATACTTCAAAAAGTAATTGGCTGTAAAGCGCTTTGAGACATCTGGTGGTCGTGAAAGGCGCTATATAAATGCAAGTCTTCCTTTCTTTCTACTTTGTCAATGCAATATTCAGAAAAACAGTAAAGGGAGGACAAGCTTCAGGCTCTGACTCTTATACAATGTAGGCAAATTTCTGAGAAGTGCAGAAACTATAGGGCAGTAATAGTAGGGGATTTCAACTATCCTAATATTAACTGGGACAAAATTAGTGTGAAGGGTATAGAGGGTGCGGAATTCCTAAAATGCATTCAAGAGAACTTTTTTAGCCAACACAGGAAGGGCGGTTCTGGATTTAGTTTTAGAGAATGAAGCTGGGCAGGTGGAGAGCATTTAGGTGCTAGTGACCATAATTCAGTCAGATTTAAGGTAGTTATGGAAAAGTGCAAGAACAGACCAGGAATAAAAGTTCTAAATTGGGGAAAAGCCAACTTTGCGAGGCTGAGCAATGATTTGGCCATAATGGATTAGAAACAGCTACTTGAAGGTAAATCAATGTCAGAGCAGTGGGAGGCATTCAAGGAGGAGATCTGTAGGGTTCAGGCCAAATATGTGCCCTTAAAGAAAAAGGGTGGGACTAACAAATCTAGAGCCCCCGGATGTCAAGGGACATACAAGGTAGGATAAAGAAAAAAAAGGGAGGCTTATAACAGATACCGAGGGTTAAATACTGCAGAATTTCTCGAGGAGTAGAGAAAGTCTAGGTGTAAAATTAAAAAGGATATTAGGAAAGCAAAGAGAGAGCATGAAAAATTCTTGGCAAGTAAAATCAAGGAAAACCCAAAATTGTATAATAAATATATTAAGAGCAAAAGGATAACTAAAGAAAGGGTAGGGCCTATTAGAGACCGTGAGGGTAATCTGTGCATGGAGGCAGAAGATGTGGGTATGGTTCTTAATGAATACTTTGCATCTGTTTTCACAAAAGAGAGGGGCGATACAGACACTACTATCGAGGAGGAGAAGTGTGAAATATTAGATGAAATAAACATAGTGAGAGAAGAGGTATTAAAGGGTTTAGCAGCTTTGAAAGTGGATAAATCCCTAGGCCCAGAAGAAATATATCCCAGGCTGCTAAGTGAAGCAAAAGAGGAAATAGTAGAGGCTTTGACAATCATTTTCCAATTTTCTCTGGCTTCAGGTATGGTGCCAGATGACTGGATGACTGCTAATGTGGTAACTTTGTTTAAGAAGGGAAAAACGATAGACCGAGTAAATGCAGGCCAGTCAGCCTAACCTCAGTGGTGGGAAAATTATTGGAAAGAAATTCTGTAGGACAGGATAAATTTTCACTTAAAAAGACACAGATTAATCAAGGACAGTCAGCATGGATTTGTTAAGGGAAGGTCGTGTCTGACTAACTTGATTGAATTTTTCGAGGAGGTAACCAGGAGGGTCGATGAAGGCAAAGCAGATGATGTGGTGCCAAAGGACTGGAGGACTGCTAAAGTGATACCTTTGTTTAAGAAGGGAGAAAGGGATAGACCAAATAATTACAGGCCAATCAGCCTAACCTCAGTGGTGGGAAAATTATTGGAAAGAAATGGACCCTTTAATACCTCCTTGCTCACTATGTTTATTTCATCTAATATTTCACAATTCTTCTCCTCAATAGTAGTGCCTGCATTACCCCTCTCTTTTGTGAAAACAGATGCAAAGTACATGGATTTTAGCAAAGCTTTTGATAAGGTCCCACATGGCAGACTGGTCACAAAAGTAAAAGCCCATGGAATCCAGGGCAAAGTGGCAAGTTAGATCCAAAGATTTGTTCAGAGGCAGGAAGCAAAGGGTAATGGTTGATAGGTGTTTTGGCGACTGGGTGGATGTTTCCAGTGGAGTTCCGCAGGGCTCATTACTAGGTCCCTTGCTTTTTGTGATATACATCAATGATCTAGACTTGAATGTATGATTAAGAAGTTTGCAGATGATACTGAAATTGGCTGTGTGGTTGATAATGAAGAAGAAAGCTGTGGACTGCAGGAAGATATCAATCCAGAGAAGTGTGAGGTAATGCATTTTGGGAGAGCTAACAAGGAAAGGAAAGGAAATACACATTAAATGGTAGGATACTGAGAAGTGTAGAGGAACAAAGAGACCTTGGAGTGCATGTCCACGGGTCCCTGAAAGTAACAGTCCAGGTATATAAGGTGGTTAAGAAGGCATATGGAATGCTTGCCTTTATTAGCCAAGGCATAGAATGCAACAGCAGGGGGGGTTATGCTTGAACTGTATAAAACACTGATTAGGCCACAGCTGGAGTACTGCGTGCAGTTCTGGTCACCGCATCACAGGAAGAACTGGAGAGGGTACAGAGGAGATTTACGAGGATGTTGCCGGGAGTTATGAGGACAGATTAGATGGGCTGGATTGGTTTTCATTGGAACAGAGGAGGCTGAGGGGAGATCTCATTGAGGTGCATAAAATTATGAGGGGCCTAGATATAGTGGATAGAAAGGACCTATTTCCCTTAGCAGAGGGGTCAACAACCAGGGGGCATACATTTTAAATAATTGGTAGGAGGCTTAGAGGGGATTTGAGGGGAAATTTCTTCATGCAGAGGGTTGTAGGGGGTTTGGAACTCACTGCCAGAAAGGATGGTAGAGTCAGAAACCCTCACCCCATTTAAAAAGTACTTGGATGTGCACCTGAAATGTTGTAATCTGCAGGGTTATGGACCTAGAGCTTGAAAGTGGGATTAGACTGGATAGCCTCTGGTTGGCCAGCATGGACACAATGGGCCAAAATGGCCTCCTTCTGTACTGTAAACTTCTATGATTCTATGATTCTATCCATTCCAAAACCACCTTAAAATTGGTCAAAGTACAGTGTGACGTCCGAAATCCAGAAAACTCGGGACCGAGGCCGTTCCGGATTCCGGGTATTTCCAGATTTCAGAACGTCTTTACCTGGACCGAGGTAAGTACAGTAGGGTGGGGGGGGGGGGGTGGAGAGGGTTGGTCGAGCCACCAGAGGTCGGGGGGCGGGGGGATCGCTCGGGCCGCCAGAGGTCGGGGAGGGGGGTTTCGGTCGGGCCGCCAGAGGTCGGGGAGGGGGGTTTCGGTCAGGCCGCCAGAGGTCGGGAAGGCGGGGAGGTCCGTCGGGCCATCGGAAGTGTCGGTTGGGCCGAGGCCGGGGGAGGGAGGTCGGGCTGCCAGAGGTCATGGTGGGGGGTGGGGGGTGCCTCCGGTCGGGCCACCAGAAGTCGGGGGGGGTTCAGTTGGGCCGAGGCCGGGGGAGGTTGGTCGGGCCGCAGGAGGTCCGGGGGCCACCAGAGGTCGAGCCGAGGCGGGGGCGAGGTCGGGTGGCTGGAGCTCGGCGGAGGCCGGGGGGAAGGTGGCCGGAGGTCAGGCGGCCGGAAGCCGGGGAGGTCGGACTTCGGAACATTTTCCGGTTTGCGGACGACTCCACCACAGATTGGCCCGGTGTCCGGATTCCAGAACATTCCGGATTTCGGACCTCCGGATTTTGGACTTCGCACCTGTACAACTGCCATTAATCTTTCACTGCCGGACTGAGCTGATCATTGTACATAATCCAGAAAGTTTTCACTTAATTCCAGTTTAAAATAATGTGCAAATGCTAGTAAACCCACCGACTCATTCTTTCGTGGTGTTATTAGTAACCTTGACCTTTGCCTGTTGTTCTCTCCTCGCCCACCCCCGTTGCTTTGTTTTAATCGTATAATAAGACTTGCTTATCATCCGGTTGCCAATTCTAACCAACGTCCGACATCCAACATGTCAAATATCAACCTGGATTTTCTTTTTTCAGATATCAGATCTCTTGCATATTTCCACCAATTTTTATTTGAACTTCAGATTTCCGGTATTTGTGGTTTTTCTAAATTTAGCTGGTCACTCCCACTGATCTAAGGAAAAGGATGGGGGAGGAAAGCCTTTCTAACTATTTTTGCAATGATGAGAAAAGGTCAGACTAATACATTTCTGGGGCACCTGGAAATGTGATATATTTGCTATTTTGTATGTCAGGATGTAACACCACTGCAAACGGCTTGTACCGCAGATTTGTAACAATAGTTTCAGACTAAATAATAATTCCTATCAAGATTTTATCACTGTGTGAAAAATGTCATATAAAATTGGAGTGCCATTAGATTTTTTTTAAAGAACATAACTTATTTCAACACCAGTTTTAATATTAAAAAAAATGTTACTATAATAAGTGGCAGAGATAGAAACATAGAAACATAGAAAATAGGTGCAGGAGTAGGCCATTTGGCCCTTCGAGCCTGCACCACCATTCAATAAGATCACGGCAGATCATTCACCTTCGTACCCCTTTCCTGCTTTCTCTCCATACCCCTTGATCCCTTTAGCCGTAAGGGCCATAACTAACTCCCTCTTGAATATATACCAGTTGTAGTGGTGCACATTGGTACCAACGACATAGGTAAAAAAAGGGATGAGGTCCTACGAAACGAATTTAAGGAGCTAGGAGCTAAATTAAAAAGTAGGATCTCAAAAGTAGTAATCTCGGGATTGCTACCAGTACCACGTGCTAGTCAGAATAGGAATCGCAGAATAGCGCAGATGAATACGTGGCTTGAGCAGTGGTGCAGCAGGGAGGGATTCAAATTCCTGGGGCATTGGAACCGGTTCTGGGGGAGGTGGGACCAGTACAAACCGGACGGTCTGCACCTGGGCAGGACCGGAACCAATGTCCTAGGGGGAGTGTTTGCTAGTGCTGTTGGGGAGGAGTGAAACTAATATGGCAGGGGAATGGGAACCAATGGAGGGAGACAGAGGGAAACAAAAAGGAGACAAAAGCAAAAAACAGAAGGGAGATAAGAAAAAGTGGAGGGCAGAGAAACGCAAGACAAAGAACAAAAAGGGCCACTGTACAACAAAATTCGAAAAGGACAAAGGGTGTTAAAAAAACAAGCCTGAAGGCTTTGTGTCTTAATGCAAGGAGTATCCGTAATAAGGTGGATAAATTAACTGTGCAAATAGATGTTAACAAATATGATGTGATTGGGATTATGGAGCCGTGGCTCCAGGATGATCAGGGCTGGGAACTCAACATCCAGGGGTATTCAACATTCAGGAAGGATAGAATAAAAGGAAAAGGAGGTGGGGTAGCATTGCTGGTTAAAGAGGAGATTAATACAATAGTTGGGAATGTCATTAGCTTGAATGATGTAGAATCTATATGGGTAGAGCTGCAGAACACCAAAGGGCAAAAAACGTTAGTGGGAGTTGTGTACAGACCTCCAAACAGTAGTAGTGATGTTGGGGAGGGCATCAAACAAGAAATTATGGGTGCATGCAATAAGGGTGCAGCAGTTATAATGGGTGACTTTAATATGCACATAGATTGGGCTAACCAAACTGGAAGCAATACGGTGGAGGAGGATTTCCTGGAGTGCATAAGGGATGGTTTTCTAGACCAATATGTCAAGGAACCAACTAGGGGAGAGGCCATCTTAGACTGGTTGTTGTGTAATGAGAGAGAATTAATTAGCAATCTCGTTGTGTGAGGCCCCTTGGGGAAGAGTGACCATAATATGGTGGAATTCTGCATTAGGATAGAGAATGAAACAGTTAATTCAGAGATCATGGTCCAGAACTTAAAGAAGGGTAACTTTGAAGGTATGAGGCGTGAATTGGCTAGGATTGATTGGCGAATGATACTTGAGGGGTTGACTGTGGATGGGCAATGGCAAACATTTAGAGACCGCATGGATGAACTACAACAATTGTACATTCCTGTCTGGCATAAAAATAAAAAAGCGAAGGTGGGTCAACCGTGGCTATCAAGGGAAATCAGGGATAGTATTAAAGCCAAGGAAGTGGCATACAAATTGGCCAGAAATAGCAGCGAACTCGGAGACTGGGAGAAATTTAGAACTCAGCAGAGGAGGACAAAGGGTTTGATTAGGGCAGGGAAAATGGAGTACGAGAAGAAGCTTGCAGGGAACATTAAGACGGATTGCAAAAGTTTCTATAGATATGTAAAGAGAAAAAGGTTAGGAAAGACAAATGTACGTCCCCTGCAGTCAGAATCAGGGGAAGTCATAACGGGGAACAAAGAAATGGCGGACCAATTGAACAAGTACTTTGGTTCGGTATTCACTAAGGAGGACACTAACAACATTCCGGATATAAGAAGGGTCAGAGGGTCTAGTAAGGAGGAGGAACTGAGGGAAATCCTTATTAGTCGGGAAATTGTGTTGGGGAAATTGATGGGATTGAAGGCCGATAAATCTCCAGGGCCTGATGGACTGCATCCCAGAGTACTTAAGGAGGTGGCCTTGGAAATAGCGGATGCATTGACAGTCATTTTCCAACATTCCATTGACTCTGGATCAGTTCCTATGGAGTGGAGGGTAGCCAATGTAACCCCACTTTTTAAAAAAGGAGGGAGAGAGAAAACAGGGCATTATAGACTGGTCAGCCTGACATCGGTAGTGGGTAAGATGATGGAATCAATTATTAAGGATGTCATAACAGCGCATTTGGAAAGAGGTGACATGATAGGTCCAAGTCAGCATGGATTTGTGAAAGGGAAATCATGCTTGACAAATCTTCTGGAATTTTTTGAGGATGTTTCCAGTCGAGTGGACAAGGGAGAACCAGTTGATGTGGTATATTTGGACTTTCAGAAGGCTTTCGACAAGGTCCCACACAAGAGATTAATGTGCAAAGTTAAAGCACATGGGATTGGGGGTAGTGTGCTGACATGGATTGAGAAATGGTTGTCAGACAGGAAGCAAAGAGTAGGAGTAAATGGGTACATTTCAGAATGGCAGGTGGTGAGTAGTGGGGTACCGCAAGGTTCTGTGCTGGGGCCCCAGCTGTTTACACTGTATATTAATGATTTAGACGAGGGGATTAAATGTAGTATCTCCAAATTTGCGGATGACACCAAGTTAGATGGCAGTGTGAGCTGCGAGGAGGATGCTATGAGGCTGCAGAGCGACTTGGTTAGGTTAGGTGAGTGGGCAAATGCATGGCAGATGAAGTATAATGTGGATAAATGTGAGGTTGTCCACTTTGGTGGTAAAAACAGAGAGACAGACTATTATCTGAATGGTGACAGATTAGGAAAAGGGGAGGTGCAACGAGACCTGGGTGTCATGGTACATCAGTCATTGAAGATTGGCATGCAGGTACAGCAGGTGGTTAAGAAAGCAAATGGCATGTTGGCCTTCATAGCGAGGGGATTTGAGTACAGGGGCAGGGAGGTGTTGCTACAGTTGTACAGGGCCTTGGTGAGGCCACACCTGGAGTATTGTGTACAGTTTTGGTCTCCTAACCTGAGGAAGGACATTCTTGTTATTGAGGGAGTGCAGCGAAGGTTCACCAGACTGATTCCCGGGATGGCGGGACTGACCAATCAAGAAAGACTAAATCAACAGGGCTTGTATTCACTGGAGTTCAGAAGAATGAGAGGGGACCTTATAGAAACGTTTAAAATTCTGATGGGTTTAGACAGGAAGAATGTTCCCAATGTTGGGGAAGTCCAGAACCAGGGGACACAGTCTAAGGATAAGGGGTAAGCCATTTAGGATCGAGATGAGGAGAAACTTCTTCACCCAGAGAGTGGTGAACCTGTGGAATTCTCTACCACAGAAAGTTGTTGAGGCCAATTCACTAAATATATTCAAAAAGGAGTTAGATGTAGTCCTTACTACTAGGGGGATCAAGGGGTATGGCAAGAAAGTAGGAATGGGGTACTGAAGTTGCATGTTCAGCCATGAACTCATTGAATGGCAGTGCAGGCTAGAAGGGCCGAATGGCCTACTCCTGCACCTATTTTCTATGTTTCTATGTTTCTATATCCAATGAACTGGTATCAACAACTCTCTGCGGTAGGGAATTCCACAGTTTCTCTGAGTGAAGAAGTTTCTCCTCATCTCAGTCCTAAATGGCTTACCCCTTATCCTTAGACTATGTCCCCTGGTTCTGGACTTCCCCAACATCGGGAACATTCTTCCTGCATCTAACTTGTCCAGTCCCGTCAGAATATTATATGTTACTATGAGATCCCCTCTCATCCTTCTAAACTCCAGTGACTACAGACCCAGTCGATCCAGTCTCTCCTCATATGTTCAGTCCTGCCATCCCGGGAATCAGTCTGGTGAACCTTCACTGCACTCCCTCAATAACAAGAATGTCCTTCCTCCGATTAGGAGACCAAAATTGAACACAATATTCGAGGTGAGGCCTCACTAAGACTCTGTACAACTGCAGTAAGACCTCCCTGCTCCTATACTCAAATCCCCTAGCTATGAAGGCCGACATACCATTTGCCTTCTTCACCGCCTGCTGTACCTGCATGCCAGCTTTCAATGACTGATTTACCATGATACCTATGTCTCGATCCACCTTCCCTTTTACTAATCTGCCGCCATTCAGATAATATTCTGCCTTTGTGTTTTTGCCACCAAAGTGGATAACCTCACATTTATCCACATTATACTGCATCTGCCACGCATTTGCCCACTTACCTAACCTGTCCAAGTCACCCTGCAGCCTTTTAGCATCCTCCTCACAGCTCACACCGCCATCCAGCTTAGTGTTATCTCCAAACTTGGAGATATTACACTCAATTCCCTCATCCAAATCATTAATGTATATTGTAAATAGCTGGGGTCCCAGCACTGAGCCCTGCGGAACCCCACTAGTTACTGCCTGCCATTCTGAAAAGGACCCGTTTATCTCGACTCTCTGCTTCCAGTCTGCCAACCAGTTCTCTATCCACGTCAGTACATTACCCCCAATACCATGTGCTTTAATTTTACACACCAATCTCTTGTGTGGGACCTTGCCAAAAGCCTTTTGAAAGTCCAAGTACACCACATCCACTGGTTCTCCCTTGTCCACTCTACCAGTTACATCCTCAAAAGATTCTAGAAGATTTGTCAAGCAGGATTTCCCTTTCATAAATCCATGCTGACTTGGACCGATCCCGTCACTGCTTTCCAAATGTGCTGCTATTTCATCTTTAATCATTGATTCCAACATTTTCCCCACTACTGATGTCAGGCTAACTAGTGGATGCATTGGTTGTAATTTACCAAAATTCCCTTGATTCTGGGGAGGTCCCAGCAGATTGGAAAACTGCAAATGTAACGCCCCTATTTAAAAAAGGAGGCAGACAAAAAGCAGGAAACTATAGACCAGTTAGCCTAACATCTGTGGTTGGGAAGATGTTCGAGTCCATTATTAAAGAAGCAGTAGCAGGACATTTGGAAAAGCAAAATTCGGTCAGGCAGAGTCAGCATGGATTTATGAGGGGGAAGTCATGTTTGACAAATTTGCTAGAATTCTTTGAGGATGTAACGAACAGGGTGGATAAAGGGGAACCAGTGGATGTGATGTATTTGGACTTCCAGAAGGCATTTGACATGGTGCCACATAAAAGGTTACTGCACAAGATAAACATTCACGGGGTTGGAGGTAATATATTAGCATGGCTAGAGGATTGGTAAACGAACAGAAAACAGAGAGTAGGGATAAATTCTCGGGTTGGCAATCAGTAAGCAGTGGGGTGCCGCAGGGATCAGAGCTGGGACCCCAACTATTTACAATCTATATTAACAACTTGATGGATGGGACTACGTATAACGTAGCCAAGTTTGCCAACGATACAAAGATGGGAGGAAAAGCAATGTGTGAGAAGAACACAAAAAAATCTGCAAAAGTACATAGAAAGGCGAAGTGAGTGGGCAAAAATTTGGCAGGTGGAGCATAATGTTGGAAAGTGTGAGGTCATGCACTTTGGCAGAAAAAATAAAGAGCAAGTTATTATTTAAATGGAGAAAGTTTGCAAAGTGCCGCAGTACAGCGGGACCTGGGGGTAGTTGTGCATGAAACACAAAAGCTACAGCAAGTGATCAGGAAGGCCAATGGAATCTTGGCCTTTATTGCAAAGGGGATGGAGTATAAAAGCAGGGAAGTCTTGCTACAGTGAGGCCACACCTGGAATACTGCGTGCAGTTTTGGTTTCCATATTTAAGAAAGGATATACTTGCTTTGGAGGCAGTTCAGAGAAGGTTCACTAGGTTGATTCCGGAGATGAGGGGGTTGACTTATGAGGAAACTTGGGTAGATTGGGCCTCTGCTCCTCGGAATTCAGAAGAATAAGAGGTGATCTTATCGAAACGTATAAGGTTATGAGGGGGCTTGACAAGGTGAATGCAGAGAGGATGTTTCCACTGACAGGGGAAACTAGAACTAGAGGGCGTGATCTTAGAATAAGGAGCTGCCCATTTAAAACTGAGATGAGGAGAAATTTCTTCTCTCAGAGGGTTGTAAATCTGTGGAATTCGCTGCCTCAGAGAGCTGTGGAAGCTGGGACAATGAATAAATTTAAGACAGAAATAGACTGTTTCTTAATCGATAAGGGGATAAGGGGTTATGGGGAGTGGGCAGGGAAGTGGAGCTGATCAACTATGATCTTATTGAATGGCAGAGCAGGCTCGAGGGGCCGTATGGCCTACTCCTGCTCCTATTTCTTCTGTTCTTATATTCTTATGTAAAGCACCAGAATACCAAACTCCAGCAAGTTTTTGATGAGACATTTATATTGGATTCTCTTTTTTCAGGCTACTTGAACATTTTTATGTTTGTGAAGGCTGGAGCATTCCTCGTGGTCTCATATATCAGTTTTACCTGGAATATTGTAAACACAATAGATCAAATCCAATAACTGCAGCTACCTTTGGAAAGGTATGAAACACACTGTTCAATAAGGAATGACATTTGATAATTGGTGTGTAATGTAAGAAAGCTGGCCTTCAATATCCTGACAAGTGTACGCCAAGGAACCAAATGATGCTTTAATTCCACCTTAAACTTCTTAATAAGGCAACCTCTGGAGTTTTACCTGCAAGCGTAGGTCTACAACAACAACAATTTGATTTATATAGTGCGGTTAATGTAGTAAAACATCTCAAGGTGCTTCACAGGTGCATTATCAGATAAAGATTGACACTGAGCCACATAAGGAGATATTAAGGCAGATGATCAAAAACTTGGTCAAAGAATTAGGTTTTGAGGAGTGTCTTCAAGGAGTAAAGGGAGATGGAGAGGTTTAGGGAGGGAATTCCAGAGTTTAGCAGCTGAAGGCATGGCCACCAATAATGGAGCAATTAAAATCAGGGTTGTGCATGAAGTCAGAGTTGGAGGAGTGCAGATATCTCAGAGGGTTGTAGGGCTGGAAAAGGTTACAGCGATAGGGAGGGGTGAGGCCATGGAGGGATTTGAAAACAAGCATGAGAATTTTTAAATCGAGGTGTTGCTTAACCGGGAGCCAATGTGGGTCAGCAAGCACAGGGGTGATGGGTGAACAGGACTTGGTGTGAGTTAGGATCTAGATATGGATGATGCCTGATTTGGCTGACCAGTTATACTAACCAGCTCATATTGAAATGAGTTTAATTTACTAAGCCTCGATTAGGTTACCCTCAAGCTGCTGAGTGAGTGAATTAACTCTTTCTTGCCAAATCATCAAGGAAAAGGTTGTACATTAAACACTATTTATTGGTTACAAACCACAACTTAAACATTTTTGGGCTGGATTTTCGAGGGGTTTGCGACCAGTTTAGCGCCTGGGCGGGGTGCAAAAATTTTTTTTTTGCCGCAAAGCTGGGTGCACAACACTTTGCGCCCGGGCGGAACTTGCGGCAGTGGTTTTGTGGCGGTGCTAAAATTTAGCGCCCACCCAATGTCTTCAGTGATTGGATGACATCAATCGGCATGCAACGCTACACTAGCACCCCGGGCGGAACTTTCGAGCATATCGCCCAATTTAGCGTCCGCCCGGGAACCTGCCAGCAAAAAGCAGACCTAAGGCGCACCCGCCGCGAACGGCGCCATTCTTAAAACAGATCTTTAAAACACCATCTTTAAATCTCATCCAACCTTCCATTGAATAATTCGTTCAAGAAAAAATAATGCTGTTTTTAATGGAATTTAATGGTGCTCTGCTTGTCACTTGAATTTATATCCCAAGGTCTTGTGTCAGACTGATTTGAAACACCACTCCAGTGCTGTATAACTGCACCACTCTGACATTACAGTGATGTTTGTTTGGCAATGCTTAAGGCTCCTTTCCAATCGACGTCTTGTGCAGCTAATAAATTGTGCCCGTTTTATTTCAGTTTTAAAGGGTAAGAAATCTCAGTTGTCCACTGACTATCTTTTAATTTCCTTTTTGCACCCTCCTCAGCTTTCCTCCATTCCCTCACCTAGCCTCCATAGAGCAGGCTGTTTGGGGATGGGTAGGGAAAGTTACGGCCAGGTGCAACCTGTTCTCACTCAGCATCCATACGTGTGCACTTTCCAGAAGAGTCACTAATCCATCTGTCATTGTCTTGGGACATAAGCCAATTATATAGTGGCCATTGCTGTCTTGACTATTTCACTATCGAAAAGGATTGGGAGAAAATGGCTGCGTTTTTCATTTGGAAGTTTTATGTGAGTTTATAGTTTGTTTTAAAACACATTTAAGGACATTTTAAAAGATGGGGGCTATACTATGTCAGCCATTATTCCTGGCTACTATATTTATACGGCATTGAGCTGCAAGCAGGCTTATTGGTGATCATTTTGAATGTAATCGAAGAGATTGCAGACGTATGGGAAAGAGGCCTTACCCCCAACGAGTTTACAGGGAACAGCGTTCATACCTGCAGCTGTCTGAGGCACAGTGCGTTAGAAAGCCGCGCTTCCAAAAAGAGGTGGTCACAGAGATATGCCAGCTCATAAACGCAGATTTACAGCCTACCAGCGGAAACAAGACTGCACTGCCCATCGAGGTGAAGGTGACTGTGGCACTTGCCTTCTATGCCTCCAGCTCCTTCCAGGCATCAGCAAGGGACATATGCTCCATCTCGCAGCATGCTACACATTGTTGCATTTGCCAGGTGACTACTGCACTGTACGCACGCAGGATGGACTTCATAAATTTCTCAATGACCAAAGAGACCCAGAATGAGAGGGCTGTAGGTTTTGGACGATTTGCTGGTTTCCTCCAGGTTCAGGGTGCCATTGACTGTATGCACTTCGCCCTGCGAGCACCTTTACACAATCCAGAGGTTTACCGAAACCGACCGGGATTCCACTCCATTAACGTACAGATCGTCTGCGACCATACTCAGCACATCATGCCAGCCAATGCCCAATATCCAGGAAACATCCATGATGCTTTCATCTTGTCTGTTCCAGCGTCAACCACAAGTCCAGAGCTGGATGCTGGGGACAAAGATTATGGCCGAGTATCACCATAATGAGAGTCATGCAGCCACATGCAACATCGTCGAACAGACAATTGGAATGCTCAAGCAGCGCTTACGATGCCTGGGCCACACTGGAGGCTGCCTGCAATATGTCCCTGAGCAGATCGCTGAGTTCATTGTGGTGTGCAGCATGCTACACAACTTGGCCATCATTAGGGGACAGGATGTGCCAATGGGGATTGCAGGAGCATCTCAGGAGAGTCGAGGGGCCGGGGGGTTGGGGGGGGGGGGCAATGGGGGTAGGAGGACCTGGAGGAGGAAGATGAGGAAGAGGAGCCTGGCGAGGAACCCATGCCACCACCACCTCCACCACCTCCACCACAACCACAGGGGAGGCATAGTGGAAATTTTGCCGCTGCAAAAGCCTTACGTCAGCAGCTCGAAGAGTGAACAGCATGTTTGACTGTTGCCTGGCCATTCTATCCCACCATGTTGACTATGCCCTCTATTCTGCAAATAAGACACTACACAGGAATGGTTACGGTGAACAACAGATTTTAATGAAAAATGTAAACTTTTAGAACTTTGTAAACATAATTTTGAAACATTGAAACTTTAATAAACATTCTGAACTTTTAGAACTTTATATAAACATAATTGGAAAATGTTTAAAACTTTAATAAAATAACAACAATAAAACAACAACCCCTGCCTCACAATCTTTCACCACCGGCTCTCCCCTCCCCCTCCCCTAACCCTTACCCCTAGCCCCATCTCTCGCCTGCTGCCCCTACCCAATATGGCACCTGTTCATGCAGCAAGGCGGCCAGAGTCCTGCTGTTTTGGGGGGAGAGACATTGGAGACACTGTCTGGGGATGTACTAGAGAAGCTTGTGATATGGAAGGCCTGGCTTCTGACTGGCGAGCCTCTTGATTGGCGTTGCCAGTGACAGATGTGAACCTGGGGACTCCAGTGTCACTGGTGGAGGCCATCAGTCTTGCGTGGGCATTGATGGCCTTGCAGGTTTCGCGACTCGCACCGACAATCTGCGACCCTACCTCCGTAATGATCGCAGTGAGTTTCACGGTGTTCATGGGAATCCTACCCAAGACATCAAGGAGCTGTCAGGTGAACTGGATGCTCTCCCTGGACAGTCCCATCATGTTCAGTTCTGCGTCTGCTTATCTGTCAGCAGACCAACTTTGCGACTTACCTTCCCGAGAGATAGCATACAGGATTCGACCCCAGAACTGCTTTGCTGCACGCCACTAGTCCCAGGAGCCTCAGATGTGTCAAAGCACGAGAATGTGAGATCATCCTCAGACGACATGTATGTCGGTGGCAAAAGAGGTGTCAAGTACATCTGCTTGCCACGCCCCCTCCCCTGCCCCGGCTCGTCACTGCTCTCCTCGTCCTCCTCCTCCTCCTTCCCCACCCCTCCCACATAATGGCCTGATGAGAAGGATTCATGAAAGGGATGCAGTGCCTGTGACTGGTCATTCGTAGCAGGGGAGGGGGCAGGGTGACATGAGGAAGGTCACATAGCACAGGCTCATTTGAATAACCCCTGCTACTCCATTATATATATTGCCCCCAACCTAGTCCACAGACACTGCATCACATTGCCCCAACCCTAGTCCACAGACACTGCATCACATTGCCCCAACCCTAGTCCACAGACACTGCATCACATTGCCCCAACCCTAGTCCACAGACACTGCATCACATTACCCCAAACATAGTCCACAGACACTGCATCACATTGCCCCAACCCAGCCCAGGGAGTATGCAGGACTCACTTTCCAATCAGGGCTCTGTTGTGTACAGAGAAAGTCAGTCTGAACACTGTGAGCTCAAAGTAAAGTGTGACCTGAGTCTTTTATTGCAGGCCTGTGAAGCCTCCTTAAATACCTCTGCTCCCAAGGGATTATGGGATCCCTTGGGACTACAGGGGGTAAGCCCTCTGGTGGCTGTACAAAGTATATACAAGTTTACATATATAACAACACTCCCCCCATCAAACTCAATAGTGTAACTATTTACAATGTGAGTCGATCTAGGGTCCTTCTTGCCCTGGCTGATCGTCTCGGTGTGAAAGCTGGTGTTGTTGAATCATTTGTTGGGCCCTCGCTGGGCTGTTGTGCAGCTGGCCTTGCTGGGCTGCCTGGTGTGTTGGGCCCTGCAGGGCTGCTGTGGATGATGGGTTCTGCTTCGTGGTCAACTGTGGTGCCGGTTGCCACTGGTGTGTATGTTGGGGGATCAAAAAAGGTAGGGTCCAAGGTGGGTTGCTCAGGATAGTCCGTGAATCTGAGTTTGATTTGGTCCAAGTGTTTCGTGTGAATGAGTCCATTTGAAAGTTTGACCCGAAACATCCTGCTCCCCTCTTTGGCCATGACAGTGCCGGAAAGCCACTTGGGACCTTGTCCATAATTTAGTACAAATATAAGATCGTTGCTTTCAATCTCGCGTGACACATTTGCTCTATCATGGTATGTACTTTGTTGAAGCCGCCTGCTCTCTACCTGTTCATGTAGATCAGGGTGAACTAACGAGAGCCTTGCTAAAATGCTCTTTTCATGAACAATTCAGCAGGTGGGATCCCAGTGAGCGAGTGGGGTCTCGTGTGGTAGCTAAGCAGGACTCGGGATAGGCGAATCTGCAGTGAGCCTTCAGTTACCCTCTTCAAGCCTTGCTTGATGGTTTGCACTGCACTCTCTGCCTGACCATTGGATGCTGGTTTAAACGGGGCAGATGTGACATGTTTGATCCTGTTATGGTCATAAATTCTTTGAACTCAGCACTGGTAAAACATGGCCTGTTGTCGCTCACCAGGACATTGGGTAGGCCGTGTGTGGCAAACATGGCCTGCAGGCTCTCCGTAGTGGCAGCGGACGTGCTAGCCGACGTTATCTCACATTCAATCCATTTGGAGTACATGTCTACAACCACAAGGAACATTTTACCCAAGAATGGGCCTGCAAAGTCGACGTGTACCCTAGACCACGGTTTGGAGGGCCAAGACCATAAACTTAGCGGCGCCTCCCTGGGTACATTGCTTAACTGCAAGCATTTATCACATCTGTGAACACAGGACTGTAAATCCGCATCCACACTGGGCCACACACGTGGGATCTGGCTAGCGCTTTCATCATTACGATGCCTGGGTGGGTACTGTGGAGGTCATTGATGAAGGTGTCTCTGCCCTTCTTGGGGACCACTACACGATTGCCCCACAGAAGGCAGTCTGCCTGTATAGACATTTCATCTCTACTCTGCTGGAATGGCTTTATCTCTTCCTGCATTTCCACTGGGACACCGGACCAGCTCCCGTGAAGCACACAGCTTTTGAGAGAATAAGGGGTCCTGGCTTGTCCAGGTTTTGATCTGCTGGGCAGTGACGGGTGATTGCTCACTCTCAAATGCTTCCATAACCATGGCTAGATGTGTGGTTGCGCCATTTCCATCCCCGTGGTGGGCAATGACAACCTACTGAGAGCATTGGCGCAGTTTTCTGTGCCTGGCCTGTGGCGGATGGCGTAGTTGTATGTGGACAACGTGAGTGGCCATCTCTGGATGCGGGCCGATGGATTGGTATTTAACCCTTTACTCTCGGAGAACAGGGATATGAGTGGCTTATGGTTAGTTTCTAATTCGAATTTTAGCCCAAACAGGTATTGATGCATTTTCTTTACCCCATAGACACACACAAATGCTTCTTTCTCAATCATGCTGTAGGCTCTCTCAGCCTTAGACAGATTCCTGGATGCATAAGAAATCGGTTGCACTTTTCTGAAATCATTAGCTTGTTGCAATACACAACCGTGGCATATGACGACGCATAACATGCTAGTACCAAACGCTTACATGGATCATACAACACAAGCAATTTGTTTGAGCATAACAATTTTCTCGCTTTTACAAAGGCATTTTCTTGGCTTTTGCCCCAAACCCATTCATCCCCTTTTCGTAGTAAGACATGCAGTGGTTCTAACAGTGTGCTGGGACCTGGTAAGAAGTTACCAAAGTGGTTCAGGAGTCCAGAAACGACCACAGCTCCGTCATGTTCTGTGGCCTCGGTGCGTTCTCGATTGCTTCTGTCTTCACGTTGGTGGGCCTGATGCTGTCCGCCGCAATCCTTCCCAGGAACTCCACTTCAGACACCAGGAAAATGCAATTCGAGCTTTTTAACCTGAGCACCACGCGGTTGAGTCGACTAAGAACCTCCTCCAGGTTCTGCAGTTGCTCGACTGTGTTCCGACCTGTGTCCAAGATGTTGTCCTGGAAGACCACGGTGTGCAGAACCGACTTCAGTAAGCTTTCCATGTTTCTCTGGAATATCACCACCGCCGATCGGATTCCAAACGGGCATCTGTTATAAATAAAAAGACCTTTGTGCGTGTTGATGCAGGTGAGGGCCTTCGATGATTCCTCCAGTTCCTGCGTCATGTAGGCTCAAGTCAGATCCAGCTTCGTGAACATTTTTCCTCCCGCCAGCATTGCAAAGACTTTGTCGGCCTTTGGTAGTGGGTATTGGTCCTGCAGGGAGAAATGATTGATAGTTACTTTGTAATCGCCACAGATTTTGACGGTGCCGTCTCCCTTGAGGACTGGGACAATAGGACTGGCCCACTCGTTGAACTCGATCGGAGAAATGATGCCCTCTCTTTGCAGCCGGTCTAGCTCGATCTCTACCCTTTCTCTCATCATGTACGGTACTGCTCTCACCTTGTGATGGATGGGTTCCGCCCCCGGAATTAGATGGATCTGCATTTTTGCTCCTTGGAATTTCCCGATGCATGGTTCGAACAGCGAAGGAAATTTGTTTAAGACCTGGGCACACGAAGTATCATCAGCAGGCTATAGCGCTCGGACATCATCCCAGTTCCAGCGTATCTTTCCCAGCCAGCTCCTGCCGAGCAGCGTGGGACCATCGCCCGGTACCACCCAGAGTGATAGCTTGTGCACCGCTCCACCGTAGGAGATCTTTATGGTAGCACTGCCGATTACAGGAATCAGTTCGTTCGTGTAAGTTCTTAGTTTCATGTGAACTGGAATTAAGACTGGCCATGAGGCCTTGTTGCACCATAACCTTTTGAAAGTCTTTTTGCCCACGATGGACTGGCTCGCGCCCGTGTCCAGCTCCATTGACACCAGGACTCCATTTAGTTCAACATTCAGCATTATCGGGGGACAATTCGTGGTGAATGTGTGCACCCCATGGACATCTGCCTCCTCGGTCTGAGGCTCTGGCTCATCATGATCCTCTGTGGATCTGTCCTCCTCTGCAACATGGTGGTTTACAGGTTTAACAGGCTTTGCAGCTTGCCTGCACACTCGTTGGAGGTGTCCCACTGTTCCACAGCCCTTGCAAACGTACTCTTTGTATCGGCATGAATGGAAACGATGATCGCCCCCGCAGCACCAACAAGGTGTTAATGGCCTTGCATTCATCATCCTTGATGGTGGACTCTGAGACATCTACGGACGTGCGGCTGCAGGCATGTTGGGCCTGCCCTGTATGTTGTGATTTGAAAACAACATCACTTTGTTCACAATACTTGTAGCAGCACTCGTGTGCTGAGAGATTTGCTTAGTATTGTCACTGGTGGCAATGAACGCCTGGGCTATCGCTGTGGCCTTACTCAAGGTTGGGGTCTCTACAGTCAAAAGTTTGCGAAGTATCGTTTCATGGCCAATGCCAAGTACAAAAAGTCTCTGAGTATGTTCTCCAAATATCCTTCAAATTCACAATGTCCTGCAAGGTGTCTTAGCTCGGCGACATAACTCGCCACTTCCTGGCCTTCAGATCTTTTGTCGGTGTAGAACCGGTACCTCGCCATGAGAACACTTTCCTTCGGGTTCAACTGCTCTCGGACCAGTGTGCACAAATCGTTGTATGATTTATCTGTGGGTTTCGCTGGAGTGAGCAGATTCTTCATGAGGCCATACGTTGGTGCCCCACAGACGGTGAAGAGGATCGCCCTTTGTTTGGCAGCGCTCCCTTCCCCATCTAGCTCATTGGCCACGAAGCATTGGTCAAAGTATTGGGAGATGTTTCCCAATCATCTTCCTCCGAGAATTTCAGCAGGATGCCCACTGTTCTCTGCATCTTTGGGTTTGCTATCTGTATCTCATCGCCAGTTGTTGTGTATGGAGAAAGTCAGACTGAACACTGTGAGCTGAAAATAAAGTGTGACCGTAGTCTTTTATTGCAGTTCTCCAGAGTGCCTCTTCAACCTGTGAAGCCTCCTTAAATACCTGTGCTCTCAAGGGAATATGGGATCCCTTGGGACTCCAGGGAATGAGCCCTCTGGTGGCTGTACAGAGTAATTACAAGTATACATATGTAACAGGGTCAACAACCCCACTGGCAGTTGTCTGACCGGAGACACCGATGAGGCCTGCCACTTGCTCCTCGATGTCAGTGAGTGGCAGGGTGTTAGCCGGACCACTGCCTGTACGCCGCTGCTCCCGCCGATTGTGCGCCTTCTTTGCCTGCAAATATGAAAATGGGAATAGTTACAGACGATCCATCTGCTCTTGTGGCACACACAGATAGCCACCAAAGCACATACCATACTGTGTGAATGTAATACATTCCTCTGTTTAATGGCCTTGGAAGTTTCACATGGTCCATCAGGAGGACATCAAAGTGCGGAAACACCTTATGAGATCTCAGAAAGCAATCTTAATGTGTAAAGATGAATCATGCAAATATAGTGCTAAACTAAGCCTATCTATGTATCATGCATTTTAGGAGGCAACCCACAGAGTGCTCAGAGCCCGCAACAGCATCAGAACATATAGTTTGTCAGATTTTAATGTCAGTGGGATAAGTATCTCTACATATCTTGCCAGGAGAAGGGCACCACTAAAACAAAATAGGAGGCCCAATCAGCTGGAAATTATTGTGTTCCTAACACAGATGAGGCTGCACACAGGGAGGTTAAGGTAACAGTGACCTCAGTCTTTAATAAGACACTCCAGAGTGAGGATCAGGCCTTAGGAACCGGCTTATTATACAGTTTTCCCAAGGGATGCTGGGATCCCCTGCGACTTCAGGGGATGAGCTCCCTGGTGGCGGAACATGGGAGTGCATGCTTTACAGATACACAACATCACTCCCCCCCGAAAGTCAAAGTGAAAACTATTTACAAGGTGAGGCGGTCGGGAGCCTTTCTTTCCCTGGTGGACCGCCTCGGTACAAATGTCTGTTCTGGTGTGTTGGCTGTGCCCTCGCTGGGCTGGCATGTTGTTGGCCCTGCAGAGCTGCTAGGTGAGCCTGGCCTTGTTGGGCTGTTGGGCGACATGGGTTCGATTTCCTGGTCCGGCGTGGTGTCGTTGATCCTTTGGGTGTGTGTTGTGGGCTCGAAAAAGGTGGTGTCTGCTGTGGGTTGTTCAGGGCAATCTGTGAACTGCAGCCTAGTTTGGCCCAGGTGCTTTCTGCAAATCTGTCCATTGTCTAGTTTGACTACAAACATTCTACTCCCTTCTTCAGCTATCACAGTGCCCGCGATCCACTTGGGACCTTGTCCATAGTTTAGCACATACACAGGGTCATTCAGATCAATTTCCCGTGACACAGTGGATCGACCATCGTTTACATTTTGTTGCTGCCGCCTGCTCTCTACCTGATCATGCAGGTTGGGGTGAACCAGCGAGAGTCTGGTTTTAAGTGTCCTTTTCATGAGTAGCTCAGCCGGGGGCACCCCTGAGAGCGAGTGGGGTCTCGTGCGGTAGCTGAGCAGTGCTTGGGACAGGCGGGTTTGGAGTGAGCCTTCTGTCACTCGTTTAAGGCTCTGTTTGATGGTTTGTACTACCCGCTCTGCCCGCCCATTGGAGGCTGGTTTAAACGGGGCCGAGGTGACATGTTTGATCCCATTGCGGGTCATGAAGGTCTTTAAATTCGGCACTGGTGAAACATGGCCCATTGTCACTGACCAGTATATCAGACAGGCCGTGGATGGCAAACATGGCCCTCAGGCTTTCAATGGTGGAGGTGGTGGTGCTTCCCGACATTATTTCACATTCAATCTATTTTGAAAAAGCATTCACCACCACCAGGAACATTTTACCGAGAAACGGGCCCGCATAGTCGACATGGATCCTCGACCATGGTCTGGAGGGCCAGGACCACAAACTTAGTGGTGCCTCTCTGGGCGCGTTGCTCAACTGAGCACATACGCTGCATTGCCGTACACATGACTCAAAGTCAGAGTCGATACCGGGCCACCACACATGGGATCTGGCTATCGCTTTCATCATTACTATACCCGGGTGTGTGCTGTGGAGATCTGAGATGAACGTCTCCCTGCCCTTTTTTGGTAGCACTACGTGGTTACCACACAACAGGCAGTCTGCCTGAATGGACAGCTCATCCTTTCTTGATTTGCTCTTGCATTTCAACGGGGCTGCTGGCCTAACTCCCATGCAGTACACAGTTTTTTACTAGGGACAGCAGAGGAACTTGGCTGGTCCAAGTCCTAATCTGGCGGGCCATGACAGGTGATTTATCATTTTCAAACGCTTCCATGACCATCAACAAGTCTGCAGGCTGCGCCACCATCAACAAGTTTGCAGGCTGCACCATTTCCACCCCCCTTGGTGGGCAGTGGTAGCCGACTGAGAGCATCCGCACAGTTCTCGGTGCCTGGCCTGTGGCGGATGGTATAGTGATACGCTGATAGTGCGAGTGCCCACCTTTGTACGCAGGCTGAGGCATTAGTATTTATCCCCTTGTTTTCAGCGAACAGGGATGTGAGGGGCTTGTGATCGGTTTCCAGCTCAAATTTGAGGCCAAACAGGTACTGATGCGTTTTCTTTACCCCGAACACACACGCCAATGCCTCTTTCTCAATCATGCTGTAGGCCCTCTCGGCCTTAGACAAGCTCCTGGAAGCATAGGCGGCAGGTTAGGCGAGTGGGCAAACACATGTCAGATGCAGTATAATGTGGATAAATGTGAAGTTATCCACTTTGGGGGCAAAAACACGAAGGCAGAATATTATCTGAATGGCAGCAGATCAGGAAAATGGGAGGTGCAGCGAGACCTGGGTGTCATGGTTCATCAGTCATTGAAAGGTGGCATGCAGGTACAGCCGGCGGTGAAGAAGGCAAATGGTATGTTGGCCTTCATAGCAAGGGGATTTGAGTATAGGAGCAGGGAAGTCTTGCTGCAGGGCCTTGGCGAGACCCCACCTGGAATATTGTGTTCAGTTTTGGTCTCCTAATCTGAGGAAGGGCGTTCTTGCTATTGAGGGAGTGCAGCGGAGGTTCACCAGACTGATTCCAGGGATGGCTGGACTGACATATGAGGAGAGACTGGATCAACTGGGCCTTTATACAGTGGAGTTTAGAAGGATGAGAGGGGATCTCATAGAAGCATATAAGATTCTGACTGGACTGGACAGGCTAGATGCAGGAAGAATGTTCCCGAAGTTGGGGAAGTCCAGAACCAGGGGACACAGTCTTAGGATAAGGGACAGGCCGTTTAGGGCTGATATGAGGAGAAACTTCTTCATTCAGAGAGTTGTTAACCTGTGGAATTTCCTGCCGCAGAGAATTGTTGATGCTAGTTCATTGGATATATTCAAGAGGGAGTTAGATATGGCCCTTACGGCTAAAGGGATCAAGGGGTATGGAGAGTGTCATGTAATTCACCATCTTGCAAAGACAATAGTTATGTAACTGTAACTCATGCACACTGTACCTGTACCGTTGAAATGCACACCCTGACCACAGGGGGTGAGCTTGCGGGAGACACTCCTCACCTGGATTTCCAGGTATAAAAGGGGAGGTCCCACCCAGGGTCCTGGGAATAAAGTGAAGGTCACAGAGTGACCGTGTCTGATATATACATGCCTCGTGTGAGTTTATAACAAGGTGCAGAGACACTACATCTGGCGACGAGAAACGGGAATCACCGAACCATGAGGATGGCCACTGGTGGCACAGAGGAACACTACTGTGTGGGTGAGGACTGGGATGACTTTGTGGAAAGACTCAGCAGAGCTTTGTCACAAAGGACTGGCTGGAAGAGACAGCGGCTGACAAGCGGAGGGCGCATCTACTGACCAGCTGTGGTCCACAGACGTATGCGCTGATGAAAGACCTGCTCACACTCCAAAAGCTGGCGGGCAAGTCCTTTGAAGAGCTCAGCCAGCTGATCAGTGAGCATCTCAAGCCTGCAAGTAGCGTACACATGGCCCGGTACCGGTTCTACTCTCACCGGCGTCAGGAGGGTCAAAACGTCTCGGAATTCATGGCGGAACTGCGGCATTTGGTCAGTCTCTAAGTTCTCCGATGCCTGCAGGGGGGAGATGTTAAGGGACTTTTTTTATCGAAGTCATTAATCATGCTGGCATTTTCAGGAAGCTCATAAAGACCAAGGACCTGACTTTAGAAAGGGCGGCGTTGATAGCTCAGACCTTTATGGCAGGGGAAGAGGAGACCAAGCTAATTTACGCATGCAGCCCTGATTTTAACGTTGCGATGAACCAGGGAGTTAATGTTGTAAAAGTGATACAGAACCCCACAGGCAGGCAAGGGCAATTCGAAACCACCCAGGCAGCAACAAGCTCCAGGGTGGGCCCGCAACAGGGACAATGGAAAGGGGATCGGCAATTCACACCATCACGGGGAACAATGCATCCCGTGATGGGACCATTAACACCCTCCATCAGAGTGCTTAGAAACAGCCAAATGGGCCATCAGAGAGGAATGCCTGGGAATAGTCCTTTTGTTCACAGCAATCTCAGCTCATGCTGGAGATGTGGGGGTAGACACACTGCCAAAAGCTGTAGGTTCCAGCTTTATACCTGTAGGATTTGTAATGTCAGTGGACACTTGGCCAGGATGTGCAAAAAGGCAGTAGCGAGGCTAGTCTGCAAGACAGAGGAACCAGACGAGGGGTCTGCAATGCAGGATGATGCCTGGGGAACAACCATGGATGCTGAAGTTCAGAGAGTTCATGTGACTGACGTCCACAGCTCATACACTAAAACGCCATCCATGATGATGAAAGTCTTACTGAATGGCATCCCGGTGCACATGGAGCTGGATACGGGAGCTAGCCAGTCACTCATGAGCGCCCAACAATTTGAGAGACTATGGCCACACAGAGCTAGAAGGCCCAAACTGGAGCGCATTGAGACGCAACTACGTACGTACACCAAAGAGATCATCCCAGTGCTGGGCAGTGCAAACTTGGTGGTAACGCATAATGGATTACAGAACCGGTTGCCACTCTGGCTTGTTCTGGGAAATGGCCCCGTGCCTTTGGGGAGGAGTTGGCTAGCTGAGATGAATTGGAAATGGGGGGATGTGCATGCCATTTCATCCGTGGAGCGAAGTTCATGCTCCCAGGTATTGCAAAAATTCGAGTCACTCTTTCAACCCGGTGTCGGAACGTTCAAGGGCACTACAATAGTGATACGCATCACCCCGGACGCCAGACCAGTGCACCACAAAGCCAGAGCGGTGCCGTACGTGATGCGTGAGAAAATTGAAAGTGAACTGGACAGGCTGCTCAGAGAGGGCATAATTTCGGCCGTTGAATTCAGCGACTGGGCAAGTCCCATCGTTCCCGCCCTCAAAGCAGATGGCTCGGTTAGGATTTGTGGCGACTACAAAGCCACCATCAACTGAGTGTTGCTGCAAGACCAATACCCGCTTCCGAGAGCGGAGGACCGCTTTGCCACGCTGGCAGGTGGAAAGCTATTCACGAAGCTGGACCTCACTTCCGCCAGTTCCTGAGTCATGTAGGCCGAAGATTCCAAGCTTCTGACCACCATCACGTCACACAAAGGATTATTTGTCTCCAACAGGTGCCCGTTTGGCATTCGTTCGGCAGCGGCTATCTTTCAGCGAAACATGGAAAGCTTGCTCAAGTCCATCCCTGGAACGGTCGTATTCCAAGACGACATCCTTATAATGGGTCGAGACACCGAGGAACACCTCCGCAATCTGGAGGAGGTGCTATGTCGATTGGATCGGGTAGGCTTGCAGTTGAAAAAGGCCAAGTGCATGTTTTTGGCCCCAGAGGTCGAGTTCCTGGGTAGGAGGGTTGCCGCAGACGGGATCTGGCCCACTGAATCAAAAACTGAGGTGATTCGCCGGGCGCCTAGGCCCGGCAACACGTCAGAGTTGCGATCATTCCTGGGACTTTTGAACTATTTTGGGAACTTTCTGCCGAACGTAAGCACATTGTTGGAGCCGTTACGCATGCTCCTCTGGAAAGGGTATGAATGGTTTTGGGGGGATTGTCAAGAACGGGTTTTCAATAAGGTGAGGAACCTGCTGTGTTCCAACAAACTGTTGACTTTGTATGACCCCTGTAAAAATTTTAACATGAGATGCGTCATCCTACGGGGTTGGGTGTGTGTTGCAGCAGGGTAACGATGACGGCCGACTCCAACCGATTGCATACGCCTCCAGGTCACTCTCCCAGGCAGAGCGTGGATATGGCATGGTCGAGAAGGAGGCACTCGCGTGTGTGTAATGTGTGAAAAAGATGCACCAGTACCTTTTTAGTAGACGGTTCGAGCTAGAGACGGACGACAAGCCGTTAACATCCTTGTTGTCTGACAGCAAGGCTGTCAATGCTAACGTGTCAGCTTGCATACAGCGATGGGCCCTCAAGCTGGCTGCGTATGACTACACCATACGGCACCGGCCAGGCACCGAAAATTGCACTGACGCACTCAGCAGGCTCCCACTGGCCACCACCGAGGGGGCGTCAGAGCAGAGCGCCGAGATGGTCATGGCCGTTGAGGCTTTTGACACTGCGGGCTCCCCCATCACAGCCCGACAGATCAAACTCTGGACCAACAGGGACCCCCTCCTATCCATAAAGAAATGTGTCCTGACTGGGAATTGGGCACCCGCACACAGGGCGTGCCCCGAGGAAGTCAGGCCGTTTCAGAGATGGATGGATGAACTCTCCATCCAAGCCGACTGCCTGTTATGGGGCAGCCGGGTAGTCATGCTCCAGAAAGGAAGGGAAGCGTTCATCGGGGAACTCCACAGCGAGCACCCTGGCATCGTGTTAATGAAGGCCATTGCCCGGTCACATGTATGGTGGCCGGGGATTGACTCAGACCTGGAACACTGGGTTCGCAGGTGCACGATGTTTGCCCAGCTGGGCAATGCCCCCAAAGAGGCTCCACTCAGCCCGTGGCCCTGGCCCACCAGGCCATGGTCATGTATTCACATAGACTATGCGGCCCGTTCATGGGGAAAATATTCCTGATCGTTGTCGATGTATACTTGAAGTGGATCGAGTTCATCATATTGAACTCGTGCACGACATCCATCACTGTGGAGAGTCTGCGTACGGTTTTCGCGACCCATGGCTTGCCGGACATCCTAGTCAGCGATAATGGCCCGTGTTTTACCAGCCATGAATTCCAGGAGTTTATGTCTGGCAATGGGATCAAGCACGCCCGGACAGCGCCATTCAAGCCGGCCTCCAATGGCCAGGCGGAACGGGCGGTCCAAGTCATAAAGCAGGGCATGCTTCGCATCCAAGGACCCTCCCTTCAGTACCGCCTATCGCGCCTCCTACTGGCCTACAGGTCCCGGCTGCACTCGCTCATGGGAGTCCCGCCAGCAGAACTCCTCATGAAACGCACGCTCAAGATGCAGCTGTCCCTCATTCACCCAGCCCTGGCAGACATTGTTGAGGGCAAGCACCTGTCCCAAACCGAGCTCCATGATCGAGGCTCAAGGGGGAGGTGTATAGAAATAGATGACCTGGTATTTGTTCTTAACCATGCTTTGGGACCCAAATGGCTTGAGGGCACCGTAATTGGCAAAGAAGGAAACAGGGTCATGGTGGTCAGACTAAACAATGGGCAGATAGCCGCAAACACTTGGACCAAATAAAGACAAGGTTCAGCATAGACACGGAGGAACCGGAAGAAGAGCATGATGAGATAGCACCCACACCACTGCCAGCGTACGAGCAACAAAGACAGCCCTCAGCATGCACAGTCCCTGCAGCCAGCCCGGACAGGCCGGAATCACCTCAAGTGACAGGGACGCGTGCTGAGGCTCAGCCACCAGAGCCACAACTGCGGCGCTCCTCGAGAGAGCGTCGACCACCCGATAGACTTAACTCCTGAAACTAAAAGACTTAAGGGGGGAGGTGATGTCATGTATTTCACCATCTTGCAATGACAATAGTTATGTAACTGTAACTCATGCACACTGTACCTATTCCCTTGAAATGCACACCCTGACCACAGGGGGTGAGCTTGCAGGAGACACTCCTCACCTGGGTTTCCAGGTATAAAAGGGGAGGTCCCACCAAGGGTTAGCACTCCTTGGTTCTGGGAATAAAGTGAAGATCACAGAGTGACCGTGTCTGATATATACATGCCTCGTGTGAGTTTGTAACAAGGTGCAGAGACACTACAGAGAGAAAGCAGGAAAGGGGTACTGAAGGAATGATCAGCCATGACCTTATTGAATGGTGGTGCAGGCTCGAAGAGTCGAATGGCCTACTCCTGCACCTATTTTCTATGTTTCTATGGTGCAACTTCCCTGCAACGTTGGCTTGTTGTAATATACACCCGAATCCGTAAGACGACGTGTCACATTCTAGCACAGGTCTTTTACACGGGTTATACAATACAAGCAGCTTGTTGGAGCATAAAATGTTTCTGGCTTTCTCAAAAGCAATTACTTGTTTTTTTTCCCCATACCCAGTTCTCACCTTTGCGCAATAACACATGTAGGAGCTCTAAAAGGGTGCTTAACCCCGGTAGGAAGTTACCAAAATAGTTAAGGAGTCCCATGAACGACCGCAGCTCCGTGACATTCTTTGGCCTGGGCGCATTCCTGATAGCCTCTGCCTTGGCGTCTGTGGGCCAAATGCCGTCCGCCGCGATCTTTCTCCCCAAAAACTCCACTTCTGTTGCCATGAAGACGCATTTCGACCTCTTTAGCCGCAGCCCTACGCGACCCCGTCGCTGGAGGACCTCCTCCAGGTTTTGTAGGTGCTCGGCGGTGTCCCGACCCGTGACCAATATGTCGTCCTGAAAGACCACCATGTGTGGTACCGACTTGAGTAGGCTTTCCATGTTTCTCTGGAAGATCGCTGTAGCCAACCAAATTCCAAACGGGCATCTGTTGTAGATGAACATCCCTTGTGCGTGTTGATGCAGGTGAAGCACTTCGAAGACTCCTCCAGCTCCTGTGTCATGTAGGCCGAAGTCAGGTCGAGCTTGGTGAACGTCTTGCCTCCTGCCAGCATCGCAAATAGCTCATCTGCCTTAGGTAGCGGGTATTGGTCCTGTAGCAAGAAACGATTAATAGTTACTTTATAATCGTCGCAAATCCTGACCGTGACATCACTTTTGAATACTGGAACAATCGGGCTGGCCTACTTGCTGAATTCCACTGGGCAGATGATGCCCTCGTGTTGCAGCCTGTCCAGCTCGATTTCCACTCTTTCCCTCATCATGTGAGGTACTGCTCACGCCTTGTGATGAATGGATCGTGCCTCTGGGACCAAGTGGATCCACACCTTCGCCCCGGAATAGTTTCCAATGCCTGGCTCAAAAAGGGAAGGAAATTTGTTAAGAACCTGGGTACATGAGGCCTCATCGACATGTGATAGCGCTCGGATGTCATCCCATTTCCAGCAGATTTTGCCGAGCCAGCTCCTTCCAAGTAGTGTGGGGCCATCGCCCGGGACAATCCAGAGTGGCAGTTCGTGCACCGTGCCCTCGTAGGTGACCTTGACCATGACGCTGCCCAGGACAGTGATAAGCTCTTTGATGTACGTTCTCAGTTTCGTGTGGATGGGGCTCAGGGCTGGTCTGAATGTCTTGTTGCACCACAGTCTCTCAAACATATTTTTACTCATGATGGATTGGCTAGCACCAGTGTCCAGTTCCATGGCTACGGTTAAGCCATTCAGTTTTACGTTTAGCATTATAAGTGGATATTTCGTCAAAAATGTGTGCACCTCGTGTACTTCAGCATCTGCCTCCTCTCTCCGAGGCTTGAAATTGCTTTGATCCACCATGGACCAATCTTCCTCTGCCACATAGTGGTTAGTAGGTTTTGCAGAGCTTGCAGCTCGTTTGCAAGCTCGTTGGAGGTGCCCCATTGTTCCACAGCTCTTGCAAACATACCCTTTGAAGCAGCATGAATAGGCTGAATGGAAGCCTCCACAATGCCAACAAGGTGTGAATTGCCTTGCATTCATCCTTTGTTGGGGACTCTGAGTCATCTGGGTCACCTGAGGCCTGCTGGCAGTTGCAGACTCGTGGGTTCTGCCCTGTACATTTCTGCTTGCAAACACAGTTCCAGTTAATGCATGAACATTGCTAGCACTTGTGTGCTGAGAGATTTGTTTGGTGTTATCACTGGTGGACATAAACACCTGTGCTATCGCAATGGCCTTACTGAGGGTCGGTGTCTCTACAGTCAAAAGTTTTCGTAGGATGGGCTCGTGGCCAATGCCCAGTACAAAAAAGTCTCTGAGCATTTGCTCCAGGTAGCCATCAAACTCACATTGTCCTGAAAGTCGCCTTAATTTGATGACGTAGCTCGCCACATCCTGACCTTCAGATCGCTGGCACGTGTAGAACCGATATCTCGCCATCAGCACGCTCTCCCTCGGGTTAAGATGCTCCCGAACCAGTGTACACAGCTCCTCATACGACTTATCTGTGTGTTTCACCGGAGCCAGAAGATTCTTCATGAGGCTGTAGGTCGGTGCCCCGCACACTGTGAGGAGGACCGCTCTCCTTTTTGCAGCGTTTCCTTCTCCATCCAGCTCGTTGGCTACAAAGTACTGGTCTAGCTGTTCGACATAGGCTTCCCAGTCCTCACCCTCCGAGAACTTCTCCAAGAAGCCCACAGTTTGCTGCATCTTTGCGTTGGATTTGTATTCTTGTCGCCAGTTATTGTGTTCCTAACACAGATGAGGCTGCACACAGGGAGGTTAAAGTAACAGTGACCTCAGTCTTTAAAACACTCCAGAGTGAGGAAAAGGCCTTAAGGGCTGGCTTATATCCAGTGCTCCCAATGGATGCTGGGATCCCTTGGGACTTCAGGGGATGGGCTCCCTGGTGGCGGAACATGGGAGTGCATGCTTTACAGATACACAACACCTTGCATGATTGAAAATGTTACTTTGACGACCCTGGTGAGATTGTTAAATGTCATTCAACACTGGTTGCTACTTCGAATCACAGTGTCGGAGGCAAAGACCTCCTCAGCTATTTTCCTCCAGATCTTGTTAAACATTGCTGGGAGGAGTCTAGATGCACTCCTCCTATACAACTGATCCCATATCTTCTCCACAGCCCCAACTAGAACCGCATTTGCCTCTGGTGTGAATCTCCTCGCACGCTGTCTGAGCTCCTCAATCATGATGTGCTCCTGCATTATCAATTTCAAAATTAAAATGGCTGATTCCACCCTGGATGTACTGCGCATGCGCACGGTTGCTCCCTGCTTACATTAGCATTTGCGATCAGACAGCTGACCAGAAGCGCGGGAAGAAACAAACAAAAAAAAATTCTCGCATGCAAAGAAGGGCTGATTTTTTTCGGGGCGTAAGTTTCGGCTCCGGCACACAAAAGCTATTGGGCAATACCGGAGTTAGGGCTAACGCTCGTCGCCAACTTTCACTTGGCCAACTTTCATAACGCTAACGCTAACCCAGCGCGCAAAACAATTCCCCGCGATTTGCCGTGGAAAGGAGCGAAATCGCAAAAACTTGAAAATTCAGCCCAAAGTTTAGTACGTGATGGCTTAATAGAAATGCATAAATGTAATCAGTTACTTAGCAGTTCAATAGCAAATCATTAATGGACAGAGTTACTCAACAAAATTAACAGCAAAAATGTAACAATGTAAATTAGTGCAAGTGAATGCTACAACATCAACAACAACTTGTATTTATATAGCATCTTTCACATAGTGAAACGTCCCAAGCCGCTTCACAGAAATATTATGCACTAAAAATTTGACACCGAGCCGCATAAGTAACAATTAGTGCAGATGACCAAAAGTTTGGTCAAAGAGGTATGTTTTAAGGAACATCTTGAAGGAGGAAAGAGAGATAGAGAGGCGGAGAGGTCTAGGCAGGGAGATCCAGAGCTTGGGGCCTAGGCAACAGAAGACACAGCCACCAATGGTTGAGTGATTAAATGCTCAAGAGGGCAGAATTAGAAGAACGCAGACATCTCAGGGGATTGTGGGGCTGGAGGAGATTACAAAGATAGGAAGGGGTAAAGCCATGGAGGGAATTGAAAAGAAGGATGAGAATTTTGAAATTGAGACGCTGCTTAAGTGGAAGCCAATGTAGGTCAGTGAGCACAGGGGTGATACGTGAGTGGGACTTGGTGCGAGTTAGGACAGGGGCAGCCGAGTTTTGGATGACCTCAAGTTTACGTAGGCTAGAATGTGGGAGGCCAGCCAGGAGTGTGTTGGAATAGTCAAGTCTGGATGTAACAAAGGCATGGATGAGGGCTTCAGCAGCGGATGAGCTGAGGCAAGGGTAGAGATGGGCAATGTTACAGAGGTGGAAATAGGCAGTCTTAGTTATGCTGTGGATATGTGGTCGAAAGCTCATTTCAGGGTCAATTGTGACACCAAGATTACAGTCTGGTTCAGCCTCAGACAGAAGTTGGGGAGAGGGATGGAGTCAGTGGCTAAGGAACGAAGTTTGTGGTAGAGACCAAAAACAATGGCTTCAGTCTTCCCAAAATTCAATGCTGAGCATTAACTCTAACACTGAGCAGAGTCCGAGATTATAAATTGATAAGATCACTTCAAGAGTAATTCCTTGGATAGCTGACTAATTAACAACATTGAATTACCAGTCAACAGTAACAACTTGTATCTATATAGTGCTTTTAACATAGTAAAATGTCCCAAGGCACTTCACAGAAGTGTTATCAAATATAGTTTGACACTGAGCTTGGTCAAAGAGGTAGGTTTTAAGGATAGTCTCATAGGAGGAAAGAGTGGTAGAGAGGTGGAGAAGTTTAGGGAGGGAATTCCAGAGCTTATTACCTTGGCAGCTGAAGGCACGGCCACCAATGGTGGAGCGATTAAAATTGGGGATGCTCAAGAGGACAGAATTAGAAGAGCGCGGACATCTCGTGGGGGTTGTGGGGCTGGAGAAGGCTAAGAGGCCAACATTGGAGGCGTGCAGATATCTCGGAAGGCTCTAGGGCTGAAGGATCTTACAGAGATAGGGAGGGGCAAGGCCATGGGGGTATTTGAAAACATTGTTGAGAATTTTAAAATCAAGCCATTGCTTAAACCAGGAGCCAATGTAGGTCAGTGAGCAGAGGGGTGATAGAATTCGGGCAGCAGAGTTTTGGATGACATCACGTTTACGGCGGGTAGAAAGTTCAACCAGTTTATCAAACAGCTCAACTCTACATGTCAGAGCTTACACAAGCTAATTCTCATAAGTGCAGTGGTTAAGTCAATGTCCTTCCTTTCCTGAAACGGCGTTAGCTTCTGGTGTATTAAATTGATTGAGCCCTTCGTGGCAGGGTTATCCATTTCACTTGGCACTTGGATCTTTGGTTCTGACTGAAACCACCTTACACATGAATGTTGATATCTGAGCTGGCTTCTGATTTGTATGTAAACCTGTAATCACCATGTCTAACCACCAGAGGGCTTATCCCCTGGAGTCCCAAGGGATCCCACAATCCCTTGGGAGCACCTGTATATAAGGAGGCCTCAAAGGCTGGAGAGGCACTTTGAGATTGGTAATAAAGGACTAAGGTCACACTTACTTTGAGCTTGCAGGATCTAGTCTGACTCTTTATTCAAGACATAACAACTGGCGATGAGATACAGATGAAGAACCCCAATGCAACAATGCAGAGAACTGTGGGCATCCTGGAGAAATTTTAAGAGGGAGATGATTAGTAAACCTTTGTGAAGTGACTTGACCAATACTTCGTGGCCAACGAGCTGGAAGGAGAAGGGAACGTTGCCAAATGAAGGGCGATCCTCCTCACCGCTTGCGGGGCACCAATGTATGGCCTCATGAAAAACCTGCTCACTCCAGCAAAACCCACAGACAAGTCATACGATGAGTTGTGCACACTGGTCCGGGAGAATCTAAACCTGAAGGAAAGCATTCTGATAACGAAGTATCGGTTCTACATGTACAATAGATCTGAAGGCCAGGAAGTGGCGAGCTACGTCACCGAGCTAAGGCGCCTTGCAAGACATTGCGAATTTGAAGGACACTTGGAGCATATGCTCAGGGATTTCTTTGTACTTGGCATTGGCCATGAAGTAATACTTCACAAACTTTTGACTGTAGAGACCCCAACCTTGAGTAAAGCCATAGCGATAGCCCAGGCATTTATCTCCACCAGTGACAATACCAAATAAATTTCCCAGCACACTAGTGTTGCTGCAAGTACTGTGAACAAAATAACGTTGTTTTCGAATTGAAATGCACATGGCAGGACTTACATGCTTGTAGCTGCATGTCCGTAGATGACTCAGAGTCCGCCATCAAGTGTGGTGAATACAAGGCAATTAACACCTTGTTGGCGCTGCGGGGGTGATCATCGATTCCATTCATGCTGCTTCAAAGGACACGTTTGCAAGGGCTGTAGAACAATGGGACACCTCCAAAGTATGTGCAGGTGAGCTGCGAAGCCTGCTAATCCTGCAAACCACCATGTTGCAGAGGAGGACAGAACCACGGTGGATCATGACGAACCAAAGCCTCAAACCGAGGAGGCAGAGGTATATGGGTGCACACATTTACCACAAAGTGTCCCCCAATAATGCTGAAGGTTGAATTAAATGGACTCCCGGTGTCCATGAAGCTGGACACGGGCGCAAGCCATAATGAGTAAAAAGACTTTCAATAAGTTGTGGTGCAACAAGGCTTCAAGGCCAGTCCTGACTCCCCTTCATACCAAACTTAGAGCGTACACAAAGGAACTGATTCCCGTAATTGGCAGTGCTACCGTAAAGGTCTCCTACGATGGAGCGGTGCACGATTTACCACTCTGGGTGGTACCGGGCGATGGCCCCACGCTGTTCGGCAGGAGCTGGCTGGGAAAGATATGCTGGAACTGGGACGACATCCGAGCGCTTTCATCCGTCGACGACACCTTATGTGCCCGGGTCCTAAGCAAGTTCCCCGCGCTGTTCGAACCAGGCATCGGGAAGTTCCAAGAAGCAAAAGTGCAGATCCATTTGATTCCGGTGGCGCGAACCATCGATCACAAGGTGAAAGCGGTACTGTACATGATGAGAAAGAGGGTGGAGATTGAGCTGGACAGGTTGCAGTGAGAGGGCATCATTTTGCCGATCGAATTCAATGAGTGGGCCAGTCCGATTGTTCCAGTCCTCAAGGGAGACGGCACCGTCAGCATCTGTGGTGATTACAAAGTAACTGTCAATCGTTTCTCACTGCAGAATCAATACCCGCTACCAAAGGCAGACGACCTATTTGCGACGCTGGCGGGAGGAAAATCGTTCACGAAGCTGGACTTGACCTCGGCCTACATGACGCAGGAGCTGGATGAATCTTCGAAAGGCCTCACCTGCATCAACACGCACAAAGGTCTTTTTGTTTACAACAGATGTCCATTTGGCCGCGGTGATATTCCAGAAGAACATGGAAAGTTTACTGAAGTCGGTCCCGCGCACCGTGGTCTTCCAGGACGACATCTTGGTTACAGGTCGGGACACCGTCGAGCACCTGCAGAACCTGGAGGAGGTTCTTAGTTGGCTTAATCGTGTGGGGCTCAGGCTTAAACGCTCGAAGTGTGTTTTCCTGGCGCCTGAAGTGGAGTTCCTGGGGAGAAGAATCATGGTGGATGGCATCAGGCCCACCGATTCGAAGACAGAGGCAATCAAAAATGCACCAAGACCACAGAACATGACGGAGCTGCGGTTGTTTCTAGGACTCCTGAATACTTTGGTAACTTCTTACCGGCTCTTAGCACATTGTTAGAACCCCTGCACCCTTTACTGCGTAAAGGAGATGAATGGGTATGGGGTAAAAGCCAAGAAAATGCCTTTGAGAAAGCTAGGAAACTGTTCAAACAAATTGCTTGTGTTGTACGATCCATGTAAACGTTTGGTCCTAGCATGTGATGCGTCGTCATATGGGGTCGGGTGTGTGTTGCAACAAGCTAATGAATTTGGGAAATTGTAACCGGTTGCTTATGCATCCAGAAGTTTGTCTAAGGCTGAGAGGGCCTACAGTATGATCGAAAAAGAAGCATTAGCGTGTGTTTACAGGGTAAAGAAAATGCATCAATATCTGCCCGGGCTCAAATTTGAATTGGAAACCCACCATAAGCTGCTATATCCCTCGTTTCTGAAAATAAGGGGATAAATACGAATGCATCGGCCCGCATCCAGAGATGAGTTCTCACGTTGTCCGCATACAACAACGCCATTCGCCACAGGCCAGGCACAGAAAACTGTTCCGATGCTCCTAGTAGGCTACCATTGCCCACCACCGGGGTGGAGATGGCACAGCCTGCGGATCTAATTATGGTAATGGAAGCATTCGAGAGTGAGCAATCACCTGTTATCGCCTGACAGATTAGAACCTGGACGAGGCAGGACCCCTTACTGTCAGTAAAAAACTGTGTGCTCCACGGGAGTTGGTCTCGTGTCCCATTTGAGATGCAGGAAGAAATAAAGCCGTATCAGCGGTGCAGAGATGAAATGTCTATACAGGCAGACTGCCTCCTATGGGGTAATCGGGTAGTTGTGTCAAAAAAGGGCAGGGACACTTTCATTAGTGATCTCCACAGTACTCACCCAGGCATTGTAATGGTGAAAGCGATTACCAGATCCCACGTGTGGTGGCCCGATATCGATGCAGACTTAGAGTCCTGTGTGCACAAATTTAATACATGTTCCCAGTTAAGCAATGCACCCAGGGAGGCGCCACTAAGTTTATGGTCTTGGCCCTCCAAACCGTGGTCTAGGGTTCATGTCGACTATGCAGGCCCATTCTTGGGAAAAATGTTTTTAGTGGTTGTAGATGCGTTCGCCAAGTGGATTGAATGTGTGATAATGTCGGCAAGCACGTCCACTGCCACCATTGAAAGCCTATGGGCCATGTTTGCCATGCACGGCCTGCCTGATGTCCTTGTAAGTAACAATGGGCCATTCTTTACCAGTGCCGAATTCAAAGAATTCATGACCCGCAATGGGGTCAAACATGTCACGTCTGCCCTGTTTAAGCCAGTGTCCAACGGTCAGGCAGAACGAGCAGTTCAAACAATCAAGCAGAGCTTGAAAAGGGTAACTGAAGGCTCACTGCAGACTCGCTTATCCCGAGTCCTACTTAGTTACCGCACAAGACCCCACTCACTCATCGGGGTCCCTCCCGCTGAACTGCTCAAGAAAAGGGCACTTAAGACAAGGCTCTTGTTAGTTCACCCTGATCTACACGAACAGGTAGAGAGCAGGTGGCTTCAACAGAATACATATCATGATTGCGCAAATGTGTCACAAGAAATTGAAGTAAATGCTCCTGTATTTGTGTTGAACTATGGACAAGGTCCCAAGTGGATTACTGGCACTGTTTTGGCCAAAGAGGGGATTAGGGGTGTTTGTGGTCAAACTCGCAAATGAACTCACCTGCAGAAAACACTTGGACCAAACCAAACTCAGATTTACGGACTATCCAGAACAACCCACAATAGACTCTACCTTTTTCGACCCTCCAACACACACACACACAAGTGGCAACCGACCCAGCGGTTGACCACGAAGCAGAACCCATCACCCGCAGCAGTCCCGCAAGGCCAGCTGCACAGCAGCCCAACGAAGGCCCAACAAACGACTCACCAACACCAGCATTTGCATCGAGACGATCAACAAGTGAATGGAAGGCCCCAGATCGACTCACATTGTAAATAGTTACACTATTGACTTTGGGGGGAATGTTGTTATGTATGTAAACTTGTAAATACCATGTCTAACCACCAGGGGGCTTATCCCCTGGAGTCCCAAGGGATCCCACAATCCCTTGGGAGCACCTGTATATAAGGAGGCCTCACATGCTGGAGAAGCACTCTGAGATCAGTAATAAAGGATTACGGTCACATTTACTTTGAGCTTGCAGTATCTAGTTTGACTCTTTATTCAAGACATAACAGCTTCATTCTCACTTCTCTCAATCTCAGACTATTTGCAATTAAATGATACTACATCACACTGCCTTAATGTTACAATTATACTCAGCATATATTAGAAACATAGAAACATAGAAAAATATTAATTGTATTTAATGGTAGATTTGAATCAAAAACAGAAAATGCTGGAAACTAGGAGACCAGGCAACAGCTGTGGAGAGAATAGATGAGTTAATGTTTCAGGTGTTGGACATTTCGTCAAAACTGGAGGATGTTAGAGATGAACAGCATTAAAAATGAACAGAACAATGGGAAGGGAAAAACACACATTCATACACAAACACAATATTAAAAAAATCAGATGGCGATGACGCAGGTATCTAATTAAACCTGTATATGTATCCTTTTATTACCGTTATCTTCTCGATATCTCTTGTGATAGAAATTCAAGCAAATGATTTGATTCACATTTATTTGGCAGCACAAAGGGAATCATGAAACCAATGCCTTGAGGCACAGTATATTGATGCTTTTGAATACCTAAAATTAATTTAATTATTCGATAAGATCGCCATTTCAGTTCCTAGTCACATAGACAACACAAGATAATATTATTGCAGTTGAGCAGTGATGCATTTGTTTATTTCCACTGGTTTATCTCTACATAAATATTAGTAGTTTATTAAAAAAATGAAATTAGATGATTCTATCCTTTTATGCATCTTGAGGTTCATTATTCGCTCTCAAAGGGAACTAATATAAACTGCTTACACTCTTTTTATTAAACTATTTTTATGTGGACATTGGCTGGCATAAGTGAGTTTGGAACGCCAGTGTGAATTACTGGTGAAAAGTAGTTTTATTTAAATATAATGTAAACGGTTAACTTTCTAATGACTAGATAAAGCATCAAGAAATTAGGGGGAGGAGATTTCTGAGTTATTTGCTATTAATTATCTACTTTCTTTGAAAGCTTGTTCGTTCAGTATTTAGTGATCTGAGAACCAGGCGACTGGGTACAAGAGGGTGTGCAAGGTAATGCTTTTACTTTCCTGATAATCATCTACAATTAATCTGGTAAATGTTCACTTTCACCTTCCCTTGAAATCAGTGGCATGAAAGTTGTGTGGGATCCACAACAAACAGGCGAACTGCTCCACCAAATTATCGCCCAGGTCGTGAAGGTGAAAAATTACCCCCAGTACATCTCTTTTACGTTTTTGGCATACTGGGAATTTATTTGTGCAAAATATATATTTATTTGTACTTCATCAGTCAGCATCCTAAGTGCTGGTAAAGTAGATCTCAGCTTGTACAAACACTACAACTGTTTTCTTTAGAGTAATGACCAACGGAGAAATGGTCAAAGATATTACAGGCACGAACAAACCATCTTCATTGCTTTTTTCTTAAACCTGCTATTTGAAAATTTATGTTAAAATTCAGTTCCTTGTCTTTCATGGCATAGGGCCCTTTCTATTTGAATTTATTTAAAAAAAAATAATTTTAATGGTGTTCATACCACCTATCAGCATATTGTTGAAATTTTAATAAGGTTAGCACAAACATTTTTACAGTAGATTTCTTCATTTGTCAGGTGCCTGCAAATGCATTGCAAGTAATTAAGAAAATAAAAAATTGTGTTAAAAATATATAACTGGGTAATGTAATGGATTCGACACAAGCTTTTCATTTCTGGGATTTGATGCAAATCCAATCCAGAGGGATGGAATCAGTTTTCCATTGTCAACTGGCTCTAAATGTCCAATGCAAAATTAGTTTAGATTACCCATTTCCCAATGAGTTTGGGCACATGGCACAAAACTGCAGCCAAGTCAACACCAAACTAAATTGGCAATCTCACTTAGAAAGGATAGCTGGTCTGGGTAATGGAAAAATGTCACAAAGGTGCAGCATGATCTACCCATCTAAGTTTAGGGCTGAAGCACCTTCTAGTGAAAGAGTAAAGGGAGCTCTACTGTGCATCTAACTGTATTATACCTGGGAATGCTTAAGCTGAATACTGGGGGGCCAACATTATCCTCCGCCCTAAACGGGACGCACCTACCGCATTTTGGCGTGCATTACCGCCACAGTGAATGGGGCGGCTATTTGAGTGAAATTCAGCTGGTAGGTTGAAAAAAAGGAGCATGCGGTGTTGGTGACGGGAATGGGCTCTTTGCAACGGTGTGGGGGTGGACTGCCCAATTAGGCCGAGAAATTCAGCTGATGCTGATTGACTGATGATGAGGCTCCCTGGCCTTCTTAAAGGGCAGGTTTTGCAACTAGGCGCCGAGCTGAGTTTGTCTCTAGTGCTTGTCAAGGAATGGCTAATGCAAGAGCTTTAAGGAGGGCCAGCCACTTCTCCGATGTTGAACTTCAGACCCTCGTCCAAGCTGTGGACGGAAGGAGTCACGTATTATATCCGGACACAGGAAGACCCAGTCACGCCATCTTTGTGAATGCGTGGAGAGAGATAGCTGTGGAAGTGTCAGGGACCTCCATTCACGACCGCACATCCACCCAATGCCGCAAAAGGCTGAATGACATAATTCGACTGATGAAAGTGAGTACATGTTCTCCCAACTGCTGACCTTCCATCTCTGAGCCTCTCCTTCACCTTCTCTGATTTCCCACCTTCACTATATAGTCAATGAAACAACATTTGATTGTTGAGCCTTGAACCATCTATATCTATGTGTGCATACTCACAATGGAGGGTCCCTTTCATGTCAGAGTTACACCTGCATGTGATGGACCCACACTTGCACTAATTGCCAAGGCCTCATGATACTGCTGCTCAGCAACCCTTCTTTGCTTTGCAGGCCAAGGTCTCCCACAACCGTTTGGAGCAACAGAGGACTGGTGGCGGCGAAGCCGATATCCAGCAGCTCAGTGACATAGAAAAGAGAGTGCAGCGGCTAGTGGGCCCACATGTTGCCTTCCCTGTGGCCGCCGTTTGTGTGGATCCCGCTGGGGGCAGCTTCGGTAAGTGAAAGCCTTCCTTTAATGCCATCTCTCCCTGAAAGTCCAAGTGCCTACCAGTCAATTGGTTATGATTGTGTGCAAGTTGCTTGCTGGATGGTGCAATGCCCTCTCACTTTCACCGAACCCGTGTGCCATTTATGATTGCAGATGATACTCCGAGTGTGAGCCAGAGTGAGACTGAGATCACTGAGCTGACTGTAAGCCAGAATCAGCCCAACACCCTTGAGCTGAGTGCAGACATTGGCAGCATGTCCGATGAGGGCGATGAAGAGAAGGACACTACTGCGAGCACCGCATCCTACACTCCCACGCACCAGCTCAGATACTGGGAGTACGCGGTCAGGTCAGTTAGATTTAGGAGAGGGGTCTGCACTGGGTGATACACTGGGGCATAGGCATGGTGAGCTGCAGCATGGTGAAGGGCAAAGGAAACCTTGGGTGCCAGCTCTCCGGGGGCGGGTTCTCACGCGAGCTCTGCTGCAGGCAACCCAGACGAGTCCCTCAATGTGGCAGCTTTTGAAAGAAGGGCGCAGGCCATGAATTCGCAGATGTTGAGGGTAATGGCAAGGGTGCGCGAGAGTCTGTCGCAAACGGGCAGGAGCGTGGAGGAGTCTACCTCCCACATTGTGGACTGCTCTGCACACACCATGGAGCCCAGCATTGCCAGTGTGCAGACGATTGTGTACTCCCAGAGTGACCGTGCAGATCCAGATGTGATGAGGCGTGTCGTGGGCGATGTGGCAGCTGCCATTACAGCACAGGCAGAAGGGAACCAACGTCACAGTGCTGTATTGGAGAGGATGGCCGCTGGCCTGGAAGCTCACAATGCTCTCATGCACTCTGAGCAACAGGCCACGGAACGTCTAACTGTTGTCGTATCTGGTGGCATCGAGACTGTGTCTGCTCTCATACAGTCTCAGCTGGATGCTACTCGAGATCTGACTGCTGCCATCGCCGCTGGGTCCACCACGGTCCAACGGGGACCTTCCGGTGTCATGCCACACCACCAAACCTGGGCTCCCTCAGATTGGTGGTGATGGTGAGGTGCTGCCCCGGGGGAGTGGCGCAGGCTCCTCGAACCAGGATCTGATGTGGTCTCTCAGGGTCACAGCAGTCCTGAGCCATTCCACCATTGCTGCCAACCATGGCTTTGCCCCAGCCAATTCTGACTGACGGCGCCGAGGAGGATGCGGCCCAGTCTGCAACCAGCCCTTCCAGGGTCAGAGCTGCTCGAGGGGACATCTGTAGCCTCTACGCCTGAAACACAGCAGCCTTCCCAAAGTCATTGTGCAGCCACAAGAGAGACACTGCAGCGTAGTTCCAGAATAGTTATGCATAAGAGAGGTTATAAGGAAATGCACAAGGTTGAGAATTGATAATAGGGGTGCGTGCAATAAAGGTGCAGCAGTTATAATGGGTGACTTTAATATGCACATAGATTGGGTTAACCAAACTGGAAACAATACGGTGGGGGAGGATTTCCTGGAGTGCATAAGGGATGGTTTTTTAGACCAATATGTCAAGGAACCAACTAGGGGGGAGGCCATCTTAGACTGGGTGTTGTGTAATGAGAGAGGATTAATTAGCAATCTCGTTGTGCGAGACCCATTGGGGAAGAGTGACCATAATATGGTGGAATTCTGCATTAGGATGGAGAATGAAACAGTTAATTCAGAGACCATGGTCCAGAACTTAAAGAAGGGTAACTTTGAAGGTATGAGGCATGAATTGGCTAGGATAGATTGGCGAATGATACTGAAGGGGTTGACTATGGATGGGCAATGGCAGACATTTAGAGACCGCATGGATGAACTACAACAATTGTACATTCCTGTCGTAAAAATAAAAAAGGGAAGGTGGGTCAACCGTGGCTATCAAGGGAAATCAGGGATAGCATTAAAGCCAAGGAAGTGGCATACAAATTGGCCAGAAATAGCAGCGAACCCGGGGACTGGGAGAAATTTAGAACTCAGCAGAGGAGGACAAAGGATTTGATTAGGGCAGGTTAAATGGAGTACGAGAAGAAGCTTGCAGGGAACATTAAGACGGATTGCAAAAGTTTCTATAGATATGTAAAGAGAAAAAGGTTAGTAAAGACAAACGTAGGTCCCCTGCAGTCAGAATCAGGGGAAGTCATAACGGGGAACAAAGAAATGGCGGACCAATTGAACAAGTACTTTGGTTCGGTATTCACTAAGGAGGACATAAACAACCTTCCGGATATAAAAGGGGTCGGAGGGTCTAGTAAGGAGGAGGAACTGAGGGAAATCCTTATTAGTCGGGAAATTGTGTTGGGGAAATTGATGGGATTGAAGGCCGATAAATCCCCAGGGCCTGATGGACTGCATCCCAGAGTACTTAAGGAGGTGGCCTTGGAAATAGTGGATGCATTGACAGTCATTTTCCAACATTCCATTGACTCTGGATCAGTTCCTATGGAGTGGAGGGTAGCCAATGTAACCCCACTTTTTAAAAAAGGAGGGAGAGAGATAACAGGGAATTATAGACCGGTCAGCCTGACATCGGTAGTGGGTAAAATGATGGAATCAATTATTAAGGATGTCATAGCAGTGCATTTGGAAAGAGGTGATATGATAGGTGCAAGTCAGCATGGATTTGTGAAAGGGAAATCATGCTTGACAAATCTTCTGGAATTTTTTGAGGATGTTTCCAGTAGAGTGGACAAGGGAGAACCAGTTGATGTGGTATATTTGGACTTTCAGAAGGCTTTCGACAAGGTCCCACACAAGAGATTAATGTGCAAAGTTAAAGCACATGGGATTGGGGGTAGTGTGCTGACATGGATTGAGAACTGGTTGTCAGACAGGAAGCAAAGAGTAGGAGTAAATGGGGACTTTTCAGAATGGCAGGCAGTGACTAGTGGGGTACCGCAAGGTTCTGTGCTGGGGCCCCAGCTGTTTACACTGTACATTAATGATTTAGACGAGGGGATTAAATGTAGTATCTCCAAATTTGCGGATGACACTAAGTTGGGTGGCAGTGTGAGCTGCGAGGAGGATGCTATGAGGCTGCAGAGTGACTTGAATAGGTTAGGTGAGTGGGCAAATGCATGGCAGATGAAGTATAATGTGGATAAATGTGAGGTTATCCACTTTGGTGGTAAAAACAGAGAGATAGACTATTATCTGAATGGTGACTGATTAGGAAAAGGGGAGGTGCAACGAGACCTGGGTGTCATGGTACATCAGTCATTGAAGGTTGGCATGCAGGTACAGCAGGCGGTTAAGAAAGCAAATGGCATGTTGGCCTTCATAGCGAGGGGATTTGAGTACAGGGGCAGGGAGGTGTTGCTACAGTTGTACAGGGCCTTGGTGAGGCCACACCTGGAGTATTGTGTACAGTTTTTGTCTCCTAACCTGAGGAAGGACATTCTTGCTATTGAGGGAGTGCAGCGAAGGTTCACCAGACTGATTCCCGGGATGGCGGGACTGACCTATCAAGAAAGACTGGATCAACTGGGCTTGTATTCACTGGAGTTCAGAAGAATGAGAGGGGACCTCATAGAAACGTTTAAAATTCTGACGGCGTTAGACAGGTTAGATGCAGGAAGAATGTTCCCAATGTTGGGGAAGTCCAGAACCAGGGGACACAGTCTAAGGATAAGGGGGAAGCCATTTAGGACCGAGATGAGGAGGAATTTCTTCACCCAGAGAGTGGTGAACCTGTTGAGGCCAATTCGCTAAATATATTCAAAAAGAAGTTAGATGGAGTCCTTACTACTAGGGGAATCAAGGGGTATGGTGAGAAAGCAGGAATGGGGTACTGAAGTTCCATGTTCAGCCATGAACTCATTGAATGGCGGTGCAGGCTAGAAGGGCCGAATGGCCTACTCCTGCACCTATTTTCTATGTTTCTATATTTCTATGTGTTTTGCAACATTATTTCTGGTGTAATAAATCTTTATTTTGGGTTGGAATATCTGTGCCGGTCACTCATTTCACTGTAGGGAATGAGGTGTGAAAGGGCTCATTGGTTTGGCCATGGAGATGTACAGATGAAAGCTAAAATGCGCATGAACTCAGCGGAAATGTGCAGCAATGAGATGGTTTAGGACTTCCCTTGCAGGGTCCGGATGGCGACGACGCCTCTTGCGTGGCCGACGACCCACATTCTGCTCCTCCTCCTGTGCCTCCTCCTCCTCCTTCTCCTGCACATCGTACTCCTGCACATCCTCCTCCTGGTCCTCCTCCTCAGGTGGTACTGCTGCCTCATCCTCCAATGGTTGTGCCCTTATGATTGCCAGGTTGTGAAGCAGCGGACGACGACGAATAGGGACGAGTACTGCAGCACTCCTCCTGAGTGATCCAGGCATCGGAACCTCTGTTTAAGTATTCCGATGGTCTGCTCAATGACAGTCATTGTACGATTGCTACGCAGCAGTCCTGGGGTGGTGAAGGGGAGTCAGCAGCCAAGGGCAGGGTGGGTAGCCCTTGTCTCCAAGGAGCCAGCTGCAATCTTGGTTTGGCCCAGTAAAGACGCCTTGCACAGGATGAAAGCATCGTGGCTGCTGCCAGGATACCGGGCATCAACTGCCATGATTTTGCGGTTTTGGTCACACATCAGCTGGACATTGAGAGAGTGGAATTCCTTGTGGTTATGGAAGATCTCGAGATTGTTCTGTGACTTGGGTGCAGTCTATGGTGCCCTGAACCATGAGAAAGCCTGCAATCCTGACGAATCCAGTCTGCTGCTCCAACTATTTCTCCCTTCTAATAGGAAAGGATATGTAGTCCCTCCTCCTCTTATACAGAGCATCTGTCACCTGATGGATGGAGCTATGCACGGCAAACTGTGAAATGTTCTTAATGTCTGCTTGCAGCTTGAAAAGATCCAGTCGCATAGAAATTGAGTGTGATGGTGACCTTTGATGTGACTGACAGAACTGTCCTCAACCTTGTTTGAGGCTACAGGTCTGACTGCAGGAAATTGCACAGCTTTGTGACGATGTCTTTGCGGAATCGCAGTCTCCGGAGACACTGGTCATCAGTCAGGTCCATATAGGAGAACTGCTGTCTGTATACCTTTTCACGATAGGGCCTTCTGGCACCACGTCTCTGTAGGCGTCTTCCTCTGACAGCTACCTCATTGCCTTCTCCCTCCTGCTGTTGTTGGTGCTCACCCTCTGCAGCCTGCTGCTGGCAAGCATCTGCCTTCTGTTCATGCTGCCTCCTCTCCATCTGGCCCACTATGTGGTGCTAGGGGTCTGCATATGTGACCTCCTCCTGACAGCAGGGTCTTCTTGAGGTCCTTCCTTGTGCACCTCTCTGGGTTCAGTTCTGTCGCTATCTCCACGGCCTTCTGCATGTCCCTCAGCCATGTGTGCTGTGTCCCTTGCCCGCTGCCTCTCCAGCCGTTGGAGCTGGCGTCCCGCTGCCAGCACTAACCCCATTTAGTAATCCTCAAGCCCAGTCCCCTCAATCAGCGCTCTCTGTTACAGAGTATGAAGAGCCTGGCCCACTATTATTCAAATCTGCTGTCAAGAAGGCAACTCGCAAAGGTTTAAAGCATCCAAAATAATCTGGCCAACAAGAATGGTGGTAAACGCACCGAGCCTTTAAATGCCGCTGGCAAGCACTGTGTACCGACCCAAAAACCTGTCGTTGGCACCGACAGGCGACCGGAAGACGATTTATGGGCAATTTAGCTTCCGGGACGGGTCCGAAACGGTGCACTTTCTGATGATGTCGTTAACGATGCATACGCAGAAGCGGGGCAGAAGTGGGGAGAGCGGGGCGGATACCTACACCGCAAAAAATATGCACAAGGGCAATGCCGCGAGAGTCTGTCAATCCACCGCAACTCGGCGGCCATTCCGCTCCGACCCATGGCCGCTTCTTTCAGGCAGCCACGGGCCTTATAGAAAGGGACAATTTCAGTCCTTGGATGTTCAGCCCCTAGCACTAACAGATTGTACCTTCAATGAGCAGATCTATATTTTATTAAAATATTGCACATGGCTTGCGCTTTCTGTCTGTAAACCATACTTTCCTGCATCACAATTTTGAGTTTCGCTTTTTAAATCAACAATTATAATGGAAAAAACATATAGGGCTAGAACCTCGACTTTTTTTGTCTGCTTAACGCCCATTGAACACCCATTTAACCGCTGAAATGACGTATAACGCCCATATATCGTCCATTTTGGCACAAAATGGAAACTGATCGACTTTTTTAGGAGATTTATCGCCGAGCGTTATTTTCCCAATGTGCTTAACGGCGAGAAAAAATATTACTGCCCGCCC